>NC_136513.1:35925497-35995497 GCF_053919585.1 Euprymna scolopes
CAAGGGCGAAGCTAAAGAACTGTATGACTATATATCTGTTGATATAACGGACAGATATTCTTCAACTAAATATTTAATACTTACTAAATTGTTTTACAAGATAAGCTTTGCTACTTTTAAGAAAAAAACTACCTACAGAAGAAATATCCTTGACAACTGAAGCATATCCAATGATTGATAAAGAAAAGTTTGAAACTGAACTAGAAATATTTTATAGTAGGTCAGATATCCATGAATATTGCAAAGTAATTGATCTCCTGAAGTTTATTTTGGAAAACAATTTAAACGATGTTCTTAGTGAAATCACAAAACTCATAAAAATTATCTTGACAATTCCCATGACTACATCAGAGGTAGAACGTTGTTTTTCAACTCTGAAAAGAAAAAAAACATGGGTTGCGAAAGACTAAATGAACTTGCAGTGCTTTCAATTGATAAAAATGTTCTTCAGCAGTCATTCAGAAGTTAAGGAGAAAATTATCAATCTTTTCTCACAAATTAAAACAAGAAAAATGGAGTTTACTTTCAAATGAATGTAATAAGTAAAATCTTTAAAATATTTACATCTATTTAGGATTCCTTTAAGTTACTGTATTTTTATACGTGTGCATACGTATAAATTATGTATATTTTTTAATGTTTGTTTTATTTTTACACAATATGACAGTACAATAAAAAAATAAGCTTAGACCAGGCCTAGGGACAAACAAATCCAACTCGCCTCCTCCCTTGAGGCTTGCATTCACTAACATCCGTGGGCTTAGAACTAATTTAGCTGATGTTGAAGCATTTCTCCTAACAAATGCCCCGGATATCTTAGCACTAAGCGAGACTAACCTACACTCCTTCATCCCCTCTAACTATTTAACATGCCTGGCTATCTCCCACTCTGCCGTAAGGACTCTGACAGACATATGCACGGACTTGGAGTCTACATTCGTAACACCCTCCACCTGACTAGAGAAACAAACCTAGAAACGGACGATCAAGCCTTTATGTGCTTTAGACTAAACATACAACACAACATTAGCTACTTTTATTTTCTCTACCGCTCTCCCTAGACCCATGACTGCACCATAATAAACAAAGTTTCTGACAGTATAGACACAGCACTCTCCCTCGACACTAGCGCACAAATACATGTATTTGGTGACTTTAATGTTCACCACAAAAATTGGCTTGGATTCTCTACTCACACAGATGCAGCGGGCAGCACAAAACATAGTTTCGCTATATCTCACTCCCTATCACAAATGGTTACGTTTTCAACCCGTTTCCCTGACCAGCAAGAACAAGCATCACTTCTAGATCTGTTTCTGACTACAGTTCCCGAGGATTGTACAACAAATGCTGACAGCCCACTCGGGAACGCTGACCATGCAGTGATAATGGTAGAAATCGCCCTAAATTCTAGGCCCAAAACTGAAGAGCCAGTGCTCAAAACAACGAGATATTATAAAAAGGCTGACTGGAAAGCCATCAGAGATCTTATCAGAGATGCCCCATGGGGAAATATTTTCCCTTCTTGCTGAACAGTGCGTAAATGAGACCACTGAATGGTTCAAAACAGCAATGGAAGCACATGTTCCATGCGGAAATTTTATAGCAAGCCCCACTCTCTCCAATGGTTTACTTCGACTTGCGCAACTGCCATTGCTCAAAGGCAGCATGCATACCGCAGATTTAACCGACATAAGTCCAGTTCAAACAAACAGAAGTATATAGAAGCTAGAAGTAACGTTAAGAAAGAAATAGCGACAGCTAAGAGAGAATTTACTGAAACCACTAAAAAACGCATCGAAGCACAAAAATTAGGAAATCGTGACTTTTGGAAAATCTACAACAGTGTAGTAAATAATGAGCAATCAACAATTCCCCCGCTAATCAACAATCACGAGGTTGTTTGCTCAGCAACCGACAAAGCTAACATGCTTGCCAGCCGGTTTGCCTCGAACTCCACACTGGACCCTACCAACCACCCCCTGCCTGATTTTCCTTTGCGTACAGACGTCACGCTAGACGATCTAAAAATCACCCCTGCTCAGGTACACGCTATCATAAAAAACCTTGACACTTCAAAAGTATATGGACCTTATATCATCCCAGCTGTGCTATTAAAAAAGTGCTCAGCCGAAGTAACTCCAGGTCTCTCCAAACTCTACAACAAATGCCTAAATGAATCATGCTTTCTGGGCTGTTGGAAAAATGCTTCTGTGGTACCAATATTCAAGAATTCTGACGAAAGAACTGACCCATCAAATTATCGCCCCATTAGCCTCCTCCCACTTTTCGCCAAAATATTTGAGACAATAATTAACCATGCTCTAGTCCGGCACCTTACAGATGCTAAACTTCTGACTGACAAATAATATGGATTTAGACAAGCCCGTTCCACAGCTGACATCCTCACTGTAATCTCTGAACGTATATACCATTCACTGGACAAAGCGGGGAGAGCAGAGCGGTAGCTCTAGATATATCTAAGGCTTTTGACAGGGTATGGCACAAGGGTCTCCTCAGGAAAATGAAATCATACGGTATCACTGGTAGAATACTTAGCATAATTAAATCCTTCTTAGATAAGAGAAAAATCCAGGATGTTCTCGACGGTCGTACATCTAAACAATGTGATATAAATGCGGGAGTGCCTCAGGGGTCTATCCTTGGACCTCTATTGTTCCTAATATTTATTAATGACCTCCCCGACAAAATTGCCTCTGAGATGGATATATATGCTGATGACACTACACTCTATAAGAGGCATGACAGGAAAACAAATGAACACATATCTAAAGAAATGGCAAAAACACTAGAGGATGACCTCCAATCTGTAGTGGAATGGGGACATAAATGGATGGTCACATTCAATGCTGCCAAGACTAAACTGGTTTCCTTCAATAATTACAAGAAACCTTCTCTGCCACCAATAGCAATGGCCAGTGACTCCCTGTCTGAGAGTACATCTTTCAAACTGCTTGGTCTAACGTTCACAGGAAACATGAGTTGGAACAATTATATTGAAAACATTGCCAGGGCCGCTACGAAAAGGTAGGCTCTCTCTACCGTGCTAGAAAACTACTGACACCTGAAAGTATCCTGTACCTCTATAAGGCCACCATTCGCCCATGTATGGAGTATTGTTGTCAAATTTGGGCTGGTGCATCTGCTACTAGTCTCTCGCTCCTAGACAAGGTTCAAAAGAGAGTCGCCAATCTGATGGGCACTGAACTGGCATCTAAGCTTCAGCCTCTGTCCCATCGACGAAACGTTGCATCTCTCTGCCTGTTCTACAAGTATTTTAATGGTGAATGCTCTGACGAACTGCAGACACTTGTGCCCCCACGACATAGACACCCTCGACAAACCTGACAGGCAGCTAAATCCCACCACAGTAGAGATCCCTAGATGTAAAAGATCTTTCTACTCCAGTTGTTTCTTCCCCAGAACCGCTAGACTCTGGAATTCCATTCCAGGTTCCTGCTTCCCTAACTGTACTGACATGCAGAAGTTCAAGTGCAACGTGAACCGACATATTGCTGCCCAAATCCCAACATAGTACCCCAGTAGTTCCTGCCGCTGATAGTAGCCCCCTACACCAAAGTGGCAATGCGCCTTGTTTGGGGTGAAAATTTTATAAAAATATATTTTTTTTAAATAGGTACTTTTTTTAAAACAGCGCCCCCACTACTCTAAGGCACGAGCCGCCACTGAGGCTGAACATCAAAATTGTTTGCATGACAAGTACATATTTGGATCTTGGAATGTAACTATACTGTTATTCGTGTATATATATATATATATATATATATATATATATATATATATATATATATATATATAAAAATTATTTATGCGGAGGAGAAAATTTAATTATTAGAAACATAGTAGGAAGATCCGTTTTGATTAAAAGTGAGAATTGAATTTTTTTTAAAATAAGGGGGGGGGGGCAGCTGACCGGTTTCGCTCTCACTTTTCATTAGATGGATCGTGGAATTGTCCCTTTCTATTAATACAATCGAGTAAAATTGGAGACGACACGTTTAAAAAATAGCGATATAGCATATTCCAAAAAAGGGCTATACTAAAATACTGATACGTGTGATATCAACTTGAGACTGACCACTTGAAAACCTTAGAGACATTCCCTCTGCTTACAAAGAAAAGGGCTTCTTCAAGCGAACATGAATAGTCTCAAAGCTCTTCAGATGATAGGTCGAACGATCATGATTCATAATAGTGAATTAGTCAGTAGTAAAGTTCGTGGCACATGTCGGTTTTTAAGCAAATGTTCGGCTATAGAAGACCCGGATGTATTTATAAGGACGTCTGTTGTGTAGGTTAGTCCCATTCCTGATTTTGCTAGGTACGTGCTGTTGGACTCTAATATCAAGTCTTAACGACGTCCGACCCACATAGTCAGCATTGCAACTACATTTAGATTTATAAATTACATTCTTTTTATGGTGGGGTGAGAGGGGTAGAACGTCTTTGCAACAGGGTGGCATTAACGATTTTGTAAAGAACACAGCACGTACGAAGCAAAATAGCATCTTTTAGCTGTTGAGATGATTTAGTTGGCAAACTTCTCACTTACTGATCCTTACCATGATAAACGAATATAAATCGAACATTTAATCACCGTACTGATTTTTATTTGGGAAAAAAATCAGTTATTTTCCTTTTGATGACTGGCCTAATCACATCGAAGGGGTACCTATTATTAGATAATGTATCAGTAATAATTTTCAGTTCTTCATCCAATTCTGTTCTAGAAAAAAAAAGCATAAGGGTTCGTTTCGTTAGGGTTCAAATTAACATTTCCCTACACAATAACTCTGTCAATTTTCAGTTACAGACTCGAGATTTGACATACGGGGTATTGAGATTTGGAAAGAGTTTCGGCCAGAAATTTTTCTGTTAAGGGGTCAAAGTTCAACGATTAGACCATTGAAAATTCCACCAAACTCCTCTTCCAATTTTGGATCTAAACATTTGAAATTTTAGATATGGGTTTCTTTGGACATGGATCTAACTTTATAATTGGATTGGAGCCCAAAACAATAAATGCTAAAGGGGTCATAATTGGGGTCAAAGTTTTAAAAAAATTGACCTCTGCGGTCGCTACGAAATTCTTCAGCTAATTTTTGGTGTAAACATTTGAAATTTTACATAAAATGTATTCACATGTGGGGCAAGCTTTTTAGTCGGTTTTTGGCGGAAAAGTTGGCTGCCAAGGAGTCAAAGTTCAAAAGATTTGACCTTTGTGATCTGTGGCAAACTATTCAAACAATTTTGAGTCTAAACAATTGAAATTTTACATAAAGGGTATTCAGACATGCAGCAAGCTTTTAAATCAGTTTTTGAGAGAAAATTTCGCTGTGAAGAGGTCAGAGTTGAAAGAGTTGACCTTTGCAGGCTCTACCAAATTCCTCCGTCAATTTTGTGTCTAAACACTTGAAATTTTAGATGTAGGTTACTTGGATATGGGTCAAACACTTTCCTTTTTTTTTTAGTCCAAAACAATAAATGTTAAGGTGTAAAGATTCGGGTCAAAATTTAAAAAAAATTGACCTCTGCCAACTTTTCTCTATGCTAGTTAAGGAAGCCTATTATATAAAAAATAATAATAGAAAGGCATTACGGTATATATGCACACTTTTTAATATATACATAAAGTTATGAACAGTACATAGGTCCCGAGCAAAGCCGGGCGGAACTGCTTATATATATATATATATATATATATATATATATATATATATATATATATAACAGTAATCTACGTACATGCATGTTTCGGGGTCCTACCCCTCTTCAGCGTAGCTTGACTGTTATTAGGACTCGAACCCTGAACCTTATGTATTTCAGTCCAGTGTCTTAATCCAGTACGCTATGATGACATACACGATTTACTGTTTAGTTTTTATCGTTTATATATTTACGTAGATTTTGTCGTCATAGCGTACTGGATTAAGCCGCTGGACTGAAATATATAAGGTCCAAGGTTCGAGTCCTAATAACAGTCAAGCTACGCTGAAGAGGGATAGGGCCCCGAAACATGCGTGTATGTAGATTACTGTTTTAAAAAATAAATAAATAAAAATATTATTTGTTTACGTCCAAAATAAAAAATGGGGAATTTCTAAAAAAAAAAAAAATCCGATCTTCAAGGCGGAGACGCTAACCTCAATATCGTTTAAAAAATCAACAAAATCTATGTATATATACATACATATATATATATATATATATATATATATATATATATATATATATGATCATGATTGAAACGTCTTGTCAGACGAGTGCCACCCCCCTCAGATACTTAAAGTCCATGAGCCCAAAAATGACTTCCATCGCCACAGAACTATTTTAATAGACAAATGCCTGAGGGAGTATCTGTACACAGATGATGTTACAGAGTCTTAGCTTTGTACGACAGCTCTCTCTCTCTCTCTCTCTCTCTCTCTCTCTCTCTCTCTCTCTCTCGGTTCAAAATGTTGAGATCCAGCAACAAGCAAGAGCAAGATAGCCAGCAACAAGTTAAACTGCAGACCAGCTTAATGCGGGTACTGGTCTCCCGCTTTATGTTTTTTTAAATCAGAGATTCGCTTCTCCTAGAAAGGTTGCCTTCACCACGGCTTACGGGAGCCCTATCCACCCCAACACACACATGCATACACACAAACGCACACGGTGCTAGTTGGCTGTTGACCCCGAAAAAGGGTTCATTCGCCTTTTTGGAACATATAATGATAGAAGATGTATCGAGACACATGAATGGGTATTTTTGATCTGGCAGAACAGTGGTTCATTAAAATTGTGGGGTCTGCGTTCGCGCCTGGTCCACAAAGTATGGAAATAAAAATTTAAAATTTAAAAAAAAAACGTTTACAAGTGTTTTTGATATAGATGTACATAATAATACTTTGATAAGTATGTTTTAACTTAAATAGGGATGGTATAATAAAATTGTGGGTCTGTGTTCGCCCCTGGCCTCCATAGAATGGAAATAGGTACAAAATTTAATGAGGACTTTTCATATCTATCTGCGTAAGTATATTTGATAATTCTGTTTCAGTTTGAAGAAATATGGTATAATAAAATTATGGGGTGTTCGTTCGCACCTGACCTCCATAGAATGTAAATATGTCACAAAGTTTAACAATGATTTTTAATATAGATCCACGGAATATTGTGATAAGTGTTTCAGTGTGAACAGGTATGGCATAATAAATTATGGGGTTTATCTATTTTATTTTTACTTTCATCATATTTTGCTTTGTTTTTGATACCCCCAAATTCGAAGCTATCTCTTTACAACCCTTTCTTTTTCATAACCTATCATACTTTCATAAATCAGAGTTCATTTTCTGTAGGCTGCTTTTTTTGCTAGTATATATATATATATATATATATATATATATATATATATATATATATATATATATATATATATATATGTATATATATATATCAAGTGTCCCATTTAGTTGTTTAAGTGGACATGATTCAAGAAAGATTTTATGATTTCCGGTTTATAATTCATAATAAATTCAAATTAAAGAAAAACTTTTACTTCAATAAAAATGTTGATTTCATTTGGTTGCCATATACTTTCATTAATTTTAATTTGTCAACAAATTCGATATAAAACTTCAACGAGACATCCATTAGTTCCAACCAATCCATTTAGCGTTCCAATTACATTGTCTTCGCTGGAACACTCGGCGTTACCCGGGATGTAATGCGTCGATATATTTTATTAAAATAATCCTTTCAGTAAATCCATAATCGAGATATATATCTTTTATGTTTATTTTTTTTTTTTACTCGTGCACACCAAATGTTGTAAGTAGACTATGTAAGGAGATTAACGAGGTGCCTATTTACATTACATTTAATCTTCTGCGTGTTAGTACAGTCAGGAAAGAAGAAGAATTTTCAAATGTTAGCGATCCGAGATAAGAGGTTATGAGAATAGAAAGCTTACCAGCATCTAGGGGCTTTAACAGTGAAGGGGTGGGAGCTTGCTGCTAGACGGGAATATGTACGTCGAGGGATACAATTGTAATGAGTTCATTAGAGCATATTTTATTAAAGTACTTGTAAAACCGGCACAGAAATGCAACATTGCGGCGATGGGACATAGGTTGAAGCTTGGTTGATAGTGCGGAATTTATTAGTTTGGAGACTTTTTATTATTATATTCCTAATCTTAATTTATTTATTTATTTAGTGTTTTTTTTTATTTATTTATTTAGTGCTTGTTTTATTTATTTATTTATTTATTATATACCTGGGATGTAAGCGCGTTAATATATGCTATTAAAACAAGTCTGTCAGTAAATCTATAATCGATATATGGATTTTATTTTAGTCCCCAGACAAAAGCAGGGTGGACCTGTAAATTCACCCTTGTCCGTTTGTCTGTCCGCACTTTTCTCAATAACTATGACTTTTGAAATTTTGCACAAACGTTAAACATGATATGAGTAAAAAAGTAACAGAACGGATTTTCCGGGAAAACTCCGGTGTCCTCCCTAGATGTGCCTTTCGGGTTAAAATGGCTAAAATTGACACTTTTGTGCTTATTAAAAAAAAATTGATGCCTTGGATTTTTATAAAACTTTCTGAAAAGTTGTAACTAATAGATTTCTATATAATTTAGTTTGTCTATACTTCACGATAACTCTTGGGTGTGCCTCAGGGGTCTTTTAGGGCTAATAAAAACACTCCATTTTTGGGACTATCCAAAATTTTCTGTGTGTGTCTATTAAGCAGTTTTGCATGGTGCTGAACTCAAATTTAAATATGTTAAGGCCTTGGGGACTTTTGCGGCTAAATGAGAGCGGGGAGATGATGGACTTAGTCATTTCTTTTTTTTTGCATGGTGCAGAACTCAAATTTAAATATGTTAAGGCCTAAAACTGCACAATTTGTTCATTTTCACCGGGAGTTGATGTCTCATGGAGACTTTTGGGGCTAAATGGAGGGGGGGGGCAATGCTGAACTTAGTCATTTTTATGTCTCGTTCACTGTGCAATCACAGGGGACCATGTATGCTTTATTTGTTTAACTCTTATTCACCAAAAATTTATTTTATCACTCAGATGTAAGCAACTAATATTTGGGACTATTTCTACAGTGGACTATGTAAAGGGATGAGCGAGATGGCTGTTCACGTTACATTTAATCTTCTGCGTGTTGGTACAGTCGGGGAAGAAGAAAGTAAGGGGGAAATACCACACTCCAGCAGCCCGAGATCTCCAATATTTTTGTTACGTTTATTTATTTATTTTTTTTTTATAGAAGAGCGGCTCCGTTTTTATCATTATTAGAACAACGTACGAAATCCTCAAGCTTTGTTATATTTTATGATTTTTTTTTTTTCTGTCCGCTATTTCTCTCCATTTGCTATTCCCCCCCGGAGACGCAAGATCGTTTTCGGCCATCTCGTCGGATTATAGACTTGACTTCTCTCAATTACGGAAATTCAGAGAGTAGGTATTTATTTGCTTCTCCACGTAAGCAAAATGTGACACAAGGTCGGTTTTATGTGAGGTGAAGGGGGAGGGAGGGGAAGGGGATGGTACATATAGGGTTGCCCCTACATGTACCAATAACCAATTGCCACAAGGGCAATGGTCACAAAGTGCAACATCTGCCGGAACAGATGGTGTTTATTTGCTCCCCCACTGAGCAAATTAGGCACAAGGCCGTTTTTAATGTGAGGTAAAAACCAGCTCCCCTAAAAGTAGGCAAAAAGGGGGCACTCTGGTTACCAAAAATAATAATTGTCCCAGTATAGAGGGTTTCCCCTCCATTGACTGGTACAAATTATCTTAAGTGCAGTATCTGCCGGAACAGATACTACACTTTGATCTTAGTAACACCAATCTCTGTACATGTTTTTTGTTGTTTTTTTTTTGTTGTTGTTTTATTTTATCGATCTGACTAAGGAAAGGAACTCTTTTGGTATTCATTTGCATTTCCAGAAGAGCAAAATGTGACACAAGGTCGTTTTTAATGTGGGGGAATTTTAGCTCCGTGAAAAAGGGTCACTCTAGAAGAAGGCAAAAATAAAAAATTGCCTTAGTATAGAAAGGTTTCTCTTACATTGACTAAGGACAAGTAAACTTAATGTAACATCAGAACAGATACTACACTGTGATTAAAGTTTATTTGATTTTAAACAAGAAAAGGGGAAAATTCGTTGCATTGATAGAAAGATGAGTGTTTGCTATCTACAAGAAACTTTCTTTAAAGACATTGATGCAATGTGTGCATTTTATGCATATATATTTTTTACAAATTCCATCAACAAAGTTTAATTCCTAGAACTGTCCGCTTGTGGGACTCTATACCGCGTGGCTGCTTCCCCCCTTGCCCAACTGTCTATAACATGGTCCTTTTCAAGTTCAACATAAACAAATTCTTGTTGAGCCGTTTTCGTAAATAATCAACTTTTACTCAACTTCCACAATCAATATTTATCACGGTAATTCACTCACTAACGTTCATCCTCGAGTAGCCTCTGGGCCTTGATAAGCGTTGACTCGCCACTTTCGCATGCACCAATCAGTGCAAAACTTGATAATTTCCTTCGTGATCGCTCTACGATAAAACAACGCAAGACGAGAACTTGATGTAAAACAGTTAAGCTCCGAGTGTGTGATAAATCTCCACACTAACGTAATGTACTTGCAATAACCCTTATCCCTGAGTGGCTTCTGGGCCTTGATAAGTGGTGATCACTGTGTAAAAAGAAAAAAAATACCGTCACGTAGCGTAGAAAAGGCAACCCCAAACGTTGTCAGTCGGTAGCTCGCTGGTTGCATCAGTCCCCGGTGATTTTATTCTCAGCCCTATCTACTCTCGCCGGGTTTCGATTCCAATCACTGAGATCTCTGTCGGAAGATCTCCGAGCCGCCAACTTCCCCAAACTAAACACTCTCCTCAACTGTCGCAAATTTACGACTAGGCGTAAATTATTCCTAACTATCGAAAACTATCGCCAAACTCGTTGCCATTCCTAAAACTGTCCGTAAATTAACTCTAAATATATTGACCTCTATTGTCCTGTCTGTCCACATAACTGCCAAGCCTTGATTAACAATCCTATTCCAGTTGCCTTTGTGTGTCTTAGTGAACAGTTTTTCTCCTGCTTTTTCTGAGCTCACTCTCTATAACCTTTGCTGATCAACTTGTATCTTCTTTTTCTTATTAACACTTGGAGGGATGCCAATAGTATCATAGAAGTTTATCGCGTGGTCATCTGTAATTAGACACATATTACATTTTAATCCTAGCAAAAAAAGCTGGGAAATATAGTAGACTATTTTACCGTACGATCTGGATTAATGTCAAGGGTGTTTGTTAACAGTTCGGGAAACCAGAGTTCAATCCTTGGTCTAGTCATAGCAAATATTTAAAAATGGTACTTGATGCTATGCGAAACAGCTAGCATTACAAAGTAAGGATAAAGAGTAAGTGGAGAATCCTGGGAAAGTAGCGTCGTCCTACCTTACACGTTGGTGTAGTAGCTAATGAAAAAGGAGCTTTTGGGTCACCGTCGACTATGGTCAGCCATTTTATTTTTTTGTATTAGGCACTTCCTTAACTTTAATGTATAATTTTAATACACGAATCAACCCATCAAAATAAGGTTTTCTACTTTGTCTCATTATTTAAACGATGCTGTTCATAAATACGATTATAACAATAAGAAAATGGCCGTGACAAAGCTTAGAGCTATAATGGATGTATTTATGCGTTTGTCACAGTTAATCACTAATAACTGGTGGTGTGCCTATGCGGTTATGTGCGCTTCGGTGGCCAGAATGGTCCGGTTGGTTGGATCCGTATTATCTTGTTTGTTGTTCGTTCTATGGGAGTCGTGGTGTTATTGTCGCTCTTTGTGTTCCTGTGGGTGTTGTTGCTGATGTTGTTGTCGACGTTCTTGGATGCCTTAGAGACGCGTATAGACAGAGTTTAACCATGTATCCTGCTTGCTTCTTCTGCCTCAGTTAAGGCGACTCCATTCAAGCTAGAATTCGGCTGAAGGCATTTCGCGTAGTCTTTCTTATTCAACACCAGTGAGGAGGAATTTTGTCAAGAATGCGCGGTGATGTTGAACTGAATACAAGGAGGAAAAAGGGAAGAGAGAAAGGAAGGGAGGAAGAGAAAAAAAGGTGAGGGACGAATTATGTTTAACTGGTGAAACAGATGGGAAGATAATGAATGAAAAGAAGAGAGGAAGTAAGAAGTAAAGAAAGAGAGAGGAGGAAGGCAAAGGGAGAAGAGGCGAATAATGGAGACGGGAAGGATAAGGATAATCCAACGAAGGTGGGGTTTGCAATAGAGCGTTTGCAGATGAAAAATTGGGCAATAAAACGAAGTTTAAAACAAAGGACAACGAAAGATGAATATAGCAAAGAAGAAAAATCTAAAATGTGTTAGAAAGGCGAAAAGATAATAGAGGACGATAGAAAATATGAACATTTTAACATAAAGATGCCGAGCAATTAGTAAAGGAAGCACGAAACAGCATAAAAGATTTAGAAGAAACGCAAGAAAAAGAAGACAATGCAAGAATAAGATGGCAGAAAATAAAAAATAAAAAAAAAGATGGAGTACTGTTGCCACAGCTGGGAAGGAGCTTCCTGGAGCACCCTATCCTGACTTCGAAACCAGGTAGGTGATGCCCTTTTCTCTTTCCTGTATCCCTTTTCACTACTGAACAGACGCTGTGAACCTGTCTCTGCTCTATCATCATTTTCATGGAAAGTGTTCTGTTGAGCTCCAATCTATGACTCCTCCTTGCCAAACATTCACAGCAAACACTCAACTAGCTACAACCACTATCAACAATTTCTCCCACTCTTGATCTGTGCCTAAATCAAAACGCAAATACTATGAACAAGGATTCTTCCTTTTCTAGAACTGTTTCATTGATCCTCTTTCTAGCTGACTACAACATGGTCGTCTTCAAGTGTAATGTAAACAAGTTCTCGTTGCGCATCCCTTTTACATTATCAAATTCTATCCTATTTTTACGACTAATGATCACTACGCTGTTGTTTCAATCATTAACCCTTATCCTTGAGTGGCCTCCGGGCCTTGGTTAGAGGTGACTCCCCCTTCCAAATTAAATAAATAGAGAATAATAGAATATGATTGTAGTAGAAGGAGGAGGACGAGGGGGGAGAGAGGGAGAAGAAAAGGTTGATGAAGATTAAGACACGAGGACGGTGAAAGAAGAAAGAGGATAAAAATAATTATTTGAAAGATGATAGTAGTAGTAGACGATGAAATAAAGATGATGAATAAGGGAAAGTAGTAGTAGTAGTAGTAGTAGTAGTAGTAGTGGTAATAGTAGTATAAGAATATAAAAATGTGAAAGATGGTGAAGAGGAAGATGAGCAACAGTATTGGAATATGGAGAGAAAACCAAAACTACACGAGAAGTTGTTGTTGGTCACTCAACAGTCGTTCGCCACTTAAAGCAAATAGGGAAGTAAAAAAAAAATTGGATAAATGCGTGCCACATTAATTGAACGATAATAATAAAAAAAATCGCCATTTTGAGGTTTCTTCTACGCTCTTTTTGCGCAACAAAAACGACCCATTTCTCGAGTGGATTGTGACGTGTGACGTGTGATGAGCCGAAATTTCATTAAAAAACGTAATGGTGACTGTTTGGTGATCTGCGGCCGGTCTCATCCATCAAAGCTTCCGGAATCCGGGCGAAACGATTACGGCGGAGAAATACTGCAGACAAATTGACGAAATGCACCAGAAGCTCCAACGTATGTGCCCGAGATTGGTCAATATTAATGTACCAATTCTTCTCCATGACAACGCTCGTCCGTACATTGCTCAACTGACCCTGCAGAAGCTGAACAAACTGGGCTACGAAAGTCTGCCCCATCTGCCATATTCGCCAGACCTCTCGCCCACCGATTATCACTTTTTTAAGTATCTCGACAACTTCCTGCGCGAAAAATGTTTCAAAAGCCGAGATGATGCCGAATCGGCATTGAATGACTTCATCGCTTCCAGAACTCCGGATTTTTATGCTAATGGGATAAATAAACTTGTTTCTCGTTGGCAAAAATGTGTCATTTCTCATGGTTCTTATTTCGATTAATAAAGTTTATTATGAAAGGAGTTATGATGTTTTGAAGTTGAACGTCAAAAAACGACATTATTTTTGCATGAACCTAATAATATAAAAGTATTTCTCTTAATAACGCTCATTGATTCAACAATAAAAACACTGTTGCATAGGCAGGTATGTATACATATGTACGGCAGTATATGTTATATAACGTGTATCTGTAGAGCTCTAATATGTAATAAGTTGTCATCAAAATTAACATCTCCTTTGTTCCTATTTACTTACCTCTCCGTGTGGGCAGAGCAAGACACACGGTTGGTTTTTGAATTCAGCTTCTCAAAAAATGGCACTTAGGATAGGAACAAAAATAAAAATTGCCTCAATCATGAAGCATTTCTCCTCCACTGAACGAGGGAGGAAAAGGTGAAGTGTAGCATGAGAACAGATGCTACACTATGATCTTTGCCCGAAGGCCGAAGAAGCTCCCTTGTTTCTCGATAAACTGGTCGTGTAACATAAAACTTCACAAATGCTCTTGTTATGTTAGGCTGTATAAAGAAGTTAACATTGGTCAAATTCGAATTGTTTCTTCTTTAACGGGATTTTTTCGATAATTATTTTTTATATTTATTGGATGTATTACAATAAAAAAAAAATATTTAAGAACATTCCTAGACACATAAAGTACATTTGTGTGATTTTTTTTTAATCGGCTCAGCAGTTTCGAAGTTCATAGGGAACGAACTCGCACACAAAGTGCTTTTTATATCTAAGTAGAGATATAGATATGCGCACGCGGGCGGGCGTGTATATATAAGCAGAATTTTTACTAATAAAATATATATAAATTAAATTTTGTAAAAGGCCCTAATCTATCTTTCTTCAGAAAATCTGTCCGTTCCGTTTGTCTGTCTGTCTGTCTGTCTGTCTCTGTCTCTGTCTCTGTCTGTCTGTCTGTCTGTCTGTCTGTCTCTCTCTCTCTCTCTCTCTCTCTCTCTCTTTATATATATACATCATCATCATGACGGGCTCCTTGCCCGAACCAATGTGACTCTCTCTCTCTCTCTCTCTCTCTCTCTCTCTCTCTCTCTCTCTCTCTCTCTCTCTCTCTCTCTCTCTCTTCAGAGTTTCTTCCATCAGCTGCCTCAGATCTTCAGGTTCACAGTTGGCGTCGTGTGCAATTTGTTGGATGTACGTGGATCTAAGTTGCCTTTTGCTTGCGCGTCCGTGTCGTGGAGTCCATAGCAATACATCACTCACCAATTCATGCTTGCTCCTCAAACAATGACCAGTAAATCGTAGGCGTCTTTCTCTGATGCCATTAGCTATGGCAGGTAGGTTGCCATAAAGTTGCTGCTACGTGGGATGATTGTATATATACTAGCAAGGAGACCCGCCGTTGTCCGGGATTGAATGATTATCAACAAACCAATCTTCTACCTTCCCATACTTTTATTGTTATTGAAATCGATGAAATTGTTCATTTTTAATCAAATCGATTAATTACCTTCTCTGGTTAGAGACCATCCCTCGAGGTGTACCGGAAGGAAGCTTTACATGCCTCTCGCAGTGACTTAACCCACAATACATTGTAGTTTACATTGCACTACAGAGAATCTACTTTTGATTTTATTAATTTATCTCTCAATAATGGCTTTGCGTAAAGTTTAATAGTAAAAAATCAAGTTCAATTGTGCTCTAAACAGAAACATTCATTTCGAACGAAGCCCTGTCTTATCAAAGAATCATTGTTGAGTTTATACAATTATTTTTACATAATCACTTGAATAAATGTTTAACGTACAAAAGGCAAGTATCATGTTTCAATGGTGCTCTAAAAGGAAAGATTCATTTCTAACGAGTCCCTATCTTACGAAATAATTCACAGTTTATTTTATAGGATGGGCCGTTCTGCTTGTGCTGTGATAAAACTTTTCAAATGCACGCGTGATGTTGAGTTAGTGTTAAATCAGACTTCCTTCTTTAATCAGACATTTCGATTATTGATTTTTGATAATTATCAGACGCATACTAATATAAATAAAAACAACGTAAGAACACTCCCAGACACACCAAGTATCTTCGTGTGAAATTACGAAAAAGAAAAAAACGGCCCGGCTTTTTTCGAGTCCATATAGAACTCACGCGCACACATGGAAAAAGTTATATATATATATATATATATATATATGTGTGTGTGTGTGTGTGTGTGTGTGTGTGTGTGTGTGTGTGTGTAATATTTAATTATAATAACAGTTAATTATCTTTTAGTCATAATTAAATGATAGTTATTTACCTTTACTTCATCAGGAATAATAATAATAATAATAATAATAATAATAATAATAGGTTTTATCCTTTACTAAAATATAATAGATAATATGTTTTATATTTTATTTTTCATTTTTTATTTTTATTCCATTAGTAAAAATAATAGTAGTAATAATAATAATAATAATATTAATAATAATATTAATAATAATATTAATAATAATAATAATAATAACAATAATAGTCATTTATCTTTTATTCCATTAGTAATAATAATAATTATTATTATTATTATTATTATTATTGATCTTTTATTCCATTAGTAATAATAGTAAATATAATAATTATCTTTCATATCAACTTTTACTAATTGTTTACTAATAATAAATATATAATCATTACCCTTTTCATTAATAAAGAAGACCTTATCATAAATTTATTGGACGCATATGTCCACCTTCTTTTAAACTAGGCGTATATTTGCTCTATCTACCACCGCCACAGTAGCTGGACCCAGCAGAACTTGTAACCGATGTATGACTGCATTAACAAGTGCAATTTATTTTACTGATGCCCTCTATTGACACTTGTATGGCACACTCCTTTTCGTTATTTATCCCTTTCGGTTTCTCTTTCTAACTCCGTAATATTTTCCCTTTTCCCCTTTTCTCCTTTTCTTTTCACCCTCTCTTAACAAACTGCTCTCTTCTTTTTAATTCATTTTAATTCAAATTATTTTTTCTTTCTATTCTTAATCTTATTTTATAATTCTAACTACATGCAATCTATATTTCTACACCACCCCTCTTTTTCTCTTTTCCGTTTCCTTTCCTTCCCTCTCACTCCTCCCTCTCACTTCACCTTTTAGGTTTTTTTATGCTCATTTGTAATTTTAAAGAATGTTCCTTTTAAATTTATTTTGATTTAAATGGTCTGAAGATATCGGCAGAATAATATTATTGTCTTATCGCTTAAAATAATTGTTCGTGATTTAAGCAAAAGACCCCGCGGTTGAAGCAATAAAACTATATTTAGCTCTTTTAAGGTGTTCCCTTTTTTTTTGTTGTTTTGTATTTGTTTTGTTTTTTGTTTTTTTGCTTTTTTTGCCAAATATACCTCCTAATATATATGATGGCAGCAAATTCGCTTGCGAACATTGCTAATATATAAAGATACACGAGATAGCAAAAAGTGTATCTAATTTATATCGAGCAATGCCTGTGCATGAGAATTACTATAGTGAGGAAAGACTTTGCACTGAGACAATCCCACTCTCTAAACAACTGCCAAATAGAACCAAAAAGAAGAGCAAGCCAACATCATTAGAAGCAGCAGTGGCAGCAGGTTTGATATCAGGGTTTTCCTTCTTCTAGAGAGATTGCCTTCACCACGGCTTACAGAGCCCTCTCCACCCACCATGTCATTTGATCCATGACTGGAACTTAGGTTGCTGAGCACCAGAGCATATTCCACACGCTGGTGGGTCATATATGCCGCAGCTTACAGGGCCTAAGCTCCTCTGGAGGTTTTTGTCAGGGTTACCTCACCCTTAGCAATTGGTTAAATAACTTTGGCCCACAAGGCAGTGGAGGTCCAGTTATATGGCGCAGGACACTCGCCGTTCATCAGATCCCCGTTTGCTTGGCAGTGGTCTCGACGTGCACGTGGGGTTGATTTGTCTGGGAGAAGCACAGAAAGACGCTAAGACATCTGTGTGCTTTTAACACACGTCCACACCAGACCTTGTCCAGCAATATATATATATATATATATATATATATATATATATATATATATATATATATATATATACATATATATATACATATATATATACATATATATATATATACATATATATATATATATATATATATATATATATGACGTAAATGAACATTTAAAAAATTAAAATGTTTAAATTCGACGTTATTTCACGTGGCTAATGGTAGCCGAATGGATTAGGTCTTCGCTAAACCAAGCCAGAGATGTCTCGTAATGCGGGGTTCGAATCGTTCGATTGGGATTAATAAAGACACACTGCACTGAAGATTCCCGAAAAGATGAAACGCTAGTGTCTGTAGGTATTTAATAATTATTATAGTAAAAAAATAATTTTATATATATATATATATATATATATATATATATATATATATATATATAGTCTTTGAAGTTTTTAACCTTTAAAACTATACAAAAAATCATTTTTTATCATTCGTTAGAAAACCATCTAGTCAGTAAGTCATTTAATCAACTGCAAGCACTGCATCAACTCGCTCTTTTCAAGGGATCATCAGTTGTTCACCATGAAACACTATATATATATATATGAGCACAACCTTAACTTTAGATTTTATTCTGAGGTATTTATTGACTTAGTTCTTATTGATATATCTGTCAGGTTTACAAACAATGTCGAAACTTTCTTTCGTTGTCCGTGTATTGTTTCACAAAAACAACACAAATTTTGATTCAGACATTTTAGGAATATCCGCCGTTAGAAAATGCGGAAAAACCAACATTGGAATCATAAACAAGAGAAAAGGAAATAAAAATAAAAATTAAAAAAAAAAAAAACAGAAAATAAATGTCCGATGAAATCATTTTCTTTGTCTTGAAGCCAAATATACATATATTAAACACGCTCTGCCGCATTCAAATATTGAAGTAGAATTTGGCGTTCGATTGGGCGAACGTTAGATTCGTATTTTTAATTCAACCGAGAATTCAAATTTCTTGATCTTAGAATAAACTGTGAAAAGGGACGCGCTCATTTTTGCACGTGTGCATTCTTCCGCTTAATATCTCATACTATACATATCTCAAAACGAAGGAAAAGTTTCTTTTAAATTAAAAAAAGGGGGAGGATGAGAGCATTTGTTCTGGAAAAGTAAGTATGGGATATTCAAATCAAGTAGTCTTATTCAGTTTTCGGCATAATTGATAAATATATACATAAAAATGAAATTGTCTGTCCGCATGTGTGTACATTTCCCTACCAAACTACTCTGTCAATTTTCAGTCTACAGACTCGAGATTTGACATAACGGGTATTGAGATTTGGGAAAAATTTTTTAATTGATTTTCGGCCAGAAATTTGGCTGTCAAGGGGTCAAAGTTCAACGATTTGATCTTTAGAAACTCTACCTAACTCTGCCACTTTGGGGTCTTAACACTTGAAATTTTAGATGTAGGTTACTTGGAAATGGATCAAACTTTTAAACTTAATTTAAAGCCCAAAACAATAAATCTTAAGGGGTCAAAATTGGGTCAAAGTTTTTAAAAATCTGATCTCAGCCAATTTTTGGTCTAAACATTTGAAATTTTACATAGAGTGTATTCAGACATAGAGCAAGCTTTTTAATCGGTTTTTGGCTGATAATTTGCCTGCCAAGGAATCAAAGTTCAAAAGATTTAACATTTTCGGTCTCTAGTAAACTATTCAGCCAATTTTGGGTTTAAACATTTGAGATTTTACATAAAGGGTATTCAGACATGCAGCAAGCTTTTTAATCAGTTTTTCGGAGCGAAAATTTGGCTGCCAAGAGGTCAAAGTTGACCACTGCAGATTCCTCCGACAATTTTGTGTTTAAACACTTGAAATTTTAGATGTAGGTTACCGGGACATGAGTCAAGCTTTTTAATATATATATATATATATATATATGTGTGTGTGTGTGTGTGTGTGTGTGTGTGTGTGTGTGTGTGTGTGTGTGTGTGTGTGTGTGCACATAGTTATTAACAGTACATAGGGCCCGAGCAAAGCCGGGCTGAACTGCTAGACTTTTAGGCCAATAAAAACGAGCAAAAGTTATAGCTCTTGACTTGGAATAAATTTGTGGTAGTATATAATCAACCTTGTGCTCATTTTTCAATTAAATACTAATTCCTGTTAATCTCTATCAATTCTAACTGTACATAGAACGGATACTACAATACCTAGTAAGCTGCACCTTATCATATCAAATGTCCATATAAAATTTGACTCAAATTGGACTAGTATTTTCCGGAAAAAACAGTGAAACTTAAATACTAATCGCTATTAATCCCTGTGTTGAGAACGGATATCATAATACATAGTTCGCTGTGCCTTTTGATAACGAAGGTTCATATAAATTTTCAGCCAGATCCACGCAGTAGTTACCGAGAAGGACTATAACGGACAGGCAGACAAACAGACAAAGAGAAATTTAATATTGATATTATGGTTTCATCAAATGAATCAAAACTTTAAAAATTAAACGATATTATAAAAGGTGCGGAAAATAAAGAAAAAAATTCAACTGTAAATGAAAAAATAAATCCCAACTAAACGGTGAGTGTTTTTCTGAAAGTATACTGAATAATAAATCATTGAAATACATTTGTTTGACTGTTGGCCGTTCATATGTAGGTGTAATAATCATTTGGAGAATATTAGAAAAGATTGTAGGCCGCTCAAATATCGGTGTAATAATCATTTGGAGAATATTAGAAAAGATTGTAGGCCGCTCAAATATAGGTGTAATTATTGGATAAAGGAAGTTGGAAATCGTGCATGCACACAAATTCCAAGTAAGCAGAGAACAAAGAAAATACCATGCCGGACATGTACACATATGTTGACGTTTGATGGAACAAATAAATAATTTGTCAATAAAAACAAGAGGTTCGACGAATAAAGAGAGAGAGAGAGAGAGAGAGAGAGAGAGAGATGGAAGGAAACGCTCGATCATTACGTCGGTAGCTCGTCAACCGAACATCACCTTTTACCACCCTTGTTCAATACGTCCTACAACCACTGACAGGCAAAAAAAAAAAAAATAGTTTTCTAATGAAACCGTCTCTATGTTTGATTGAAAAGCGGCTAGAACAAGCTAGAGTGTATATATTTATTTAGCAGCACGCATCTTTGTAGAATTGCAACAAACATGATTATGCATACGTGAACGATAAACAGATAAAGCGTTACAGAGAGAACTGACTATAAAATATAATAATTATTTGGAAAATATCAAAAAAGCTTGTAATGTAGGAAATGATAAATCTACTATTTCATTTGCCAAAAACTTGAATTAAAAACTATATTTAAGTAAGAAAGTGATGAAAAAGAAAGAACTCTTCAAATTTCTTTCAAGTTTAGAAATGAATTACTTCCCTTTGTTCGTTTTCTCGCTTGAATGTTGATTGAATGTGTTTTAAAAGTGTGAAAACCGAACAAAAATTGTAACTAAAAACTGACATTGCCTATAAAAATGTTAATGTAAAAAATAAAAATGTCAATTGGATTGATATCAGTGTAGTTCTTGTTCTCTCCCAGATTGATGAAGAAGAGTTTCTTACGAGTTTACAGCATCAGATTCTGTCTATACGACTTTTTTTATTTTTTATTTTTTTTTACACAGATCACCACTTATCAAGGCCCGGAAGCCACTCAGGGATAAGGGTTATTGCAAGTACATTACATTAGTGAGGAGATTTGATGAAGTGTTTACTTAAGGGGGCGGTTCATTAGGAATTTGTTAACATTAGACTTGAAGACATCCAAGTTGTAGTCCGGAGGGAAGCAGGCAGACGGAACGTTTTTGCTTTAGTTGATCCTAATGTACGATCGCCATTGTCATATCATTTACCGATTTCGCTTGGTAAATAAAACACGATATCATATTTAACCGATTATCTGTATTTGTTATCTCCCTTTGTTATTGCCGTTACCTCTTTGCTATCGTGTCTACCTTCCTTATTTTATGGTGGATTGTCACCTCCACACTTTCGACCCACTCCAACAGTTCTAGTTCTCTACTTGTCGTAGGAATAGGATGCTCTTTCTTTCGAAATTACATTTTTCTTCATATTTTGGGGAGAACTGAATATCTCCCAAGTAATGAAAACAGATCTGGTGTATATCTTTACTCTCGTTGGAGAAATGTAAGTAAAAAAAAAAGGGGGGGTGACGTAAATATCCCCGACAAACCCGACAAACAGCTAAATCCCACCCCTTCACAGTTGAGACCCGTAGGTGTAAGAAATCCTTCTACTCTAATAGTTTCATCCACAGAACTGCTAGACTTTGGAACACCCTTCCGGGATCCTGCTTTCCCAACGGTACTGACACGCAGAAGTTCAAGTGCAATGTGAACAGACATCTTGCTGCCCACCTCCCTTCATAATATCCTTGTAAGTTATGTTCCAGATAGTATCCCCCTTCTTCAAAGTGAGACTGTGCCTTGTTTGGGGTGGGGAAGTGAATAAATAAATAAAATGTTAAGTATTTAACTACAAGGACTGAAAATCTTAATGCTCTAAGTTTGAATCTAGCTCGTTCCCCAGCCACACTTACATCCAAACTCACACCTGATCCTTTGCATAACCTCACGGAGACGTGATAAAATTTAAAAAGTGAAACATTAGTATTCCTCTATTTATATTGATTTGACAGTTAGATATGATAGATTTTAAAAATAACTTTCTTGAGTAGGAATAAATAAATCGATTATTTCCTTATCGGCTTATATAAAAAACTTAAAATAAAAAAAAAGTAAATCCAAGTAAAATGTAATGGAAAAGAAAAAAGTTTTCAAACTCCTGTTCAAATAAATATCTGTTTATTTTGTAATAATGCGTTGTTTTGGCTTCAAACATATCTAATACGTATTTATTTTATTTAAACTAAACCAGCGCTTCTATCAAGGAATACAAACCCTAACATGAATTCCGCGTGACCAACGCACCGTTCCGACATTTGAAAAGACTACCGTAAAAACAACCAACGGACTTCTACTGATTCTCTGCCCCAACAACAACATGGGAAAGAAAGAAAAAAGAAAGACGTACTGATGATGAAGTCGAAATATATTTATAAATTTCAATATAAATTTGAAAAATAAATAAATAAATATCTGTTCATTTTATAATAATGCGTTGTTTTGGCTTCAAACATATCTAATACGTATTTATTTTATTTAAACTAAACCAGCGCTTCTATCAAGGAACACAAATCCTAACGTGAATTCCGCGTGACCAACGCACCGTTCCGACATTGGAGAAGACTACCGCAGAAACAAGGAACGGACTTCTACTGATTCTGTGCTCCAACAACATGTCAAGAAAAAAAGAAAAAAAACATACTGATGATGAAGTGTATCTTCGAAATATATTTATAAATTTCAATATAAAGTTCCAACAAAATAAATATCTTCAAACATATCTAATATGTTTTTATCTTATTCAAACTCAACCAGCGCTTCTATCAAGGAATACAAACTCTTACGTAAATTCCGCGTGACCAACGCACTGTTCCAACATTTGAAAAGACTACCGTAAAAACAACAAACGGACTTCTACTGATTATGTGCTCCAACAACAACTTGGCATAAAAAAAGAAAGACATACTGATGATGAAGTATATCTTCGAAATATATTTATAAATTTCAATTTAATATACTTTAGTCCCACCATTACTGATCATCATGAAGTTGTTTAACCAATTACTTAACTCATTATACTCGAGTGGCTTTCAAGACTTGATAACTACCTAACACTTATCAATCCTTATCCTAGCCTTGATAAGTGGTGACCAGCAAGTGAAAAAAAATACTCATCTATTGATTGATCATATTGTCTCGCCATCTTACCTAAAAACTCTTAACTCTTATCATAGAGTGGTCTCAAGGCCTTGATAAGCGATGACCACAAAAAGAAAAAAAAAGAAACTATATTTAAAACTAACAGGGAAACTCGACGTTGCTCGGAATTGTATGATGATCAACATTGTAATATTTTTATTGTCATCGAAATCGCTATACTCGGCCATTTTTCACTCAAATCGATTAATTGCCTGCTCTAGTTAGGGGATCCATCGCAGTGCACCGGAGTGGGAGGAGTTTCATATGCCTCCCGCCGTGCCTTAGTCCACAATACATTGCACTGTAGAGAATTTACTGTTGATTTTATAAAACAATTTTTTCTATAATGACTTGAATTAAAGTTTAAAATGCAAAAGTCAAGTATCATGATTCAATTGTGCTCTAAGTATAAATATTCATTTCGACTACGCCTCTGTCATATCAATTGATTTTAAATGTCTGAGCTACTGTTGATTTTATATGTTCGGCCTTTCTGCTTGTGTGGTAGTAAAGCTTCTCAAATGCACTTGTGGTGTAAGGCTGCGTAAACTTTGGTCAAAATTGGCTGTTCCTTCTTTCGTCGGATTGTTTTGATTTTCAATTATCGATACTTATTGAATACATTTCGACACAAAACCTATCTAAGAACACTGCCAGGTACATAATATCCTTTCGTGTGAAATTTTATAAAAATAGATCCAGCCGGTTTCTAGTCCATAGGGAACGAACTCGCAGATACACTAAGTTCCTTTTTATATAATAGTAGGGATGTGTGTGTGTGTGTGTGTGTGTGTGTGTGTGTGTGTGGTGTGTGTGTGTGTGTGTGTGTGTGTGTGTGTGTGTGTGTGTGTGTGTGTGTGTGAGGGTGATTTTGTGACTGTGTTCGTATCCTACGATTAACAATAATTATCATTTCTTACACGGATGAGAACGGAATTTCGAAACACGCGTGTCTGTATGTTTTTAAATAATTATTAATATTTATTATATATATATATATATATATATATATATATATATATATATATATTTATATATATATATATATATAACTACTTCATTTACTCACATAAAATTAATATACGAAAGTATAGATTTATGCGTAAACTTTAAGTATTTACTTCAAAAGTGCTCAATACGTAGGTAGAGCTAGTTAGCGGTGGATACTAGAAAGCTGATTAGTTAACTAAAATCCTCAACAGAAGAGGACCATATAAAAACGAGAAACACCCACAGAATTCGCGCATAAGCCTGATGAATACTAGAGTGGATGAAACGCCAAATATTCAGTGTAGCTTAATCGCCATATATATTTTATAAATTATATATATATATATATATATATATAAATTACTATATATATATATATATATATATATATATATATATATCATCGTTATAAGGTCCATCTAAGTCACAAAATAAGCCCTCTTTAGAGAATTAAGAATAAGCGGTCCCTCTTAGCGAAACGCAATATTCCGACGTTATTCGTTGAATACTATCTATTATATAAACCTATCTGATCGGTATAAATATAATTCCATTTCCCTTACTTCCTATGCTAATTGGCCGTAGCCTAGAGGCTGAATCCCACAAATTCCTTCAATTAAGAGATTGGAAGTTCGAAATATATGTCTATTTTTTTTTTTTTTTTTTTTTTAATAATTGCAAATCTCTTCTATTATATAAAAGTCACTTTGTGTTTGTGTGAGTTCCTTCCTCTCACGTTCCGAAACGGCTGAACAAGGTTAACATAAAGCTAATTTATATGTCTGGCAGTGTTCTTAGATATGCTTTGCACAGAAATTCACTCGTTCAGTATCGAAAATCGAAAAAGTCCGATCTTTAAAATAGCTTTTCTCTCTTATAGATAAAAAGGAATAATTTTTACAGTGGAATGGTTTACGTTACACCGGTCATGGAAGATAATAAAATCCGAGCAAATTATTTCTTCTTAAAAAACCCCCCAGATTTATTATAATCTGGATATATAATAATGGAGCATTTGACTACAGATCGAATGATCCCCTACTCAAGAACGGATGCACCTCACCATTCTATTTTAATTTTTTCTTATTAATGCGTTCAATTTACGATAAAAAAAGAGGTACCATTTAAAATCGCCGCTACTCATTTCTTTCTCGGCATATTTCAAAACTTCATGGACCTTCAAATTTTTTAGTTAAAAAAATAGGAGTCATTTTGGCACGATCTTTGTAATTAGCCTTTTGTACCATAGGAGTTTTCCATAGATTCTTTTTTTACTGGATTAATCGAATCATACCGAAGTTGGAGTTAAACTTTTCACGTTCATACAATAAATGCCTGGTTAGCGTGAAAACCAGTACAAAATCATTTTAAGTTCTTCTAAATCATTCTGGAAAGTTTCAGAACCTACTTGAACCTAATTGCTTTTTCTAAAACATCCTATTTTGGAAAACAGACAAAGAAAAGCATCGCCTAACAGTTGTACACGTTTCTTTTTTATTTCCCCCCTGAAAAAGAGATACTACTCTCGAAAGTTAGGGACATCAACACCTACCATCTTGTACGACACTTTATGTTAGTAAATATACGTAATGCTAGTAGGCCACCCGGCATTGCCCGGTCGTAAAATACGCTAAAATATAATTAATTAATGATTAAATTTGATTAATGCAGATTTCGTATTTATTATTATATTATATTGGACCCATATATAGTAATTATTTAAAAAGTTAAAAGAAAATAAATAACTCGTGCGCTATCACCGAGAATCGAAACCAAAACATTTAGCTTACGACTTACTTTTTTCCTTTGACGTTAATATCTAACCTACAAAGACACGTTTGCTGCAAGGTTAAAATTTTAAGACATGAACCAATAGCTATTACATTACGCATGCATATTCGTAATGCCGTCGTTCGACCGTCACCTGGCAAATTCCTTCAATTTTATTTACACACTTTTACACCGATTTTCCCCGGCTAAAACTCAAATATAAAGTTCCGTATTAAGTTTCTGTATTAAGTTTCATGTCTGTAGACCAAAATCTCGAGGAAATTTTTTTAAAACAAATATATATACACATACATAAATATATATAGAAAGAAGTTTATGTTTATTATAATCTTTTTACACAAATATTACGCAAGTATGAATCATGTAGAATATCTGCATGAATATAATAACGCGTAGTAGCCAACTAAAGATAATCATCCCATAAAAAAAACCCCGGAAAAAACTAATAAGGAATTAATTAAAATGAATGTTTTAAAGTATATGCAAATTAGATGTTTTTCAGATGAATGCAATTCCACGACTCATATAACAAAGTTCTATTTTCTTTTTAAGTAAATAGGAAAAGGAAAAGGGTTTTTAATATGAATATCAATACACAAAAAAAAACAGTTTTATAGAAGTATATATATATATATATATATATATATATATATATATATACACTCTGATGAGTCGTAGACGACGAAACACGTGTCAGTGGATAATTATATCTTAAAAACAATATATATATATGTATATATATATATATATATATATATATATATTCAGCCCTATGTACTATTCGTAAGGTTATGTGCATATGTATATATTAAAAAGTGTGAATATGTAAAGTAATGCCTTTCTGTATGATAGTCTTCCTTAACTACCATAGAGAAAAGACAGACATTTTCACTTTTATCTATCTATCTATATATATATATATATATATATATATATAGATATATATATATGTATATGTATATATATATATATATATATAGAGAGAGAGAGAGACAGAGAGATAGATTGGATGCAATATATAGTAATGATTAAAAAAGTATTTAAAAAAAGACTCATGCGCCACCACCGAGAACAGAAACCAAAACGTTCAGTCCACGATTTATTTTGCCTCTGCCGTCAATGACTGGGCTATGAAAACATGTTGACTGTATGGCTAAAAAGTAAAACATGAACCAATAGCTATTACTTTATTCATTCGTATTGCCAGCGTTCGACCTTCACCTGACAAATTTCATTTTTTTGTTTTTAATTTTCACGCTTTTGCTCCGATTTTTCCTGGCTAAAACCCAAATATAAAGTTTCGCATGAATTCAAATACCTTCTATATGAAATTTCATGTCTGTAGACCAAAAACTCTAGGAGGAGTTTGGTAGGCAAATTTTGTTAAACAAAAATATATACGTATACATAAATATATATGGAAACAATTTTGTGTTTACTATAAACTTTTTACGCAAATATTATGCAAGTATAAATCACGTAGAATATCTGCATGAATATAATTACATGAAATAGTAAACTAAAGATGATTATCCCATTGGAAAACCGAAGCAACTAATAGGGAATTAATTAAAATGAATGTTTAAAATAATATGCAAATTAGTTAGATCTTTTGCTAGTGAATGCAATTCCACGACCCATATATAACAAAATTGTATTTTCTTTTTAAATAAATAGAAAAGAGGGTTTTTAATATGAATATCAATACACACAAAAGAAAAAACGAATTTATAGGAGTATATATATATATATATATATATATATATATATATATATATATATATATATATACCTACTAGTCACTATGCTAAAGTTTCTAAAACTAAAACCTCTTAGTACAGGGATTTGTCAAGACAACATAACACGAGGATACTTTTCTTTACATGTGAATCCGGACTAAATATTCAAAATTACATAGTTTTGGCGGCCCAAATAAAATCTTGATATGGATAACCTTCACTGGTTCACACAAGGAATGGTGCATTTTCTCAAAGTGAAGTTACCTTAACTAACAGCAAATCGCTGGATACTTCACCAGACAAGTTGATTTCCTGTTCAGGAATCCAGTAAGGCCAAGAAACCACAAGAAAGATATACTATAGCACATTTAAATGATGGTGCGTGGAAAATTTAGTTCTCAACTTATTTACTAACTCAGTGATTACAAGGTAAAGGAGAATTATAATGGCATATTCGAATGTCTATATACTTCGTATAGAGATTAAGTGCTATTGCCAGGAAAGGGCACCTTGGTTTCTGAGAACTTCGGGTGAAGTAAAATGAATATATGTATATATATATAATGTTCAGAAAATGTGTGAGAATATATAATTATTTCCAACGTCGCAGCCCACAAGAGCCAACAAACCGAAAGTCCAAGATTCGCCCTCATTTGGACTCATCAGTTAGACACATACGGACTCGGGATTTTAACCCCGGGCCTTTCGCATGCTAGGCGAGCACTCTACCAACTGAGAAAACACGCTACACACACAAGAATGTCTATTAACTTACACAGATCAAGAAACCCGCGCAAAGATCTCCAACAGCGAAAAGAACCCACCTCATATCAAACAATGGACGAGGTATCAAACCTGCTTTAACCCAAGTCGACGTCTCACAAGTAGGAATTTATATACACGAAACGACGATGTCACCCGACAAGCTAACCTTGCGACCAATCAGTAATAGAATGTTCAGCAAATATGGAGAATATATAATTATTTCCAGAGCCGAACCAACGTCGCAGCCACCCGCAGGTTGCTTGATCTGTTAATTAATTGTGTGTGTAGCGTGCTTGCCCAGTTGGTAGAGTACTCGCCTAACATGCAAGAGGCTCGGGTTTCAAATCTCGAGTCCGGATGTGTCTAACTGATGAGCCCAAATGAGGGTGAAACTCAATTCCTGGACTTCCGGTTTGTTGGCTTTATTGGCTCTGGTTGGCTGCGACATTGATTCGGCTGTGCAAATATATATATATATATATATATATATATATATATATATATATATATATATAAATCTTATTAGGGTATATAATATGTTCTGAATATATTTACAGTATTTATTTCGATATTTCTTAATACGTAGGAAGTAATAAATGAAAATTTATATTAGCCTGACGGGTTTTTATGAAAATGAAATGCTGAAAATTCTGTGAAGTTTAATTGCCAGTACATTTTTATAGCTTACTATGTAACTATATGTGTGTGTGCGTGAGAGAGAGAGAGAGAGAGAGAGAGAGAGAGAGAGAGAGAGTGTGTGTGTGTGTGTCATTGTGTACGATCTTATGTATGTGTGGTTAATCATGTAGTTTTTGTTTTGTTTTTGTTTTTGTTTTTTTTTTGTTTTTTTTTTTCATGGCTATTTAATTTCTATTTTTACATCTCAGATTATTTTGCGATGTTCTAAGCTTTAGTGCGAAAGAAGGTGTCTTTAATTTTTTTTCTTATTTATTACCGATTATTTTTTGTTTCTGCGTTTTTTTTTCTCCTAGGTATGTATGTATGTATGTATGTATGTATGTAATGTATGTATGTATGTAATGTATGTATGTATGTATGTATGTATGTAATGTATGTATGTATGTAATGTATGTATGTATGTATGTATGTATATATGTATGTATGTAATGTATGTATGTATGTAATGTATGTATGTATGTATGTATGTATGTAATGTATGTATGTATGTATGTAATGTATGTATGTATGTATGTATGTATATATGTATGTATGTAATGTATGTATGTATGTATGTATGTATGTAATGTATGTATGTATGTATGTATGTATGTATGTATGTATACGTATCGATGGGTGTTTGTGCATGTGTATGCATGTTGCAAGTTCGATGTTGGAAGTTATCATCCAGTCGTTTTATTTTGATGTGTGCGTTGTTGTTAATCATTTTTTTTGTTTTGTTTTTGTTTTTGTGCTTGTTATGTTTTTTTTTAATGTTTTTATTATCTTGTTTGCCTTGGCGTTATAGCCTTTTGCAACGGTATCTCAGTTTTGGTAAAAATAAAATAAACCGAGGAATGGAAGCGAACAGGAATGGTGGGTTAGTCGTACTGGCAGATCGTGGATATTTATATTTTTCCCTATTATGTTTTTTTGTTTTTTTTTGTTCTTTTAATATTCGGTTGAGATCGAGAGAAAACCAACAGAACAAAACGGATGAGTTGCAATAAACAAATAAAAAAAAATGTTTTTGGTTGCAGAAAATACAGGAAATTGATCCGAAATATTGGAATTGGAAATTTACAGAGTGCGAAAAATTGAAAGAAAAATACAAATGTAAAAAAAAATACAGAAATATGAATAATAAAGATTTTAAAAATACACAAATAGAATGAGAATAAAACAGGATATGAAATGGCGGCTGGTATGATGGAATCGGGGTGGTGGGGAGAGGAGATGCGGAAGAGTTTTGAGACGAAGTGGATAAAGCGGCGTGAAATGGCGGGAAAATTGAAGCAAAAAGATTTGTAATGAAAGTATTGAATGAAAAAATGGAGAAAATTCATGAAATTAAAAAGAAAGAAACTATTGTCATGAAACAAAATTAAGAAAGGAGGAAGGAAAGAAAGTGAATAAGAGAAGAAAAAGTAGAGAGAAAGGAAAGATAGATGAAGTAAAAAAGTCAAACGTAATGAAATGGAAAGAATGAAAAAGTAAAGAAGATGAGGAGAAGAAAAAAAACAAAGAAAGAAAAAAAAGAAAGAAAGTAAATAAGGGAAGAAAAGTTAGAGCGAAAGGAAACATAGATGAAGTAAAAAAAAGTCAAAAGTAATGAAATGGAGAGAATGGAAAAGTAAAGGAGATGGACAGGAAAAAGAAAGTAAGGAAGAAAGAAAGAAGGAAAAAAGGAAAGTAAATAAGGAATGAGAAAGTAAAATGAAAAAAATTAAAGAAAGAAATAAACAAAAAGAATGACACCAAAGAATGAAAACGGAATAGAGACGAACAGAAAGAAAAAGAAAAGAAAAAAGAATAATGAAAGAAAATGAATTAGGAACGAAGGAATAAAAGAAAAACATCAGATGACGAATAAAGACAGTTGAATGGCAAAAAACATAAAAAGAATAAAATAAGAGAAATTAAAAGAAAAAAAAAGAAAAAAAAAGGAAAGTGAATAAGGAATGAGAAATCAAAAGAGAAAAATATCACAGGAGGAAAAATAAAAGAAAGAAACATGAATTTCAAACAAAAAAAAAGAAAGGAAGGTGAATACAAAAAAAAACAAAAATTTTATGAAAAAATGAAAACGGAAGATAAACGAACATAAAGAAAAAACGAAACAGCGAAGGAATAAGGAAAGTGAAGAAGAGAAAAGAAAACAGAAAAAATAAAAAGGAAGAAAAAAGAACAAAACTAACTGAAAGAAAATCAGACAGAATGAGATACATTGGATAAAAACAAGAAGAAATGAATAGAAAAAAATTAAAGAAAAGAAGACGAAAGACAAAAAAATAATGAAACGAAAGAAAAAGGACGAATGGAAAGTGTTCGACTGAGCTTCAATCTATGGTCCCCCCTCGTCTAGCTGAAAACACTATCAAAAATCCCCCTACTCTTTACTGTGCGTAAACCTAAACGTAGATTCCATGATCAAAGCTTTTTTCCTTAGAACTGCACGCCTGTGGAATTGTCTTCCGTTTTCCTGCTTTCCAGCTGTGTATAATATGGGTGTCTTCAATTACTATCGATTACTATATTGTCCTTTTGACTGCTGTACACGCTTTAACCCTTATCCTTGAGTAGCCTCTCAGCCTTGATAAGTGCTGACGCCTATGTAAAAAAGGGGGATAAGTAAGGAAAAAATAATATAAAAGAGATAGAAAAACACTGAAATAAGGGGAAAAGCAGAAAGTCAGGAATACTGTCGAAGGGGGGGGGGAGAAAGAAATATGCTTCAAAGGCAGAAAGAAAGAAATATAGAAATAAAAGACAATAGAAATATATAAAAAGAAAGAAAGAAATATAGAAATAAAAGACAATAGAAATATATAAAAAGAAAGGAAGAAATATAGAAAGAAAAGAAAATAGAAATATATAAAAAGAAAGACAGATATAGATTGGTGCAAAAATATACAAAATTGATAGAAAAGAATAAATAAAGGGTAAAACAGAAAACACAAAGAAATGATCGGAAAAATATATTAAACAGAACACAAAAAGAAACAAAGAAGCAGAAAATAATGATAAAGAAAAAAATATTAAAAATGGAAGAAAAAAATGAACAAAGTGGATGGAGATTAACAGAAAGAAAAAAAAGAATGAAATAAAAAAGAAATAGAAACACGGAAGGAATGAGATACGTGAAAATAAAGAAAAACGACATAGAAACGAGAAAAGATTAATAGTGAAACAGAAACGAAATTGAGACAGGGAATTAAAAAGCTTTATAGAAGCAAAGAAAGAAAGAAAAAAAGAAAGAAAGGAAGAAAAGAAGAAAGAAAGAAAGAAAAAATTTAGATGTGAAAATAGAAAGAAAGAAAAGAAAGAAAGAAAGGAAGAAAAGAAGAAAGAAAGAAAGAAAGAAAGAAAGAAAAAATTTAGATGTGAAAATAGAAAGAAAGAAAAGAAAGAAAAAACAGGAAGAAATGAGATAAGTGGAAGTAAATTAAGAAAAAGATGAAGATAGGACAAATAGAAAGAAAAAGCATCAAACAAAGAAATGGAGTCAGAAAGAAAAAAGGAAAAGAAATGTAAACGGTGAAAGATTAATAAAAAAATTAAAATAATGAGACGTGGAAAAAAACTTTAAAGAACCAAAGGATTAAAGTTTTTTTTTTTTTAATTACATTTTCACCCCAAATAAGGCACATGGCAACTCAGATGTAGGGGGCTACTATCAAGATCTGCAACTACTGGGGCACTGTGTAGGGATTTGGGCAGCAAGATGTCGGTTCATGTTGCACTTGAACTTCTGCATGTTAGTACAGTTAGGGAAGCAAGATCCTGGAATGGAATTCCAGAGTCTAGCGGTTCTGGGGAAGAAACTACTGGAGTAGAAAGATCTTTTACATCTAGGGATCTCTACCGTGTGAGGGTGGGATTTAGCTGCCTGTCGGGTTTGTCGAGGGTGTCTGCGTCGTGAGGGCACAAGTGTCTGCAGTTCGTCAGAGCATTCACCATTAAAATACTTGTAGAACAAGCAGAGGGATGCAACGTTTCGTCAATGGGACAGAGGCTGAAGCTTAGATGCCAGTTCAGGGCCTATCAGGTTGGCGACTCTTTTTTGAACCTTGTCTAGGAGCGAGAGACTAGTAGTAGATGCACCAGCCCAGATGTGACAACAATACTCCATACATGGGCGAATGGTGGCCTTATAGAGATACAGGATACTTTCAGGTGTCAGTAGTTTTCTAGCACGATAGAGAGAGCCTACCTTTTTTGCAGCGGCCCTTGCAATGTTTTCAATATAATTGTTCCAGCTCATGTTTCCTGTGAACGTTAGGCCAAGCAGTTTGAAAGATGTACTCTCAGACAGGGAGTAACTGGCCATTGCTATTGGTTGCAGAGAAGGTTTCTTGTAGTCATTGAAGGAAACCAGTTTGGTCTTGGCAGCATTGAATGTGACCATCCACTTTTGTCCCCATTCCACTACAGATTAGAGGTCATCCTCTAGTGTTTATGCCATTTCTTTCGATATGTGTTCATTTGTTTTCCTGTCATACCTGTTATAGAGTGTAGTGTCATCAGCATATATACCCATCTTAGAGGCAGTTTTGTCGGGGAGGTCATTAATAAATACCAGGAACAATAGAGGTCCAAGAATTGACCCCTGAGGCACTCCCGCATTTATATCACACTGTTTAGATGTTTGACCGTCGAGGACAACCTGGATTTTTCTCTTATCTAAGAAGGATTTAATTATGCTAAGTATTCTACCAGTGATACCGCATGATTTCATTTTCCTGAGGAGACCCTTGTGCCATACCCTGTCAAAAGCCTTAGATATATCTAGAGCTACCGCTCTGCCCTCCCCCGCTTTGTCCAGTGAATGGTATATACGTTCAGAGATTACAGTGAGGATGTCAGCTGTGGAACGGGCTTGTCTAAATCCATATTGTTTGTCAGTCAGAAGTTTAGCATCTGTAAGGTGCCGGACTAGAGCATGGTTTATCATGGTCTCAAATATTTTGGCGAAAAGTGGGAGGAGGCTAATGGGGCGATAATATGATGGGTCAGTTCTTTCGCCAGAATTCTTGAATATTGGTACCACAGAAGCGGTTTTCCAACAGCCCAGAAAGCATGATTCATTTAGGCATTTGTTGTAGAGTTTGGAGAGACCTGGAGCTACTTCGGCTGAGCACTTTTTTAATAGCACAGCTGGGATGAGATCAGGTCCACATGCTATTGAAGTGTCAAGATTTTTTATGATAGCATGTACCTGAGCAGGGGTGATTTTTAGATCGTCTAGCGTGGCGTCTGTACGCAAAGGAAAGTCAAGCAGGGGCTGGTTGGAAGGGTCCAGTGTGGAGTTCGAGGCAAACCGTCTGGCAAGCATATTAGCCTTGTTGGTTGCTGAGCAAACAACCTCGTGATTGTTGATTAGCGGGGGAATTGTTGATTGCTCATTATTTACTACACTGTTGTAGATTTTCCAGAAGTCACGATTTCCTAATTTTTGTGCTTCGATGCGTTTTTTAGTGGTTTCAGTAAATTCTCTCTTAGCTGTCGCTATTTCTTTCTTAACGTTACTTCTAGCTTCTATATACTTCTGTTTGTTTGAACTGGACTTATGTCGGTTAAATCTGCGGTATGCATGCTGCCTTTGAGCAATGGCAGTTGCGCAAGTCGAAGTAAACCATTGGGGAGAGTGGGGCTTGCTATAAAATTTCCGCATGGGAACATGTGCTTCCGTTGCTGTTTTGAATCATTCAGCGGTCTCATTTGCGCACTGTTCAGCAAGAAGGGAAAAATATTTCCCCATGGGGCATCTCTGATAAGATCTCTGATGGCTTCCCAGTCAGCCTTTTTATAATATCTCGAAATAAGTAGGAAAAAAAAGATAAGAGAAAGAGATTTCGTTAAAACCGATTTTTCCTAGCTAGAATTTTATTCCATAGAAAAACATCGGGTTCGCACAAGAGGGACCAAGTGAAGGTTGCTAACATCTTAAGTTATAGTGATTTTATAGGATGGACTGGATTCGAACTGCGAACACCCAAATCTTCAGTCCGTACCGTTAACCATTTGATCACGATAAACTTCCAGAAAAAGAATAAAATAATTGATTATGATGCCTCCGTTCAGTCTCGAAAGACAAAGGATACCCCCTGTAGGGGCAGCTGCGCGTGAAATTGTGAGGCAAAGGTTGCGCAATTTCCAACCACACCTCTCCTCAATCGGCACTGTTTGAGTCCAGTGGCAAGAAGTCCAAGACGACTGGAAACAATGCCGAGATAAACGGAGAGCACATACAGCACCTGGAAGCCCCAAATGGTCACCCATTTAGTACTGACCAGGTTCAACGTTGCTTAACTTCGGTGATCCAGCGGGAACAGTGTGTCAACGTGATTATGCCGTACGTAATAATAATAATTAAATCTAAGGAAAGGAAGAAAGAAAGCACAAGAACACTTGAGAGCTAAAGAAAAGATGAAAAGAGAAAAAAAGGACAAAGAAAAATAAATAAGAAGTGAGATGACGAGAACTAAAGAGAGAAAGAAAGAAAAAAAGACAGGAAAAATGCAACATACGTGGGGCGTGCAATAAGTAATGCTGCTGGCCCATTTCCCTTAGCGGTAGCGCAACGAAACTTGCCACAGGTATTAGTCTATCTCTACATAGGAAGCACCCAGTTATGCATTTCTCTCATCGTTTTGTGCAGTTCTGGAGACCGTTTTTATAGAACACCCCAGGTTGGTCCTCCAACCACGGCGTGACTTCAGAAATCAAGGCTGCATCATCTGGGAAACGCTTTCCTTTCAAAAACAACTTAATGACTGGGAAGACGTGAAAGTCAGAGGGTGCAAGGTCAGGAGAGTAGGGAAGACGAGGTAGGATTTAATAACCACACGTCCGTGCTTCTGATCTGACGACATGCGAGTTGTGGACCGCAGCGTTGTCCTGCAGGAGGAGGATACCTTTGATGATCTTGCCCCGCCTCTTGGTTTTGATAGCTTCCCTTAATTTCCTCAAAAGTGAAGCATAATAGGCTCCTGTAATTGTGGTGCCCTTTGCCAGGAAATATGTCATCACTACTCCGTCCTGGTCCCAGAAGACTGTGAGCATGACCTTGTCAGTGGAGGGCTGCACCCTTGCCTTCTTTGGAGATGCTTCCACTGCATTGACTGGGCTTTGGTCTCTGGATCATAGTGATGGACCCAGGTTTCATTCTGTGTAATCAGTCTTTTGAAAAACTTTGACTCATCTTCTTTGGCACATCTCCAAATTCATCCTCGAGCACTCTACGCGTTCTCGCTTCTGGAATGGTGTGATCACCTGGGAATTCATCTGGCAGACACCTTATGCATATGCAAATGGTCATGAATGATAGTTTTCACAGACCCTGTACTAATCTTGACATCTTCGGCTATTTGGCGAATAGTAATGCGCCGATCTTCCAAAATGGAAGCCTCAACTTGACGGACAGATGCCTCATCAATGGCAGAAGGGGGGGGACCAGGTCTGGGAGCTGTTTCCACAGACTTCCGGCCATGTTTGAATTCATGATGCCAGCGTTTTACAAGGTGATATGATGGGGCATTATCACCATAAGTTTCTTTCATTTCATCAAAAGTCTCCTGTGGTGTGCGTCCTTTCAAATACAAAAACTGGATCACTGCTCGACATTCAACTGGCTCTATTTCACACCTGACTCAGTTCAAACACCTGTAAAACAGAAACAACAATTAATTCACGGCTGTAATTTGCTACATAACCCGTAGAGATATAAATTATTGCACATGCAAAATTTCAGCTAGATCAGATAACTGGAAGTGGGGCAGGGGCATTACTGATTCATGCCCCTCGTAGAATACAAGGTGGAACGATAAAATTGTCACCCTAGATAAGACGACAATATTCCATTTCCGTTTGATGAAAACCATTTTTCTATTTTTATTGCAGACTATCTACTGATCGGCCAGTCGTGTATAAATCCCAAGAGCGATTGGAGCCTACTATCATGTCTAAAAGTTACACAATGTTCAATGAGCAAGATCGGAGATGCGCCGCGGCACAACTCATGCTCTCTACCGATCCAAGTTATTACAACAGGACCATTGCCAGCACCCTCAAAATGCATCGCTGGATTGCCACGAATAACAGGGATTTGCCCAGGGTGATGAAAACAAAGTTTCCGGTCACGGTTATGATTTTTGGTGTGGCTTCAAGTAGGGGGCATATCATGCCACCTCACATCTTCAAAGTCGGCTTGAAAGGCAACACCAAAGTGTGCTTGGATGTGCTGAAGAGTAAGGTGAGTCCCTGGTATAATCAGGTGGCCTCCGACAGATCCTGGGTGTGGAAGCAGGACACGACGACGGCTCACAAATCCAAAGAGACCCAGGCTTGGCTTCAGACGGTGTGTTCCGACTTAATACCCTTCTCTCACTGGCCCTCCTACTCCCCCGACCTGAACGCTCTAGACTACTTCGTTTAGTAATACGTCGAGAACATCACCACCATGACTTCCCACAACATCATAGCAAGCCTGATTGCCGCCATCCGCCAGAATTCGCCAAGCTCCCGCCAGCATTTGTCGAAAAGGCATGCTCCTAGTTCCGAACCCGTATCGAAGCAGTGATTGAGGTTAAAGGCGGCTACATTGAATAGATGTCAGCTTTACTACATAATCAAGTTACCTGATTTGATTTTTTTTCAATAAAAGTTTGAAAATAAAGCTGTAGTGTTTGCTTTCTTTAGGGTGACACTTTTATTGTTCCACTCTGTATATAAAAAAATACATACAGAATAGAAGCAGAAATCGTAAGAACAACAACAACAACAACAACAACAGCAACAACAACCACAAAATAGAATGGAAGAAAAAGATGAAGATAAAAAGAATTGCCAGAAAATCGAAAAATAGAAAAAAGTACAATAAAAAAAAAACTCGAAAGAAACGAAGTCATCAATTCAAACAAAGAACGGCTAAACCTACAAAGTAAAAAACGATTGAAATGTTACAAAAAAGGCAGTAGAGTTCACTCATTATCATAAGCACTTTCGATTCCTGGTCGAACCATCTTCATCATTATTATCAGCAGCAGCAGTGGCCCTACTGTTTTAACAGCGTAAACAACCACAGCTCACCAAATTGTAGAGCCATGGTAATCTCGAGAAAACAAGTAAAGACATTCGTTTCCCGTAGCTTTCCATGTTGATTCGGGGGCGTATCTACCCAAGTGAGTTAAACGCGCATCCAGATTACAGCCTGGAAATTTCTACAACTCGGCGCGGTACATACAGCGCCTAGCCTTCCCCAAATGGCCACCTATCTTGTACTGGCCAGGCTTATCGTTGCTCAACTCCGGTGATCTGGCGAGAACCGGTGTGACAACGTGATTGTGCAGTATGCGCCACCATTTGCATGTCACAAAAAAATACACAAAAAGCTGGAGAGAAAAAAAGAGTAATAAAAAAAAAAATAGTCGAGAACGTTGTATGTGAAGTTGTCAGACGCTAAACGATTATGTTACAGCTACCGATACCGACGTCGCACTAGCCCTATGCGGGTTGAACTGGGTTCCTTCGAAGGAGGAAGTTTCATGAAAGTTTCATGGGAGTATAAAATTCATAAGCTGTTCCAAGCCGCATGTATATCCCCACCAGGAGAGATGATGACGTCAGTTTATTTGTCTTTCTGTTTTATTTTTATTTTATTTTATTTTATTTTTTATTTTTGTAACTCTTGCAGGGAAGTGTCAACGTCCTCCTACATATAGCACCTGGTATTCCAAATTGGTCACCCATCTGATATTGACTAGGCTCAACATTGCTTAACTCCGGTGATCTAACAAGAACCAGTATGTCGATGTAATTATGCTGTATATTAATTTTTAGTCCTATATATTTTGTTCGATTATAAAACCACTAGCAGGCAGCCTGGCGTTGCCTGGTCGTAAAATATGGATAAAAACTATATTTTTATTTGTGCAGATTTCGTATTTATAATTATAGAGCCAGTTTTTTTTTTATTGACTATTATCCAATAGATAGCATTGATTTTTAAAGTTATAAAAATCTGATTTGATGAACATAACTATATTTGCATTTGTTGCTGAGAGATGTTGACGTCTTCCTACATCCAGCGCCTGGTAGTACCGAATGGTCACCCATCTGTTACTGATCAGACTCCACATTATTTAACTCTGGTGGTCTAATGAGAATAGCGTGATTATGCACCAAGTCATTACAGAAAAACGTTTACAATTTAAATTCCGGAGCTTTAGAATTAATGTCAGAAGTTGAAATTGTATTCATGTAAACCACTTTAAAATGTTGTTATTCGTTTCAGGCGCAATTTGATTTATTGTAACGTGTTAGGTTTTTTTGTATGGAGATAATTTAAAGCACTTTTAATATGAACAAGACCGATAGCCATTAGTCGCGTGCTCTCATGTAATGAATGAATGCGTGAATGTAGGACTGACATGAAATTCTTAAAGATAAACTAAAATAACCAAAACATGGGCTGAAATGACTTAAATGAATAAAAAGTAAATGACTTAGAATGACTTTAATGAACTTAAGGATGAATTGAATGACCTTAAGAATAACTATTACTTAACATGGAGGAGTCAATTAAAAGATAAAATGATAAAGAAAAAATGTAAAATGATATACTCACTTTACGCCTTGGCACGGTATGAAAAATAATTATTGTTTCCGGTACAAATTAACCTCCTCCACCACTACGAGTCTCACAGAAAATTTTTGTATTGAAGAATATCAATTAAAAATTTTTTTTTAAATGCTGAAGAATATCAATTCAAAAAAAATTTTAAATGCTGAAGAATATCAATTTAAATTTTTTTTTTCGTATTGAAGAATATCAATTTTAAAAAATTTTAAATGCTGAAAAATATCAATTTAAATTTTTTTTAAATGCTGAAGAATATCAATTTAAAAAATTTTTAAATGCTGAAGAATATCAATTTAAAAATTTTTAAATGCTGAAGAATATCAATTAAAATTTTTTTTAAATGCTGAAGAATATCAATTGAAAATATTTTTAAATGCTGAAAAATATCAATTAAAAATTTTTTAAAAGCTGAAGAATATCAATTAAAATTTTTTTTAAATGCTGAAGAATATCAATTAAAAATTTTTTTAAATGTTGAAGAATATCAATTTAAAATGTTTTAAATGCTGAAATATATCAATTTAAAAAATTTTTAAATGCTGAAGAATATCAATTTAAAAATTTTTTAAATGCTGAAGAATATCAATTAAAAAAATTTTTAAATGCTGAAGAATATCAATTCAGAATTTTTTTAAATGCTGAAGAATATCAATTTAAATTTTTTTTCGTATTGAAGAATATCAATTTAAAAAATTTTTAAATGCTGAAGAATATCAATTTAAAAAATGTTTTTAAATGCTGAAGAATATCAATTTAAATTTTTTTTAAATGCTGAAGAATATCAATTGAAAAAAATTTTAAATGCTGAAGAATATCAATTTAAATTTTTTTTAAATGCTGAAGAATATCAATTTAAAAAATTTTTAAATGCTGAAGAATATCAATTTAAAAATTTTTAAATGCTGAAGAATATCAATTCAAATTTTTTTTAAATGCTGAAGAATATCAATTGAAAATATTTTTAAATGCTGAAGAATATCAATTTAAAAAATTTTCAAATGCTGAAGAATATCAATTTAAAAAATTTTGTAAATGCTGAAGAATATCAATTAAAAAAATTTTTTAAATGTTGAAGAATATCAATTTAAAAAATTTTTAAATGCTGAAGAATATCAATTTAAAAATTTTTTAAATGCTGAAGAATATCAATTTAAAAAATTTTTAAATGCTGAAGAATATCAATTAAAAAAAATTTTAAATGCTGAAGAATATCAATTCAAAATTTTTTTAAATGCTGAAGAATATCAATTTAAATTTTTTTTTCGTATTGAAGAATATCAATTTAAAAAAATTTTAAATGCTGAAGAATATCAATTTAAAAAATGTTTTTAAATTCTGAAGAATATCAATTCAAAAAATTTTTAAATGCTGAAGAATATCAATTAAAATTTTTTTAAATGCTGAAGAATATCAATTAAAAAATTTTTTAAATGTTGAAGAATATCAATTGAAAACATTTTTAAATGCTGAAGAATATCAATTTAAAATGTTGTAAATGCTGGAAAACATCAATTTAAAAAAATTTTAAATGCTGAAGAATATCAATTAAAAGAATTTTTAAATGCTAAAGAATATCAATTCAAATTTTTTTTAAATGCTGAAAAATATTAATTAAAAAATATTTAAATGCTGAAGAATATCAATTCAAATTTCTTTTTAAATGCTGAAGAATATTAATTGAAAATATTTTTAAATGCTGAAGAATATCAATTCAATTTTTTTTTAAATGCTGAAGAATATCAATTAAAAATTTTTTTAAATGCTGAAGAATATCAATTTAAAAAAATTTAAATGCTGAAGAATATCAATTGAAAAAATTTTTAAATGCTGTAGAATATCAATTAAAAAAAATTTTAAATGCTGAAGAATATCAATTCAAAAATTTTTAAATGCTGAAGAATATCAATTTAAAAATTTTCGAAATTATTCATGCTTTTTACAAACAAGGCGCGCATGCCTGGTCTCCCTCTGTATGAAATAGTTTTAATAAAAATTGGTTATGCATGGGAATTCTAAAAAGGCATGTTTTCTAGCCCTAAAATACCCGGGAGACAGAACCAGATTTTTACCCGGGTCATCCATACTGAATTTATATTAAGAACAATTGTCTCCACATTTTGGACAAGTTTAAGAAAAGTCTAATGATAAGTAAAAAAATATTGGGCAAAAAGTGTTATTATTTGCAATTTTGGTACATTTTTCACCCCTTATGAGCCCCTTGGAATGCTGAATACCAGCGACAATGGACAAACCATGCAGTTTTACACCGTAACACATGTATATTTGAAATCAGCACCATGGGAGAGCACAATATAGATATACATATCAAGTTTTTTATTGAGAAATATGAAAAAAGGGCATTTTTAGCACTAAAAGTCCCCAGACTTTTGCTAAGGTCACCCATACTATATTTATATTAAGAACGATGCCCTGCGCATTTTTGGATAAGTTTCAGAAAAATGTAATGGATAGGTCAAAATTTATGGGGCAAAAAGTGACTTTTTTTTCAATTTTGGTACATTTTTGACCCCTTATGAGCCACTTTGAATGCCGAATACCAGTGACAATGGATAAACAGTGCCGTTTCATAACTTAACACACGCATATTTACATTCAGCAACATGGGAAACCACTATATAAACATATCAAGTTTTTGTTGAGAAATATGAAAAACGCGCCAAAAGAAAGGGTGTTTTCAGCACTAAAAGTCCCCCCGGGGATAAAAACCAGACTTTTTCCAGGGTCATCCATACTGAATTTATATTAAGAACAATGCCCTCCACATTTTGGGCAAGTTTCAGAAAAATCTAAAAAATTGATCAAATATTACGGGACAAAAAGTGTCATTTTTGTCTATTTTGAGGCATTTTTTTTACCTCTTTTGAGCCCCTGTGGGTGAAATGGGAATTTCCACACAAAAAATATTTTTTACTATGCACATCTATATATTGAAATATAATTTGTGACAAAATTTCAGGAAAAACTAATGGATGGTTATCCGTCAATCGTCCGGACTAACGGACAGACAAACCCACCAAAAACATAGGTCCCTCTCCGATAAATCGGGGGACCAAAATGTTACTCCATGCCCCTTGCTTAAAAATTGAGCCGCGCATGCATGGTCCCTCTCTGTACGAAATATAGTTTTTAAAATTGATGCTGCATGGGAGTCCCAAAAAGGTGTGTTTTCTAGCACTAAAATTACCCGGGGGACGCTAACCAGAATATTACCAGGGTCACCCATACTGAATTTATATTAAGAACGATGACCTCTATATTTTGGACAAGTTTCAGAAAAATCTAATGGATAGGCAAAAATTTATGGGGCAAAACGTGTCATTTTTTGCTATTTTGGTACATTTTTTACCCCTGATGAGCCGCTGTCATCTGGGGCATTTTTTACCCTTTTTGAGCCGCTGCGGGCAAAACAGGATTTTTCGCAAAAAAAAAAAAATTACTATATGCACATTTATATATTAAAATATAATTTGTGACAAAATTTCAGGAAGAACTAATGGACAGGTATCCGTCAATCATCCGGACTAACGGATAGACGGATCCATTGAAAACATAGGTCCCTCTCTAATAAATCGGGGGACGAAAATGTTACTCCATACCCCTTGCTTAAAAAAAATAAATAAAATGTAAATGTGTTACAGACCGACCGATGGAGTGACTTGTATGCGACTAAAAATACCTTAGCATGGAAGGGTTTCCCCCTCCATTGCCAAGGAAAAGTTACAAATGTTAGTACAGCATCTATTAAGAACAGATACTACACTTTGATCTTAGCTATGTGGCCAAGGAAAAGTTACAAACATAAGTACAGCATTAATTTATTTTTATTTCGGACTATTATTCTCATCTTTATTAGTTGTTGTTTTCATCTTTATTGGTTGTTGTTTTTCACGACGTTTCGGCCAACTATTCCTCTGGCCTTCGTCAGATGGTAACCGCGACGGATAGGAACTTCGAATCACCTAACTGCATTCTCAGCAATCACTGCCATCCGTAGTTGTTGTCGTCTCACCACATTTTGGCCAAGTAAACCTCTGTCTGGTTTTGGGTAGGATTGAAACCGCTATCTTCAGACAATGTCCATCTGGAACCGTAGAGATTCAACGTCTCTATCAACTGTGCTACGGGCCCCAAAGGGCGATCAAGGTTGGATTCTTTGATCTTATAAATCCACGTTTATTTATTATCTGATCTTCCATAGTCGGGGCCGTACCGATTGGTATATATATTATTCCTTAATTGGCCGAAACGACATGAAATGCAAGATAACTTTATGATAAATGAAAAAAGCTTCTGGTTTCTGAAATTTTCAGACGATGAGCGATAATTAGAATTATTTGTATTATTCGGACAATGATGGAGTACTGTTGCCACATCTGGGCAGGAGCTGCTAGAAAGGACTTGTCCTGCCTTGATAGAGTTCAAAATAGACTTTGTAGCATCGTGGAAGATGTCTGTTTCTCTTCCCTGCAACCTCTATCTTACTGTCTCTACTTTATCGTTATTTTCATGGCAAGTGCTCGACTGAGCTTCAATCTATGGTACCCCCCTCGCCAAACTTTCACAAGAAACACTCGTCTAGCAGAAAACACTATCAATAATTCCCCCCACTCTTTATCTGTACCTAAACCTAAACGTAGATTCCATGAACAAAGCTTCTTTATTAGAACTGCATGCCTGTGGAATTGTCTTCCGTTTTCCTGCTTTCCAACTGACTACAATTTGTCTTCAAGTTTTTATACTATGTATTTTGATATGACATTTTTATACTATATATTTTTATATAACATTTTCATACTATATATTTTTATATGACATTTTAATTCTATATATGGTGATATAACATTTTTATACTATATATTTTTATATAACATTTTAATATTATTAATTTTTATATGACATTTTAATATTATATATTTTGATATGACATTTTTATACTATATATTTTGATATGAAACTTTTATACTATATATTTGTATATAACATTTTTATACTATATATTTTTATATGACATTTTAATATTATATATTTTATATGACATTTTTATACTATATATTTTTATATGACATCTTTGTACTATATATTTTGATATGACATTTTTATACTATATATTTTATATGACATTTTAATTCTATGTATTTGTGATATAACATTTTAATATTATATATTTTGATATAACATTTTAATATTATATATTTTTATATGACATTTTAATATTATATATTTTGATATGACATTTTTATACTATATATTTCATATGACATTTTTATACTATATATTTGTATACTACATTTTTATACTATATATTTTATATGACATTTTAATTCTATATATTTGTATATAACATTTCTATACTATATATTCTGATATAACATTTTTATACTATATATTTTTATATAACATTTTTATACTATATATTATTATATAAAATTTTTATAATATATATTTTTATATGAAATTTTAATTCTATATATTTTGATATAACATTTTTATACTATATATTTTGATAAGACATTTTCATAGTATATTTTAATATTACATTTTTATACTATATATTTTATATAACATTTGTATACTATATATTTTATATAACATTTTTGTACTATATATTTTTATATAACATTTTATACTATATATTTTTATATAACATTTTTATACTATATATTTTTATATAACATTTTTATACTATATATTTTTATATAACATTTTTATACTATATATGTTTATATAACATTTTTATACTGTATATTTTTATATGACATTTTTATACTGTATATTTTTATATGACATTTTTATACTATATATTTGTATATTACATTTTAATACTATATAATTTGATATAACATTTTTATACTATATTTTTTGATATGACATTTCATACTATATATTTTAATATGACATTTTTATACTATATATTTTATATGAAATTTTTATACTATATATTTGTACATAACATTTTAATACTATATATTGTGCTATAACATTTTTATACTATATATTTTAATATGACATTTTTATACTATACATTTTGATATGACATTTTTATACTATATATTTTGATTTGACGTTTCATACTATATATTTTGATATAACATGTTTGTACTATATATTTTTAGTATATAACATTTTTATATTGAGTATATTAATATGATATTTATATCATATATTTTGATAGAACATTTTATATTATATATTTTGATAAAACATTTTTATATTATATATTTTGATATAACATTTTTATACTATATATTTTGATAAAACATTTTTATATTATATATTTTGATATAACATTTTATACTATATATTTTGATATAACATTTTATATTGAATATTTTCATATGATATTTCATTTTATATATTTTGATATGATATTATTATAACATACATTTTGATATAACATTTTTATGCTACATATATTGATATAACATTTTATATAATATATTCTGATATTACATTTTTCTACTATATATTTTGATATAACATTTTATATTATATATTTTGATACAAACTTTTTTATACTATATATTTTGATATAACATTTTTATACTATATATTTTTATATAATATTTTTATACTATATATTTTGATATAACATTTTATATTATATATTTTGATACAACATTTTTATATTATATATTTTGATAGAAATCTGTATACTATATATTTTGATATGACTTTTTATTCTATATATTGTGATATAAAATTTTTATACTATATATTTTGTATATAACATTTTTATACTATATATTTGTATATAACATTTTAATACTATATATTTTTTATAACATTTTAATACTATATATTTTAATATAACATTTTTATACTATATATTGTGATATAACATTTTTATACTATATATTTTATATGACATTTTTATACTATATATTATTATATAACATTTTTATACTATATATTTTGATATAACATTTTTATACTATATATTATTATATAACATTTTAATATTATATATTTGGAAATAACATTTTATACTATATATTATTATATAACATTTTAATATTATATATTTGGATATAACATTTTTATACCATATATTTTTATATGACATTTTTATGTTATATATTTTGATATGATATTTTTATACGATATATTTTGATATGACATTGTTATATTATATATGTTGATATAACATTGTTATACTATATATTTTGATACAACATTTTTATTTTATATATTTTGATATAATCATTTGTATACTATATATTTTTATATTACATTTTTATATAAATTTTTAGACTCACTACATGGACAGGTGATGTCATGACGGACACATTTACGTTATTACTTATGTATTCTAATGATTTAATGACTTAATTTACACTCCTTTTCTTATATATATATATATATATATATATATAGTTTATTTACTGAATTTACGTTGCCTTTAATGTTATACGTAAATTTTCATAAATATAGTAGAATATAATAAAAAAGATAGCCGCATAAAGATATTAGTTTTTAAAGTGTGTTTACTTTTTTCTGGAAAGATCTTTAAATAACTTATATGAATTATTATTTTAATATTTTCTCTCATAACTTTTAAAAGAATTTTATTTTCGTTTTCCATCCTTGCATATTTTCAATTAAAAAAAGCTATATTATATTTTTTTATGAATTTTTGTGAGTCTCCGATGATTTGCTTGGTCAGTCAGTTTGATTCAACGAAACACATAATATATACTATACAATCAATAAAACAATATGAATGTTATATACATTCATCCAGCGCGGCCGTAGCCGAGATTGAACTCACTGCACGAGTTTGTAGTGTAATTCAAATATTGTCGGTAGCTGAATAATTGATGCTTTGCAAGGGTATCATAGGTATTTTTATCGTGACGCTATCACAAGATGGGGTGCCAATTCCGTCGAGAGAAGGATAGACTGCGCCAGTTTCTCAACCTGGTATTTTACGTCGCGGAACATACAGCGCTTCGCCTACCCAAATGGTCACCCATCTGGTACTGGCCAGGCTCATTGTTGCTTTACTTCAATGATCTGGCGAGAACCGGTGTGTCAACATCATCATGCCGTATGTTCTATAAATAAACTTATGTTATTAAAATTGTTTCCCAACGACGTATACATGTGTGCGTTGTTTTTAATATGTGTAGAACGTGTGTATATATATATATATATATATATATATATATATATATATATATATATATATATATATATATGCGCTTTTAGCTAGACCGTTCACTTATTGACTTGGAGTTAAATTGACCGTAAGTTCACCAATATATACACAACAGCTGTTATATGCAGAGAGCAAGGCGGACCGGAAGTGCTTCAAAATGGGACCGATTCCACCGGATATTTTACTCAGAACAGACACATTAGCCTTTTTCGCTTTAAATTCTCCCTCCTTGCACAAAAAAAAGCTTCATTGTGTGTCCACGTTATCGAATTCCATAGATTTCTAATTTTGTCTTTTCCCTTATCGGTTTCATGGTGCCTTTTTTTAATGTTGGGACCACCTCATTAAAAGTTCCCCTTTCTGTTTAATATGTCAATTTCCGATCCTCCGACCATTCCGTTCGTTTGTTGCTCGTGCCACCAACCGACCACTGCTCCCTAAACCGCTCTCGATTGGCTGTTTTTCGTATTAGGAAACTCTTAATCGTTACGGTCGAGATTCGAGTTTCGTAACCGTTTTAAATGGTCGTTTATCCCCGCCGTTGAGTGTCAGACTAATGGAACGGTTAGGATGTGCAATCAACAATGTACCCCACCCATATATTTTCCTCGCGTAACAAGGGACGAAGATCTGTTATATTTTCTATTATTTTATGGTAAAGGTAAAGGTAGCGCTTTTGCTCGTCTAAGTCCTAAATCGTATTAAAATGTTTTTCGAGCTTTTTCACGAGTTCGAGTTCTATTTTTCTTTTAGCTTCTCGCGTTTAAATGTCCACGTAAAACGATTACAAGCTCTGGCTATCGGGCTGCCTGGCGATCTGGCTAAAGTTTGAAATAGAATTTTCATCACTAAATATGCTGACTGAACGCACATATATTAAGAACAAAAGAATAGTGGTTATTGCAAATATATGTGTGTGTATATATAGTGAGTGCATTGTGAGACTACTGGAAAGTGTAGTCGTAGTAATAGACATGGAGCTATTATTATTGGCTCACAAGGAGCTTTCACACAGGTCATCAAAGATCTTTCCTTAAAAACAATCTGTGGTGTTCCCTGGAAGCTGAGTGACAACAAGTCTCCCCAGGTTTCCAGTACTCCTCATCTCTTTCTATAACATTTGCAAATAAATTTGCATTATCGCAACAGCTGCTTGCCATTAATTTCTCGTTGGCAGCGGCTATTGGTCTTCACTAAAATTTGAGTGGCAATAAGCCTCCCAAAGATCCCTGTTCTCTTCGCACTTATCTGGCAGAGGCCTGGTCAGTTCCTCTCTTTCCTTCCTCCTTGGCTCTACTTGGTTATTTCATCTCACTCTTTTGGAAGGGGGGCAGTGATGTAGCATTTGGGATATAGGGTGAGGTAAGAGAACTCATAGATATGCGGCTTCATTGTTCTTGGTTCCATATAGTGTTTCATCTTTTTGCTTTTGCAGCAGTTTGTCAGGCCTGCGGTTGTTGCTCCTGCGTGTTAGTTGATTTCAAATATGATTTCTTATATTTTTAATTCTACGATGCTTTTCCATGTAGAAATATTAAATATATTACCTATACGTAGGTCACCAGCACGCACTCTATAACATATCTTGCCATTAATGGCCATATACATTTTATAACGAAAAAAAAATATGATCTATCTAACATGATCAGTGAAAAAAAAAATTAGAAAATTAAATTTGTTTTCAAAAACAATTATTATTATTATTATTATTATTATTATTATTATTATTATTATTATTATTATTATTATTATTATAAGTGGGGAGTGGATGCTTAAGGTTGTGGCCAATGAAATGGAGGTATGTGAGACCAAGGCTGATTATGTGTACGTATGGGTAGAGAAAGGGCAGAGGAACTGGCTAGGAAGAAAATGCATGGAAGGTTATTCCAGGATATAGCAGAAGTGACTGATGAAAGATCATGACAATGGCTTAGAGCTGAGTATCTGGTTAAGAGTACTGAAGCTTTTGTTTGTGCAGAACAAGAGCAGGCACTAGGAGCACGATTGTTCAAAAAAGTGGTTCTAGGAGAAGAAATTGCTGCAGAATGCCGGATTTGTGGTAAGACCTCAGAGTCAATTGCGCACCTTGCAGCAGGGTGTAGTGGACTGGCCCGGAGGGAGTACCGCAAAAGACACGATCGCATGGGACTCCGGATATATTGGGAGGTGTGTAAGAAGGTTGAGGTGAAGTGTGCTGGAAAATGGGTTGAGGACGTGCCTGATGAAGTGAGAACTAGTGAGGATGGCAAGGTAGATGTATGTTGGGACAAAAGTGTCATAACGACCAAGCAATTAGAACATAATCGTCCGGATTTGGTCGTCATTGACAAGGTCTCAAAAAAACTGGCAGATTGTAGACTTATCACTACCCTATGACAAGAATGCGAGAGATAAGGAGAATGAGAAGTGAGGCAATTATGCTCCATTGGCCTTGGAGATAAGGCGTATACACGGGGTTAAAACACAAATAATCCCGGTCGTAGTTGGTACACTAGGAGTAGTATCAAGTCGTCTGGTAGGATAATTGAAAAAACTACGATGTTTTAGGTGGCCTTCAAACCTCTGCAATTGTAGGTACCACCAACATCCTTAGGAAAACCCTGGATCTTTGAAGCACCTGGTTTGAAGCAGCGATTAAGGGAAATCCTCTGGAAATGAATTCCATCCCTTTCCAGAGAGACGTTCATAAACGAAATCAGAATTATTATTATCATTTTTATTATTATTATTATTATTATTATTATTATTATTATTGGCTCACATGGAGCTTTCACACAAGTCAACAAACGATCTGATTGGAAACCTGTGGTGTTTTCTGGAGGCTGAGTGAGAACAAGTCTCCCCAGACGTCCAGTTCTCTCCACCTTCTTCGATAGCATTTGCAAATGAATTTGCATCATCGCAACATCCTCTTACCATTGATTTCTCGCCGGCAGTGACCATTGGTTTATACTGGAATTGGAGTGGCACTAAGCCTCCCAAAAGTCCCAGTTCTCTTTGTGCTTGCCCAACCGAGGTCTGGCTGGCGCTCTCCTCGGTCTTTCAGTCCTTCTTGACCCTTCTCAGCTCTTTGGTGCCACTTTTTTATTGGGAGGAGCGGTGGTGAAACTATGGGGATGCATGATGGGGGTGTAGAACTTGTAGATATGCAGCTTCGGTGTTCTTCATTCCCTGTAACGTTTATTCGTTATATTGTCTCTTGTATTATTCTCCGCATTCAAGGTTTTTCCTTAATATTTCAGTCGTTTTCATTATCGTTAGTCGTTGTACTTTTGCAGTTATTCATCTGATTCCAATTTCTGACATTCTTTTTACGAAATTTTTCAGAATTGTTCCTAGTGCTCCTACTATTATCGGTACTATTTTGATTTTCTTCATCATCCAAATCCCTTTTAACTCTCTGGCTAGCTCTGTGTATTTGCTTTGTTTCTCCTTTTCTTTCATACTCACCCTGTGGTCAGCTGGGACAGCAAAGTCTACGATTTGACAGGATTTTTCTTTCTTGTTAATTATTACGACATCTGGTCTTCTTGCTTGGATGGGTTTGTCCGTCTGCATGTCCATGTCCCATAGGATTTGGTGGTTCTCGTTTTCGAGTGTGTTGCGGGTTTATGCTTGTATCATTTGTCTGTACGCTCAAAATGTAGTCGTTTGCACAACTCCCAGTGCACCGCCCTCCCCACTTGGTCATGCCTGTTTTTGTATTACTTTTGGGCCAGTTTTCTGCATTCACTTACTATATGGTTTATCGTTTCGTCTCTTTTCCACATAGTCTGTATTTGCTGTTTTCTTGTGTTTTATCGATTCTTGCTTTGATATGGTTGGTTCTTATCGAGTTATCTTGTGCTGCAGTTATTAGAGATTCAGTTTTTCGGCTTATATGTCCTTTTCGCATCCATGTCCAGGTGTTTTCGTTATTCTCATCTTTTGTCATTCTTATGAATCTTCCGTGGAGTTGCTTCTCTTCCCACTTCTTTTTTCTCGTTTTGTCATTTGTCTCTCTGTTTTCTGTTTTGTTGTTTTTTTTTTCAGTGTCTCTCGCTGCCATAATTATCTTTTCAGTGTTTTGCATTATGTATTTTTCTAGTTCTTTTTTCGTGTCCTTCACACAGTCTTCTATACAGATCAATCCACTCCAACCGTCTTTCCTTTTCACGTAGAGCCTGTCAGTATCGTCCTTTGGGTGTAGTGCATTATCCATAGTCATGAGTTTCCTGGTTTTCTGGTCGAGTTGTCTCAGTTCTTCTTTGTCCACCCTATAAACGGTCCAGAGTATCTTACTAGTGATACTGCCCATGTATTTATACCTTTTATTAGGTTTCTGCTATATAATTTCGTTTACAGGAGTTTTCTTGTTCTCCTGAGGTATTCCTTTCCAATTTTCTCTTTCATTTCTGTTGCTCTGGTGGTATCCGCTTCCAGAATTCCCAAGTATTTATAGTCGTCTTGTTCCACTAGTGCCCTCATTTGTGTTTGGTTAGGTAGTTCCATGCCTTCTGTCGTTTCCAGTTTTCCGTTTCTTATAACTAGTTGTGCGCACTTTTCCATTCCAAATTCCATTTGGATATCTTGGCCGAAGATCCTGGTAGTGTTAATTAGTGTCTCTTGCTCCTTTTCGGTCCTTGCAAAAATTATTATTATCATTATTATTATTATTGTTATTATTATCATTATTATTATTATTATTATTATTATTTTCATTATTATTATTATTATTATTATTTTCATTATTATTATTATTATTATTATCATCATCATCATCATTATTATTATTATATTTATTATTATTAATATTATTATTATTATTTTTATTATTATTATTATTTTTATTATTTTTATTATTATTATTATTATTACTATCATTATTATTATTTTTATTATCTTTATCATTATTATTATGATTATTTTTTCATTATTACTATTATTATTTTCATTATTATTATCATCATCATCATCATTATTATTATTATTATATTTATTATTATTATTATTATTTTCATTATTATTATTATTATCATCATCATCATTATTATTATTATATTTATCTTTATTATTATTATTATTAATATTTTTATTATTATTATTATCATTATTATTATTTTTATTATTTTTATCATTATTATTATCATTATTATTATTTCATTATTACTATTATTATTATTATTATTATTATTATTATTATTCAGTTTACTAGCATTTAACAAATTACTGCACTTCTCTGATTTTAGATAAATTTTGTTAGCAATATATATATATATGTATATATATATATATACATAATACACACACACACACACACACACACACACACACATATATATATATATATATATATATATATATATATATAAATTACAATTAAATTCATCAAAATAATCCAAGATGGTAAAACTAAGTAAATTTAAATATTAAAAAATTAATATTTATAAGGTAATTTAAACCAGATGGAAAAGCTCGATAAAACCAAATAAGACATAGAGCTTATAATAAGAGTAAGTAGTTAATAAAACCTGTTATAAAACACTTTGAAAAAGAGTTAAAAACATATTTAATCTGAAAATGAAACACTTAATAAGTGGATAGTCCTTTATCCGCGGAGTTTCGAAGAAATAATTTCCTTCTCATCAGAGAGTAGGAATTAACTATTTTCAAAGTGTTTTTAACATGTATTATTAACTATTTGCCCTTATATATATATATATATATATATATATATATATATATATATATATATAACAAGTAGTTAATAAAATATGTTAAAAACACTTTGAAAAACAGTTAAAACATATTTAATTAAAAAAAAAAAGGTAGCACAAAATAAGTGGCTACATCTGGTTGAGATGACTTTATAAATATTAACTCTTTAATATTTATAAAGTCATCTCAACTTTTATATTTATAATTAATATACATTATTTTTGCCATTTTCGATTATTTTAGTAAACTTGACTGTAAATCTTATTTCATATAAATGTAAAGGATAAATTGGCAGTTTTAGATCTCTTTAAATCCTGATAAAGAAGGGACAGTAAAAGATTTGTGTATGTTTTGTAACTGATTTATTAAATACAAATGCTAACTTTTTATTCTATGTATCCATCTTCTGCGTCCACAGGGTTATTACGAGGTTCTTCAAGTGCTGCATACCTGAGAACCTCGGTGTTGCATTTCCCAACCAACTAACCTTATCATTGTGTCGCATTTCGACAGACCAAATCCATTTCTAGAACTTCTTTCCCTCATCTCCATTTGGAGTATTGTTACTTTCACTCTCCTTGCTATCACTTAATTCTTTACACAACTGAGAGGTGTTGTTCCAGAAAAGTCAGTTCTGCTGAAAAGAAACACCATTCCCAACAAAGTTACTAATTCTCACACCACCAGCACGGACCTTCTTTTGAACGTTCCTATTCTTTCCGTCAAACTATAACTCCTTTCAAGGAAGATAAGGGTTAAAGAGTGTACAGTAGTCAATGGGACACTAACAGAGTGAATACGGGAGGTAGTTCTGTTTTAAGCTTTTTGAGCACTATAATAGGAATACCGTTAGGGCCAGTTGCTTTACTGGAATCGAGGTTTTTGATTAGCTTGGCAACATCACGCACAGATATGTGTATGCTGCATAGCGTATTTTCTGATACTGGGGGAAATACGAGGGGTTGGTATATGATTGTTATTTCCTATTAATTTCAGGGTTATGTGACAAATAGTTAAAAAGTTTAGGGATTAAATATTTCCATACAGACAGGCACACATACATCTGTTTTATTTATATAGCAGGAAAGAAGTGGTCGCTAAAGGTTAGTAACATACTTTTTTATTTGTTTAAATCAATTATGCCAGTCAAAACATTAAAACACGATACAGAGTTGCACATTTATATTTAGCTTAACTCCTTTTCTTATATATACAATTCTTTCGCTACCGTTTAATATTTTTCTCAAACCGCCTCTGAGAGTATGTCCTTCCGTTCTTCTCCTCTCTCTTTTTCTAATGTTCGATATTTATCATGTAAGTTTATTGATTGTTGTTGTTGGACATTTTGGCAGTTGATCCCGGGACCAGAGGTATTCGATGGGTTGCACACATGCATATTGATTCGTTTGATGAATGCGGGACTTTCCACCGTTGTCTATTAGAATAAATAATTTGACCCAGAAATATGTGAGAGGATATCGGTCAAAGGAAATATTACACAATAGACGATGGGAAATAGTAATCATTCAAGGTAAAAGCATATTTATATAAATCGACACAAACAAAAAGCGGTGCAGTCGGACACAGAGCAAGAACAAGCTGACACATTCTTAACCGCCAAAGAAGTTAAGACTACTTTGAAATAATAATAATAAGAAGAAGAAGAAGAATTAAGAGTGACAAAAAATTAGGCTAACGAAAACACTTGAACATGGTTACAAAAATGATACGGAAACAAAAAAACTAAATATCTAATAAAGCAAAATAACACGATTAGAAACAAGCATATAAAAGCAAGGATCGACAAGGCACAAGAAATAGAAAATGCATACTCTGTGGACAAAGAGACAAAACAATAAACCAGATAATAAGCGAATGCAGTAAACTTGCCCAAAAATGATATAAAAGTAGACACAATCAAGTGGGGAAAGCAGTATAGTGGGAATTCGGCAGACTACTACATCTTGAACACTCAGAAAAATGACATGAGTAAAAAAAGGCAACAGTACTTGAAAATGAAAGTCACAAAATTCTATAAAACATATATATGCAAACGGATAAACACATCCAAGCAAGAAGACTGGATGTGGTAATTGTTAACAAGATGAAAAATCCTGCCGGTTCGTAGATTTTGCCGTACCAGCAGACCACAGAATGAAGATCAAGTAGACAGAGTAACGGAGAAAATACAAGAAGCTGCCCAGAGAGCTCAAAAGGAATATAGAATATGAAGAGTTAAAATAACAACAATAATAGTAGGAGTACTAGGAACAATATTGAAAAAAGGAGGAGAGGGATGAGAATCAGAGGGATGGCTGGTAAGATGTAACAGATAACTAATGAAATTGGCTAAAATATTAAGGAAATTATTTCAAGCGGAGACACATGAGTTACAGACACAAGACGAGCATATAGAAACTGCTACAGAAGTAAAACACAAAGAAGCATCACTTAACATTATGCAAACCGTGCAGGAGTTGACAGAGTTCAAAATAGACTTCGTAGCCTCGTAGGGGATGCCATTTTCTCTTCCCTTCAACTTCTTTCTCACAGAAGAGAGACGTTGAAAACCCGTCTTTGCTTTATCGTTATTTTCATGGCAAGTGCTCGTCTGATCTCAAAGCTATGGTCCCCCACTTGCTAAACTTTCATGTGAAACTGTGGTTTTCCATGGAGTATGAGTGGCAACAAGTCTCCCCAGATTTCCAGTACTCACCTCATATAGAGATAACTTTTGCAGATTAGTTTACGGCAATAGCCGTTTACCATTGATTTCTTATTGGTAGCAGCCATTTGTCTTCATTGGAATTTGGGTAGCATTAAGCTTCCTTAAGATCCCAGTTCTCATTCACACCTACCCAGTGGAGGTCCGGGTAGTGCTCTCGCACTTTTTTTTTTTTTTGAACAAGCATTTAAAATTTTCATATACTCTTAGAAAATTCAGTATGCAATTGCTATACAACTTATGAGATAACTTACTAATTTTTATGACTTCAGGTTCAAATGAACAGCTACAGCAGGAATTGGAATACACCCTACTAAATCCAGATTGTCACAGCTGGTGAATTTCAAAAATGCAATCTGGACGTGAGGACACTTAGAAGGACGATATGAAATAAAATTCTGTTTTAAACTTGGAAAAATGCCACAGAAGTGTATATAATGCTTCAGATGGCTTTTGGGCCATCTTGCATGAATCGAGCACCAGTTTTTCAAGTCTGTGAATGATAATAAGAGGTGTTGGAGAAGTAAGGAAGTCAGAACACTATAGTTGATTGGCCAAATAAAAAATTTCATGGATAAGGCCCGTCGTGTGTTTATAAAGGCAATAAGTGAACAATTTGATGTCAGTGTGAGAACTGTACACACAATTATTTGCACCAGTCCACATCTCCATATTTGTCACAGACTATTTGATCAAGGTGGGCATCAAAACAGTTCCTCGCCCTTCCTATAATCGAGATCTTGCCCCCTTACGACTTTTGGTTATTCCCTAAGCTCAAGGAAAACCTTAGAGGCTGTCGTTATGAGACAATTGAGGAGAGGAGCTGTGATGAAGGTCATTGGCATGCTCACACAGAAGGACTTCCATGGAGCCTTCCAGAGGTTGGATCAGTAAAAGTGCATGGCAGCCGGAGAAGATTACTTGGAAGGGGATGAGAGTTTCATATGTGTGCTATCAATAAAAGGTTTTGAAACTTATTGAAGGCAGCTATTATATCGAAATTAAAATTGAAGAACGCCACTTGAATGAATAAATAAATAATTGAATTGTTAAGTAATTATAAATACAAAAGATAGTTTAATAACGTAGTTGATTTTAATTAAAATATTTTTTAAAATTGAAATGTAATTCTGAATGTTTATTCGTTTGAGTTTTTAATCAAATGAAATTTTCGAGATTTAATCCATTAGAATGGTGGTCGATTTTTGTTTAAATTAAAAATGTAAATTATTAGGTTTTATTTTACAATTAATAAGTTCGTTTATTATTTTATTTTGTTCAATAGCAGAATAATTTCTAAATTAAATACGAATATGACCGTATAGCACTCTGTGGATGACAGATAAACACGCATACAAAAATATACATATACACACAACTTTCTTTCTCTCTCCCTCTTTCTCTCTTATTCTCTCTCTCACACACACACACACACACATCTATATATATATATATATATATATATATATATATATATATATACGAATGATATATTCCGACTTCCCCTCGTTGTACTCTCTCTAAAATTCTCCCACTCCCTCCCTCTCTCTCTCTCTCTCTCTCTCTCTCTCTCTCTCTCTCGGTCTCTCTCTGTTTTGCTGTGAATGCCCACTAACTTATCATTTATAAATGCTTAGTTCCCTTTATTTCTGATGTTAATTACCAGTGGTCTGGAGGAACGATACTTGCCTACGAGTTAAAGAGCGGCTTCTTGACTAGGTTCGACCTTTCCGCCCGGCGGCGATTATCACTTTCTGTACTGATAATTGCATAAGCATAGGAACGCTAGTTTTTGCAGATATACAAATAATCGTTAACATTTATTTGTAAGATATTATCGTCATATATATATATATACTTGTTTAGTGTTATATAAACATGCTCACATCCCGCTGCTACAAATAGCCACTTGTTTCAATCAAACAACAGATATCATCAGGCAGCGACTTGACTATTCAAAAGTTCAATGAATAATCGATTATTCATTGAACTTTTGAATAGTCAAGTCGCTGCCTGATGATATCTGTTGTTTGATTGAAACAAGTGGCTATTTGTAGCAGCGGGATGTGAGCATGTTTATATAACAATAAACAAGTATTATCAGCTCTTTTTATTGAGCACTATCTAACAACCTCGTTGAATTCATTAGTCCATTACTTTTGAATATAAAAAAACCCGAGTATATATATATATATATATATATATATATATATATATATATATATATATATATATATATATATCCGGGTTTTTTGGGGGGGGTTGGAGGGATTTGTTTTTTTGTTATTTTTTTTTAAGGACTGGTTTCTTCGGTGGAAGCAACCATTTATTAAGTCGTCTGACGATGGACTTCTGGTTTCAACCGACCATTTGTCCGAAACATTAGCATATCTAGTGTCACGACCATGTAAATTTGTTTGTATTAAAAACAATATATCTTGTTCTTGTTTATTGGGCACTCTTGATAACCTCATTAAATTCAATAGTTATCACATCACTCTTGAATACCTTAAACCTGGTATATATATATATATATATATATATATATATATATATATATAGAGAGAGAGAGAGAGAGAGAGAGAGAGAGAGAGAGAGAATAGCAGTTTATTTATATTCCAATCCAAGATCCAAATATTTTTTTTATGCGAAACAGCTTCCCCAGCATATTAAAATTACAGTACATTTTCACGGATCTGCTTCGTTATGCAGAAACAAACGGTTATTATTATATCAATACCGCCTCTTTTCGTGCATATACTATTCAGTAAAATTAGAAATTATTTGCTTAGATAGAAAAAAAGCATGACAATGTAATGCTGCAAGAAGAAAAAGTTTATGACGGACTCGACATCGTGTGTTTGTTCCGGCAGCCATCTTTGTTCGTATTGTAAAGGTAGTCAAGTTTTATGAATTAAAGTGTTTTGAATTTTTTTTTATCGTCAAAGAAATTACTTACTATTATCATTACTATTACTTTGCTTATCTAATATTTATTTTTGGTAATTAACTAGTGTTATATCTAAAAAGGGTTTAGATCGGTTGAAAATACGAAACTGATTTTTCTTTTTGTCCTATGCAACTCTTCATAGTCGACCAGTACATCAAAGTAAATAACGAATTCGCATTCACCGGAACAGTTAAATATTTTTCCGTGTCGTTAACCACTAAGCCACCATCATCTCCGCCATTTAGGTTATAAACAATCTGAATTATTCATTATTTCTATTTTATTCTTTTTTTTTTTTAGCTATTATTTTTTTTTTACTTTTGTTCACGCCAAACAAGTCACATTGTGACTCGAACGTAAGGTGTTACTATTTGAGACCATGTCTATATGAGACTATGTAAAATGTGCAAGATGTTTGTTCACATTACATTTAAACGTCTGTATATTACTACCGTCAATGAAGCAGAAAACAAAGAGAGAATTCCAAAATTTAGCGGTCCGAAGTAGAAAATTATTAGAGTCGAAGGTAGTTTCCGATATCTACTGAATTTAACAAAAAATATTTTAAGACAGATTTGACGTAGGTATGTACGTTGATGGAGGGGAATATTAATGGAATGAGTTCGCCAAAGCACATTCCATTAAAGTACTTTTAAAACAGACATAGTGATGCAACATTACGGTGATGGGACAGGGGTTGGAGCTTGGATGATAGTGCGGGACCTATTAGACTGGAGACTCTTTTTTGGTAGGGGAGCCCTGTGTAAGAGGAAGAGACCAGTAGTAGACGCACCAGACCAGATGCTGCAACAATACTTAATGCATGGGTGAATGGTGGCTTTTTTAAGCTACAGGAGTCTGCCAGGTGTGAGTAATGTCCTTAATGTATTTGTTTCAAGTCATGTGGCCTGTGAATGTTAAACCGAGGAGCGTGAACGATGAGCAATCAGGTTCGGTTTTACGAATTATGTAATGAATAATTGTTATAATGTAAAAAAAAAAAAAAAAACAAAAAACATCGTAATCCAAAATTAAAAATTATAGCTTTATCATTATTTCCGGTAGAAGTTGGTTACCCAATCTTGATACACCATTAATAGATTATTACCATAATAATCGATTGATTGCCTGTTCAAGTCGGGGATCCATGGCGGTGCACCGAGAGGAAGCACACTTGCCTCTCCGCTGTGAATTAGTTCACAATATATTGTAATCTGCATTGCACAGTAGAGAACCTACTGTTAATTCTATAAAAATTATTTTCTTGAATTGTAGTTTAAAATGCTAAAGTGAAATACCATACTTCTATTGTGCTTGGAACAGAAATATTCAATTCTAATGTGACTCTGTCATATCAAAGAACCTTTCATTCCAAAATACTTTTGAGATTTGTATATCATAAAAATGAATGACTTTACCGTAACTAACAAATAAAAAAACCTTAACCATTAGCATAATTAGACCTTAATTAATTAATATTAATATCGAAAACCAATGCGTTATTTACTAACTATTCGTACACAATACGCTAAATTCTTATATTGATGACAATCTTCGTATTAATGATTAGTGTCTCCAATCCAAATATTTAGTGAAATTTATCATAATTAGAATTGATTTAGAGTCTATTCTTGTGACAAAATAGCACTTAGCCTAACTCGCCCATGAATCTATCTCGAATCATCTAAAACGAAAACAAATCAAACAGTTGAAAGTGTCGATTAAAAAACCCTTCATGGTTACCAGTGTGTTTTTCGTTTCGTCTCCATTTCTCATTCAAATCATTTCTAGGACTTTTTAGACAAATTCATTTAAAGCAGCTGGGATCTTTAAAGTTTACAATCGTTGTCTGGGAACATGAACCACCACCTTGATAAGGAGGGTGGCTGGACACCCAGTAGGACTAAAAACAAAAACCTATTTAAGGGCGGATGAGCACCAAGTGCCAACGGCCATCTACCAAACTCCTCCAGGTATGGGTTGAATGCCCTCACCAACTCGCAGGTCAAGTGTGGCGAGTGTGGGGAATACATCAGGACTATGACGTACAAGAATAAGAAACGACCCTCAGTTCCCCAGCAGTTCTCGAGCCACCGTTTCCGGCAGCCAGCGGCACAGCAACATAGCAGAGGGTGTTAAAAAATCTCTGGATTCGGACAGACTGCTATCGGAAATTGAACAACACGAGGTCACTGTCTACTGACGTTAGACTCGCCAAATTTTGTTCTTTTTGTATTTCGTGATTTTTTCGTTTTTATAATCGACTTATTTATTTTATAACATTCCGAATAGTGTTCACTTTTTTCTTGGGTTGTATTACACTTCGTGATTTTTTTTTAATCGATTTATGTATTATTTTTTAACATTCGATTATGGTTCACTTCTTTCTCATTATTCTAAAATTTGCTATTCTAATAAATATATATGTATATTTACAAGGTGGTCACCACTTATCGAGGCCCGGAAGCCACTCGGGGATAAGGGTTATTGCGTGTACAGTACGTTAGTGTTGAGATTTGATAAAGTGTCTTACTTAAGGGGGCGGTTCATAAGGAATTTGTTTATGTTGGACTTGTAGACATCCAGGTTGGAAACAGGCAAACGGAAGAGAGTTCCACGGGCATGCACTTCTAAGACAGAAGCTCTGTTCATGGAATCTACGTTTTGGTTTTGGCACAGATAAAGAGTGTGGAAAATTTTTGACAGTGGTTTCAGCTAGACGGGTGTTTTTTGTGAAAGATTGGCGAGGGGGGACCAGGGATTGGAGCTCAGACGAGCACTTGCCATGGAAGTTACGATAAAACAAAGACAGGCTCGCAACGTCTCTCCTGTGGAATATATATATATATATATATATATATATATATATATATATATATATATATATAATAACATTTTCACCCCAAACAAAACACATCGCCACTTTGATGTATGGGGCTACTATCAGGGATATAAGCTACAGGGGTACTATGTAGGGAGTTGGGCAGCAAGATATCGGTTCACGTTATACTTGAACTTCTGCATGCCAGTACAGTTGGGGAAGCAGGGTCCCGGAATGGAGTTCCAATGTATAGCGGTTCTGGGAAAGAAACTACTGGAGTAGAAGACTCTCTTACATCTAAGGATCTCTACTGTGAAAGGGTGGGATTTAGCTGCTTGTCGGGTCTGTCGGGGGTATTTACGTCGAGGGGATACAAGTGCTTGCAGTTCGTCAGAGCATTCACCGTTAAAGACCTGTAAAACAGGTAGAGGGATGCTACATTTCGTCGATGGGACAGAGGCTGAAGCTTAGATGACAGTTCAGGACCTATCAGGTTGGCGACTCTTTTTTCGACCTTATCCAGGAGAGAGAGACTAGTAGCAGATGCACCAGCCCAAATATGACAACAATACTCCATACATGGGCAAATGGTGGCCTTATAGAGGTACAGAATACTTTCGGGCGTTAGTAGCTTTCTAGAACGGCAGAGAGAGCCTACCTTTTTCGCAGCGGTCCTGGCAATGCTCTCAATATAATTGTTCTAACTCATGTTTCTTGTGGACGTTAAGCCGAAGAGTTTAAAGTTTTATTTTCAGATAATTGCTATTGGTGGTAGAGAAGGTTTCTTGTAATTATTGAAGGAAACAAGTTTAGTCTTGGCAGCATTGAATGTGATCATCCATTTTTGTCCCCATTCCACTACAGATCGGAGGTCATCCTCTAGTGTTTATGCCATTTCTTTAGATATGTGTTCATATGTTTTCCTGTCGTATCTTTTATAGAGCGTGGTGTCATCAGCATATATACCCATCTCACAAACAATTTTGCCAGGGAGGTCATTTATGAATATTAGGAATAATAGAGGTCCAAGGATGGACCCCTAAGGCACTCTCGCATTTATATCATATTGTTTGGATGTACGACCGTTGAGGACAACCTGGATTTTTCTCTTATCTAAGAAGGATTTAATTATGTTAAGTATTTTTCCAGTGATACTGTATGATCATATTTTCCTGAGAAGACCTTCATGCCATACTCTGTCAAAAGCCTTAGATATATCTAGAGCTCCAGCTCTACCCTCTCCTGCTTTGTCCAGTGAATGGTATATACTTTCAGAGATTACAGTTAGGATGTCAGCTGTAGAACGGGCCTGCCTAAATCCATATTTTGGTCGGTCAGAAGTTTAGTATCTGTAAGGTGATGGACTAGAGCCTGGTTAATTAGGTATATATATATGAATATATATGGATATATATATATATATATATATATATATATATATATATATATATATATATATATATATCCTCCTTTTCTCTTTGTCGGACCATTTTCCGAACGTTTTTTTCCGAGTGAAAAAAGAAATTTCTCATAACCGCGAACGTTTTCGACCTCCATTGGTCATCCTCGGGCGAGTAGTAAAAAAATAAAAAATGAAATTGAAAACTGAAAGTAGCGAGATGGAAGGAAAAGACGATTAAAAGATGATTAAAAGGCGATTAAAATCGCTTAAAATCAGTAAAATACTCAAAAGCACTTGAGCGTGCCCTCCGTTTCGTTTTGAGTCTGGTCAGTCATTGTTTTTTTAATGTGGATTAACAATGCCTCAAAGATCGGGAGGCGCACCTCGCAATATGAGACAGTTAAAATGGCCATGTTATTTATTAATATGTCTCTAAACTCATTTTTAGGGGTGTGGTGTGGTGTGTTATGAGATGCTGATACATTGAGCTATTCGGGGAAGACAGGTGACATTTTTCAATTTAATTTTTTATTTTTTACGACTCGCCTGAGGATGACCAATGGAGGTCGAAAACGTTCGCGATTATGGGAAATTTCTTTTTTCACTCGGAAAAAACGTTCGGAAAATGGTCCGGCAAAGAGAAAAGGAGGATTACAAGAAAAACAAGAAACAGTTATCCGTGCTATTTAATGAAACCTGCATAAAAGAAAAAATGCTGCCTAAATATACTAATATGTATATATGGATATATATGGATATATATATATAAATGGATATATATAAATATATATAAGTTTAATGAAAATGCACGATTTTGCTAATATTTTCTATTCTTAATGTATACCAGTCCTTTTTAAATCAGAAATAGTTAATATATAATAAGAGAACATAAATAAATTACAAATTATACGTTATGTTCCAAAGTCCAAGGTTTTATTCATCTTACGAATCATTTTTTTTTCTAAAAAAAAAACGTTTACAGATCTGTTTCGTTCTCGATGAATAATTAATATTTGTTTGACAATACTGTAATTTCTCAGAAAAAAAAACAAAGTTCTGAAAGAGTAAAATGCGTAAAGATATAATTGGTAAAATTCGGCAAAAAAAAAAAAAACTCACGTCAGACCATTTCCAGTGGGCTACCACACACACACGCACACACACACACACACACACACACATACGAGACAAAAAATAAGACTGGAATTAAACAAAGAAAAAGTGAATTTACTGGAAGCCTGGAAAAATCATGGAATACAATAGAAAAATGCGAGCATGAAAAGTAATATGGTTAAGCTTAAACATGGAAAAGTAATCGACTAGTTGTTAAAACTAGAAAAGAAAAGGACAAGTTATTCTAGTAAAAAATATAATAAATTTATAATTTCATATATTGCAGTATTAAGAATTGATTATATAATGTTATATATTGAATTATTAAAAAAAATTCTTAATGCTGCAATATTTTAAGTCATAAATTTAATTTTTTTACTGGAATATCTTGTCCTTTTCTTTTCTAGTTTTAACAACTTGTTCTTTACTATTCATTTTTAAGCTTAACCATATCACTTTTCATGCTCGCATTTTTCTATTTTAATATATATATATACTAGCACGGAGTGATTAAGGATCAACAAATGGAAATTTAACCAACTTTTTTTTTATTTTGATTTTTGGATTTTACCATTATTGGATATTTTGCCCTTCACCAGACTATCCATTCACGTGAAATCACCTTTTTCTTCATCATATTCCCTCTGCTTGACTATTTGTTACCAAGTCAGATCTATGGCTTACTTGTAGTTTCATCAAATGCAAGCAAAATCCGATCTCGTATTTTGCTAAATCCTACCCTCTGATGAGAAGGAAAGCATTTCTTCGAAACTCTGCGGATTAAGGACTATCCACTTATTTTGTGCTACTTTTTTTAAAATTAAATATGTTTTTAACACTTTTTCAAACTGTTTTTAACATGTTTTATTAACTACTTGTTCTTATATATATATATAACTACTTCATTTACTCACATAAAATTAATATACGAAAATATAGATTTATGCGTAAACTTTAAGTATTTACTTAAAAAGTGCTCAATACGTAGGTAGAGTTAGTTAGTAATTTATAAAATATATATGGCGATTAAGCTACACTGAATATTCGGCGTTTCATCCACTCTTATGCGCCTGACGAATCCTAGAATGGATGAAACGCCGAATATTCAGTGTAGCTTAATCGCCATATATATTTTATAAATTACTATATATATATATATATATATATATATATATATATATATATTGTATGTGTGTGTCTGTGTGTGTGACTGGGAGCATATTTCAATAAAACAATACCATAAAGCATTAAATAAACCAGAATAAAAATAGAAACTATTGAATGTGTTACATACGAGTAAATACACACATATATTAATAAATATATATATGTGTGTGTGGTGTGTGTGTGTGTGTGTGTGTGTGCGCGTGCGCGCGCGTGTGTGTGTGTGTGTGTGCGCGTGCGCGCGCGCGCGCGTGTGTGTGTGTGTGTGTGTGTGTGTGTGTGTGTGTGTGTGTGTGTGTGTGTGTGTGTGTGTGTGTGTGTGTGTGTGAATGTATTTATTCGTTACGTTGGAGTTTTTCTTTTTTCTTAACAATAATAGAAAATAGAGAAATAAAATCGAATTGAATGCATATTAGAATATCGTGTAAATTGTGACAGCGAAGGAGTGAAAGGTCAGCATAGAAGCGCGAACGGGGGAAATATCGCGTCACTGAGATGGAAACTAAAGTCTCGCTGGCGCGTGAGAAAAACGCGCGAGATTGTCCAAGCAGAATATGTCGTTTGGAAAATCAAAAACGAGAAGAAAAAAAATGGCGGAACGAGATTTCTTAGTTGGATTTGGGAGGAGGGTGGGGTAAAATGATAGAGAAGGAATCATTCAGGCGTACGACAAAAAAAAAAAGAAAAAGAAAACGTACCAAAGTGAGGAGAAAATACTTATATGCGTAAGGGGGATAGGGAAAGTGAGAAAGAGAAAGAAAGAGAGAGATATCATCTTAGTTGGATGAAGAAGAGGGGAAGTAAGAGGAAAAGGGAAAACAGAGATATGCGATGGAACAAATTTGCAGGAATATTTAATTTCATTTGTGTATTAAGAATTGCAAATAATATGGAAATAAAGAAATGCAAAAACGAAGAGAAGGAGAAGAAAATTATTGGAAGAAAGAGAAATAGATGGAAAATTAGGGAAAAAAAGAAGGTAAAGTATTATAAGAGAGACAAAAAGAAGGTAAATGAGAGGGAAAGATAGTAGAAGGATAATATAAGGGACGGGAGTAACAGATTAAATAAGGAACGAAAACGTAAGACAAAGCTATGTATGTCCAAGGATGGAATACTGCTGCCATATCTGGGCAGGAGCTGCTAAAAACAGCCTATCCTGCCTTGACAGAGTACAAAATAGACTTCGTGGCTTAGTGGGGATGCCCTTTTCTCTACCCTGCAACCTCTCTCCCACAGAACAGACGTTGCGAGCCTGTCCTTGTTTTATCGTTATTTCCATGGCAGGTGCTCGTCTGAACTCCAATCTCTGGTCCCCCCTCGCCAATCTTTCACGAAAAACACCCGTCTAGCCGAATCCACTGTGAAAAATTTCCCCCACTCTTTATCTGTGCCTAAATCAAAACATGGATTCCATGAACAAAGCTTCTTCCTTAGAACCGCACGCCTGTGGAACTCTGTTCCGTCTGCCTGCTTCCCACCTGACTACAACTTGGACGTGTTCAAGTCCAACGTTAACAAATTCCTAATGAACCGCCCCCTTAAGTAAACACTTCATCAAATCTCCACACTAACGTAATGTACTTGCAATAACCCTTATCCCTGAGTGGCTTCCGGGCCTTGATAAATGGTGACCACTGTGTAAAAAAAAAAATTTTTTTAAGACATCAAGGAAAGTAGAAACGAGAAAATGAAGAAATAGCGCGAAATTTTTATTGAAAAGTAAAAACTATGATAAAATCTGAAAAGGTTATCGGAGTAAAGTAGAACCAGGAAAACAAAAGAACGAGCAAGGAAAAAAAAAACGTAAAGTTAAGAAGGAATAAAATGAGAAAAATATTGAATGACAATAAACAACAAGAAATATAAAGAAAGATAGAAAAGTAAAATCAGAACAAAGAAGAAGAAAATATTAAAAAGATAGAAAAGTAGATCTTGAAAGGAAAACGAGGAGAACAATATAGTAAGAAAGAAAAGTATTATAAAATATATCGAAAGAAAAAAATGAAATCGATATTGAAAAGGAGAAAAGAAAATATAGAAAGAATAAAAAAATAGAATCTAGGAAGAATAAAGAAAAAAAAAGAATGAAAAGAAGAATCCAAAAAAGAAAGGAAAGAAAAAATTAAAGAAGAAGAGAGAACAGAACGATGAGAAGAAAAATATAAAAAAGAAAACTAAAATCAGGAGGAAAAATATAAAAAGAAGGAAAAGGAGAATCAAAGAAAGAAAGGAATGAGAAAAATATAGAAAGAGGAAAATGATAAAAATATGAAAAGAAAAAAATTCAAGAAAGTAGAAAGATAGGATATATGGAAGGATTGATAAAAAAGAAGAAAAAGAAGAAAAAGAAGGGAAGCATAATATAGAGGGATTGAGAAAAAGAAAAGGAAAAAGGATAATAAGAACAGGAAGGGTAGTAGAAAGATTAAAAAAAACAATAAAAGACTGAGAAAAAAAAGAAGAAAAGGATAAGAAAGGAGGAAAATATAGAATATAATGAAGGATTGAACAAAAATGAGGAAAAGGATAGAAAAAAGAAAAACACAATACAAAGAAAGATTAAGCAGAAAGAAGAGGAAAAATAAGAAGTTTAAAGAAAGGAAAAAGAAAGATGAAATATGATCAAGAAAAGAGAAAACGAAAACGAAGAAAAGGAAAGAAGAAAGGAAAAAAGGTAGAATAAAATTAAAGATTGAGAAAAAAGAAGCGCTAGAAAAAGAGCAAAATAATCAGAAGAAAGAAGAAGAAGAAAAGAAAGAAAGAAGGAGGTGACACAAAATCAACTGCATGGGAACGGAAAGTGAAACGAGATTGGGGAGGCGCTGTCGAATGACTGGGGCGGATCGGGGATCTCTATTAGAAATGGCGACGGAGGAAAAAAGGGAGCGGATGGACACTGATGGGCCTAAAAAAATATGAAAAATCCGCGCGGAAAGCAGTTCATATCAATCCACTAGCGTCTCTAATAATAAAAGGGGATTTTCGGCGATGTAATGAGCAGAAATGAAATCATACCAGGCCGCTACACACATGAAATTGGCTGTGCGCCGTTTTGACGAAGAGGAACGGGTTCAGGAATATTTTTAAAAAAAAACATATAAAAACATGAAAATAAATTAAAAGGTAATCTAAAATGGACATAAATCTAAAATAAAATAAAAAAAAAATCAACTAATAACAAAGGAAAAACCAAAATTAACATGACTATGATATCGATTGGGACAACTGATTCTGCCCGTACGCGTCATCATCACCATACACCACAACTGTTAATGATCTCTAATGAGAACGAAACTGAATATTATAATGCTGTTTTAGTAGCGATAGTTGCGGTAACGGGT
>NC_136513.1:36000497-36005497 GCF_053919585.1 Euprymna scolopes
AAGCAGTGGTAAAAGTGATTTCTGTGCGCAATGGCAGCAGCACATTCTGGAAAGAACCATGGCTGGCTGTTAGGTTTTTTCTGGGACATTTTCGAGGGTATGAAACGGTCTATACCTACAATTAACCATTCCGTCAGGTCTCATACTATAGAGGACACATCCTTTTTAAACATGGAACGCAGAGGTAGATCCGATATAAATGTACGGAAGCTATCCCAGTCAGCCTTAGTGTATCGATATACTGTACGATGGAGAGGTACTTTTGGGGACTTATTACATTTCATTTTTTTATCTTAATTGATACAACAGAGTAGTCGGAAGATCCAAGAGGAGACAGAACAGAAACTGAACATAGTTCAGGGCAAGTTGTGAGAAAAAGGTCTAGTAGGCTCGTATACTGGCCGTCATTGTCGGGCGTGTGTAGGTGGGTTCATGAACAATCTGAGTGAGGTCATAGGCAATGGAGAAATCATGACAGAACCTCCCTTCATCATCTTGTTAAAATCCGTCGCCTCTGTCAAAAGTTTTTGCGAGACCTACATACAGTTAAACAGACAGGCAAGATTTATATATATAAGAATATTTTTGTTTAATAGTCATTTGGGGGACACTTCTGCGGTATGCAGGCGGCGATTATTGTTAGGGGACACTGACTCCAATCTCTTCTTGGTCAAATAACGCAGAAAATAAGTAACAAAAAAGATTTTTTCCGAACAGAAAACTATTTGAAAACCAAAATATTTATTGTATAAAAATGTATCAATATATAGTTGTAAAAACATTTATTTTAAACTCTGCGTAAGAAAATATAATTTTAATAAAACAATTTTTTTTTCGAACAAATAAATAATTTAAATGAAACATTTTTTTTTTAAATTAAAGCAACTGTGGAGGATTAACAACAAATGAATAATTTAAATGTTTTTTGACAGACTAGCGCCATCTGGCGACAGTTTAGTGAAACGCACCCAGAAAAGATGGCCGCCGTCCGCATACTGCACAAGTGCCTTTTGTTTGTTTTGTTAACACAAAATGTGTTAAAACTAAATTAATTTTTCTTAATAAAATATTTGTTTTATTGTTTAATAATGTAAAAAATGCTACAAACTAAAGTAATTTTCTTTTTTGATAAATATATGGTTTCGTTTTTTTGTTGTTGTTGTTTGTTTGTGTGTGTGTGTGTGTGTGTGTGTGTGTGTGTGTGTGTGTGTGTGTGTGTGTGTGTGTGTGTGTGTGTGTGTGTGTGTGTCATCCGATCGGTTTCGTTACCACTTCGGGTTGCTTGATTTTTTTTTTCTGAGCAGTGATCTTGAAAATTAGCTAAAAATATACAAATTTATTTTCTTTTGGAGAGGGGAACGTTTTAAAACTATATCTACTTTAGTATTTTCTTTAATCTTCTATTTTTGAGCGATTATCGAGACTCCTAAGACGTGATCCTCTCATTTCGGATATTTTTTGTTCAAAAGTGAGACTAGACATTGTTTTTTTTTTTTGTTTTTTTAACGAAGTAAACTCTTTATAATAAGTTGATCACTAAAAACTTGGAACGGTTGGTAAAAAAACGAACACTTAGAAAAATCAATTTTATTTTTTAATACAACAGTAAGCAAGTAAAAATATTTTTTTAATATTATGGGATGTATATTCTATTTTAAAAATAATATCTCCTTCAATAACGGTCATAAAATGCGTTTTCAATTGATATTTTTCAATAATAGACCAGTTTTCCTACCTAGCAAAAATGAACGTGTTTTCCGAGAACGAGTTTTCCGGGAACTAGTTTTCCGGGGACGAGTTTTTCTAAATCCATCTACATTTAAAAGTACCTTCCCCAACGATAATCTACTTTTTGGGCGATATTTGTGAACCCACTAGAAACAAAATTATTTTACAATTTAGGATGGAGGATTAGTAGCGCATATAAATTTATGGCAATTATTGAACGGATATCGATTGAAAATAGCTTGCTGTTCAAAAGTCTTTTTAAAAAGCAGCTACCTCTCCACCAAAATTATATTTTAAAAAATATCTTAAAATGTTAAGGGTTCTTTAAAACCAAATAACATCGATTTTTATAAGTTATGAACAGGCTTCGTATTACTGTTTCCCTATTGTGTTCCGATTTATTTGCCTCCCCTAGAGGGTAAAGTTAGACACACGGTCGTTTTTTGATGTGGGGAATATCCAGCTCCAAAAAAAGGGGTACTCTGGGTCGGAACAAAAATTAAAATTGCCTCAGCCTAGAAGAACTTCTCCTTCATTCAACGAGAAGAGAATAGGTGGAGTGTAGCGACAGAACAGATATTGCATTTTGTTAACGTTTCGATCGATGTAACCTCTGACCGAAATTCTGTGTAGATTCTCGAGTTCACCAGAAAACTTCCCGAGTTCGAGAACACAAAACAGAACAATTTGTATATTAATATATATATATTTTTTAACTGGGCTGAGCGATGGGAGTTTGGGAACCAATCTTCTTAAAACAATATCTCGCGCAAGAACTGTTCCAAAATTTATTTTCGATCGATATTTATTCAATAATTGCCCTTTTTTCCAAGCTGGCCAAAATGACTCTTTTTCCGTTGCCCTTTCTTCCATTGCCTTTTGTCCGTTCCCCGATTTTCCTAAATTCATAAATTTAACGTAAAATGATCACCCGTTTCCGGACCATTCTACTTGTTTTAAAGCAGTTAACTAAATTTTTTACCAGTGACCCCCAAGCCCAATCAGAAAAATAATAAAACAACAAGTAATCGCTGTATTTTTCGTATTATCACCCGGACTTAGAGTTAGTAGTAGGAAGAGGTCGTGTCTTTTATGACTTTTGACAATGACATAATTTATACTACAGTTTTACCATGAACATGGCCAAAATTAAAAACAAACAAAATCCGTTACATGTGCTTAAACACTGATTAGAAAGAGGTCATCATTTTACGTTAATTTTGTTATGAGAAAATGTTTTCCAGATTGTTTACATGCAATGGCCTAAACAATGGAGTATTTCATTTTTCTTTTCGCAACAAAAAGTTATAATTGTGATTGGCAAAAATGCAAGTGGAAGAAAAAACACCGATATTTTCATGGGAATCCATTACATGTACCGTTAAATAAAAACGTTATCTACAAACACTCATAATTATAAAAAAAATATGTATATATATAAGGATTTATTTAAGAATTTTAGCTGCAGGATCAGTTTCACACAAATTTATCGTAAAATAAGCGTCTTTTTCCAAAACATTCTAGTTTTTTAGGGCAGTTAAAATAAAAAAATAAAAATAAAATATTCTTTTCCATTAGAGATAAAATATGTGCGTTTATTTCGGTTGGATGTCTACTTTTTTTTTAGCGATTACGCATGGTTTTATGCCGTTGCCAATCAAACTTAAGTTAAAGGGAAACAATTTAAGTTACCATCTATAAAGAATTAGAATAGTCCAGAAATGATGATTATTTTACGTTAAATTTATATTCGAAACTGATCTCCCACTCTAAATTCTAAATTGATTGCTTTTCTTTCCGTCACGTTTTTAAGGGTTTCACACGTAATCACCTATAGAAGTTATATTTCATTTTTGAATGGGGATTTAGCTGAAAGTTTTATTCTACACATTTTTATTATTATCATTATTATTATCATTATTATCATTATTATTATTATTATTTATTTATTATCATCATCATCATTATTATTATCATTATTATTATTATTATTATTATCATTATTATTATTAGTATTATTATCATTATTATTATTATTATTATTATTATTATTATTATTATTATTATTATTATTATTATTATTATTATTATTATTAATAATAATAATAATAATTTTTTGTATCTGGTTTTTGTTTTTTGTTTTTTTTTACAGCAAAACAAATCAAGTTAATAATCCACCATTTTTTTATAATTTCAATAAAATTTTCACTGCATTCATTGAGAAGAGGCACCGAATAGTTTACAAAGCTCCACCCTGTCCATGTTAAAAATGGTTTTCTAAATAGTAGCATTATTATTTAGAAATTCGTTCGTAACAATGGAAGGGGGCGTTCTTACATCGTTTTCTCATTTTGCCTTTCAATCGTTGACTATTTTCAACTGTTTATGAAAACTTTCAAGAAGCATGTAGCGTGTTGTACACTAACGACGACCTGATACAAGCTGGCTTTGTTTTAAAATAAAAGTAAATCTTTTGTTTTCTTAAAATTATAAATTAATTACAAGGAACACATTTGAGAAAAATATAATCAGAAATTAGCGGGGCTTATGTCATAATTTTAAAATTTATAAAAAAAAAAAATCTCTAATCAAATATTTATAAATTTTAAGAGAATTGGAGTCGGGAATCGTATCGGAATCGAAAATTTAGAACGGAATCTGTAATTGTATCAGAATTGGTAAAAATTTTGTAATCGTCCCATCACTAGTGTATATATATATATATATATATATATATATATATATATAAATATATAAATTTTTATTAATCATTTGTTCATATATATATATATATATATATATATATATATATATATATATATATTACTTTTAAAATGTAATTATCCACTGACACGTGTTTCGTCGTCTATGACTCATCAGAGTGTCTGTATATATATAACATAAATCAATGTACAAGGATATGATTTTTTGCGTACATTTTCAGTATTTACTTCAACAGTGCTCGATACATACGTAGAACTAGGTAGCAAGTTATGAAAATATATATGGAAATCAAGCTGTCAAACCCCTGTAAAGAGAGGCCTTAGACACTCGAGAATAGTTTCCAGTAGACATTCAAGTTTTTCCCATATTTTTGACATGATTAAAATCCGAAAATTGGAAGAGATGCTGCAGATACCTATATTATGTTTCCATTGCGCTATTTAAAATTTTAAAAATAAAGTCACTTAACCCAACTAGTCATACTAACATTCACTATTAATTAATTTGTGTGTCATAATAACATGTACTAATAAATAACAATATATATA
>NC_136513.1:36010497-36032997 GCF_053919585.1 Euprymna scolopes
GCGAGTTGCTTTACTTGAATCAAGGTTTCTGATTAGCTTGGCAACATCACGTACATATATATGTATATCACATAGCGTGTGTTTTGATACAGGAGGAAATATTGGGGGTTGGCGGCCTTGGTTGCAAAGGTAGAATTAGCTGCAAAGTTCTTGGCAAGAAGTTTGGCTTTGTTTGATGCTGACGAGATTACCTCAGGTCCATTGATAATAGTTGAGATAGAGCACACGCTTCTGTTCAGGATTATGTTTGATATTTGCCAAAACTGGTAGGAACCAAGCCGCTGCTCAGCTACGTTGGACTTGACGGACTGAGCATACAACTCTCTTGCATTCATTATTACTTTCTTACAATGGTTGCTGGCAGTCCTGAAAGCGGCTTTAGTTTCTATACATCTATTACGTTGGAAGCAGTGGTAAAAGTGATTTCTGTGCGCAATGGCAGCAGCACATTCTGGAGAAAACCATGCTGATACTATAGAGTACACATCCTTTTTAAACGACGCAGAGGTAGATCCGATATAAATGTATGGAAGCTATCCCAGTCAGCATTAGTGTATCGATATACTGTACGATGGAGAGGTACGTCTGGGGACGTATTACATTTCATTTTTATCTTAATTGATACAACAGAGTGGTCGGAAGATCCAAGAGGAGACAGAACAGAAACTGAACATAGTTCATGCCAAGTTTTGAGAAAAAGGTCTAGTAGACTCGCATACTAGCCGTCATTGTCGGGCACACGGGTGGGTTCGTGAACAATCTGAGTGAGGTCATAAGCAATGGAGAAATCATGACAGATCCTCCCCTCATCATCGATCTTGTTTGAGTGAGTCAACCATTCCACATTGTGAACATTGAAGTCTCCACATACGTGACTGTTAGCTGAAGGATAAGCGGATAGGACTTTGTCAATTTTCTCAGACATGCTTTTAAAGATAGTAACTCCGCTGTTGTGGGGCGATAGAGAGTAAATATAAATGCAGTAGTGTGAGCTAGTGCAACCCGGAAGCACATATAGGGTAAGTTAGGATCTTCTCTGGAGATGTTCCTACCACATGGAAAGCCATCTTTAATATAGCCACATATTCCTGGCCTATGGCGATTTGGGGGGATCAGATTTAAAAATTAAGTTAGAGTATCCTTTAATTGCGAACTCATCTAGGGAAATAGCCCGTCTAATGCCAGTTTCGCTTAAAAATAAAAGGTCTGGTTTAGTCTCCTGTAATTGGGTTTCAACCTCTGGAAGGTTAGAACGTAGACCCCAGATGTTGGAGAAGGAGACATGGTAGTGGGGTCTACGTTGGAAGTTGGAGATCCGGGTTTAATCGTGTATTTTTTCTTGAAACTTGTCATGATGGAATTTTTAAATTTGTGGACTAGGTCGTCAGATTTGCTTAGAGCAGGACAGAGAGGGGAAACTAAGAGAGAAAAAGAAACGAACAAATTTGTTTTTTGTAGCACATGAAAAGGTAAAGCCGTAACAATTACCCACTAATATGGCATCGAGAGCCCCAACCAGAAGCTACTGCATGGTCCAGAATCCATTCACCAAATGGCAATACAGCAGAGTGGGGGCAATAGAGTAGTGGCGATTACAAAAAATATAATATAATATATATATATATATATATATATATATATATATATATATATATAATTCATTAATACAAACATTGATGGCTATATATGTGCATACATGTTTCTGTAATCACCCGTTATTGGGGACATTACGTCTTCAGGCCAAGAATTACTTTCGAAAACTTTTTCTGTGGGAACTTCAATGTCCACAATGTGGAATGGTTAACCCACTCAAACAAGACTGATGACGAGGGGGGGTGCCACGATTTATTCCTTACTTATGACCTTACTCAAATTGTTCAAAAACCCACCCGTGTTCCCGACACTCACTATTAGTATGCAACTGTCCTAGCCTTCTTTCTTAAAACTTGCCCTGAGCTATGTTCATCTTCCGTTCAGTCTCCACTGGGATCTTCCAACTACTCTCTTGTATCAGTTAAGATAAAAACGAAATGTAATACGCCCTCAGACATACCTCTTCATCGTACAGTATATCGATACTCTATGGCTGACTGGGATAGCTTCCGTACATTTGTATCAAATTTATCTCTGCGTGCCATGTTTAAAAGGGATGTGTCCTCTATAGTATCACACCTGACGGAATGGTTAATTGTAGGTATAGACAGTGTCATACCCTCGAAAAAGTTCCAGCAAAAACTTAAAAGCCAGCCATGGTTCTCCCCAGAATGTGTTGCTGCCATTGCGCACAGAAATCACTTTTTTCATTGCTTCCAACGTAACAGATATATCGATACTAAAGCCGCTTTCAAGCCAGCCAGCAACCACTGTAAAAAAAAGTAATAAAGAAGGCGAAAGAGTTGTATGCTCAGCCTGTCAGGACCAAGGTAGCTGAGCAGCGGCTTAGTTCCCATCAGTTTTGGCAAATAGCAAACAGAATCCTGAACAGAACGTGTGCTCTATCCCAACTATCATCAACGGAGCTGAGGTAATCTCGTCAGCATCAGACAAATCCAACTCTTTGCCAAGATCTTTGCAGCTAATTCTACACTTTACAACCAAGGCCGCCAACCCGCAGTATTTCCTCGTATATCAGAAAACACGCTATGTGACATACAAATATCTGTGCATGATGTTGCCAAACTAATCAAAAACTTTGATTCCAGTAAAGCAACGAGCCCTGACAGCATTCCAATTATATTGCTCAAAAGGCTTCAACAAGAACTAGCGCCCATACTTATAAAGTTATTTAAGCGTTTTCTTAAGGAGAAATGCTTCCAAACACCTTGGAAAGTCTCATCAGTATGCCATGTAACAAATAATTCAGGTGATCGCTCATCTCCCTCTTAGTAATAAGATCAATAAGTCTCCTATGCGTCATGAGTAAGTTGCTGGAATCTGTGTTAAATAGAGAAGTGGTCAACCATCTAAGCAAAAATAACCTTCTTAGTGACATGTATTATGGTTTCCGTTCTTCTAGATCTACAGCAGACGTACTTACAGTGATATCTTATAGGATTGGTGAATCTCTGGAAGGAGGCTTCCTCTCAAGGGCAATTACTCTTGACATATCAAAAGCCTTTGATAAGGTATGGCATAAAGGTTTACTTCTAAAGCTCTCCAGATATGATATAGCTGGAAATGCCTTCTCAACTATTAAATCATTTCTCTCTTATAGGTTCATATGAGTAGCGGTTGATAGGCAGAAATCAGAGGCTCTCAGTATTAAGGCTGGAGTCCCTTTGGGGTCCATCCTGGGAGCAACTCTCCTGATCTACATTAATGATCTTCCAGATCACATCCTTACATCCTTTGTAGACATTTATGCTAACGACTCTATCATGTATGGTAGCACTTCCAAGACTGTAAACGACCAAGTTCTCTCTGACTCTCTCTCCTCTGATCTTGAGCATGTGGTACAATGGGGAAAAAAGTGTCTGGTTACTTTTAATACATCTAAAACCAAGCTTCTACTTTTACATCATCAACGCTCTGATGCACAGCTGTTATCAATTGAAATGAATGGCTCTCGTCTTAGTGTGTGTGTGGGGGGGCTTCATATTTTGATAAACTACTGCGCTTGATCTTTACTGCCAATCTTAAATGGAAAACGTATATCAAATCCATTGCCAAGGTCGCTGGAAAAACGGTGGGATCCTTCTACCGCTCAAGTAGATATCGCACTCCTGATGCAATTCTCTACCTATATAAAAGCCAGGTTCGGCCAACGATGGAGTACTGTTGCCACATCTGGGCAGGAGCTGCTAGAAGAAGCTTATCCTGTCTTGACAGAGTTCAAAATAGACTTTGCAGCATAGTGGGGGATGTCCTTTTCTCTTCCCTGCAATCTCTTTCCCACAGAAGGGACGTTGCGAGCCTTCATGACAAGTGCTCATCTAAACTTCAATCTATCGTCCCTCCACGCCAGACTTTCAGGAGAAACATTTGTCTAGCCAAAACTACTATCAACAATTTCCCACACTCTTTATCTGTATCTAAACCTAAACGTAGATTCCATGAACAAAGCTTTTTTCTTAGAACTCCACGCCTGTGGAATTCTCTTCCGTTTCCATCTGACTACAATCTGATTGTCTTCAAGTCGAACATAAACAAGTTCTTGATGAACCGTCCTCTTAATCCAATTTACAAAATTCCCACTACTTATGTTTACTACGCTATAATCGCATTGACTAATGTTTACCCATTAACTCTTATCCTCGAGTGGCCTCCGAGCCTTGATAAGTAGTGAATCCTATGTAAAATATGTATAGATTTCAAATGTTAAAATTGGCTGAGTAGTTTGCTAGACACCGCAACGGTCAAATCTTTTGAACTTTGGCCCCTTGGCAGCTCAAATTTTCGACCCAAACCGATTAAAAAGCTTGCCACATCTCTGAATACACTTTATGTAAAATATCAAATCTTTAGAGCAGAAATTTGTTGAGTAATTTAGTAGAGGCCACAGAGTTCAATTTTATTAACTTTTACCCTAATTTTGGCCTCTTAACATTTACTTTTGGAGCTCAAATCAAATCATAAATTTTGATCCATGTTCAAGTAACCTACATTTAAAATTCCAAAAATTGGCGGAGGAGTTTTGTAGAGTTTTCAAATGTAAAATCGTTAGACTTTGACCCCTTTACAGCCAAATTTCTGGCCGAAAACCAATTAAAAAGATTTTCCCAAATCTCAATACTCCTTAATGTCAAATCTTGAGTCTGTAGACTGAAAATTGACAGACTTATTTGGTAGGGAAATGTACATAGACACACAGACACGCACACACACACACACACACACATATATATATATATATATATATATATATATATATATATATATATACAAAAGTGAAAATGTGTTTGTGTCTGTATCTCATTCTATATTTCTATTATTCTTTCTCTTTCTATCGATCTACCCCTCTTTTCCTCCCCCTCCCCCTCTATCTGTGCATCTTTATTAACAAAATTTGTTTTATACGTTTTTTTTTTTTCAGAATGTTATGAACGCTATTAATATTTGTAATTTTCTTTTCTTGTTAAAATAACATCAGGTGTCATTTAACTTTTGAATTAATCTATGCTTCAGGGGCTCATTAGACTTTTAATTATATAAAAAATTAATATTCACAAAACCCCTCACAAAATAAACGGAGCGGGGTAACAAGTTATCTCCCTTGCTCTTCCTCCTCCCATCCCTTTTTCTTCCACTTCCGCTTTGTATTCTGCTTGCGTTTTCATTATCATTTATTAAAATTATGGTCATAATTCGAATTTTCGATTCCAGCTTGATTGGTGAATTCACAACTAAAATTAAGTACATTATGTTTGCCTTATGCAGGGGAGCGTGATTTTATTTCATGGATGCAATTACAGAATTTCAAACCTGTTATGCAGAGTTCAATTCTTACTGACACTATTCATTTTTTTTTTTTTTTTTTTTTTTTTTACAAAGGAGTGACCACTCATCAAGTCCGGGAGGCCACCCGACAGAGAAAGTTGAATTTTTGTTGTATTCTATCAAATTTCTCTCTCAATTTTTGATTTTCAGACATGAAATTATATATATATATATATATATATATATATATATATATATATATATATATATATATATATATATAAGAGATTTGACCTGTGGAATAAATTCAATTTGGTTTTTAATCAGGAAAAATAAATGCAAAGGGATCAAAATTGAATAAAATGAACGTAGCAGGAATAAGTCGACTAAACCTGTTAATCCTCCGCATAAACAAATATACATTAACAGTTTAAAGTCGGTTGTTATTTTTTTTATTATTTTTTGCTATGTTTTTTATCTATCTGTCGATAGCTCAAATGGTAACCAATAAGACTGACACACTAAAATGTTTTGGTTTCGATTCTAGCTGATATTAACCAAGTCATTGTTTTAAACTTTTGAAATCATGACTATATATTGAGTATAATATAATAATAAATCAAAATTAGATCTATAATATTAAATACAAATTCTGCATTTATTAAAATATTACATTTAAGCGTATTTTACGCCCTTTGGAAATTTAATATACATAATACAGTTTGTTTATTTTTATTTAAATAATCGTTTTTATTATTATTATTATTATTATTATTATTATTATTATTACTATTATTATTATTATTATTATTATTATTATTATTAATATTATTATTATATTATTATATTATTAATATTATTATTTATAATAATGAAAGACAATAAATCTACTGTTGTCCAAATCCAGTGATATATATATATATATATATATATATATATATATATATATATATATATATATTAAAATGTTTGACTCATATCCAGGTAACCTACATATTTAATTTCAAGTGTTTAAATCCAAAATTGGCCTAAGAGTTTGGTAGAGTCTGCCAAGGAAAACTCCTTCTAGTTTGACCTCTTGACAGCCAAATTTTCGCCCTAAAATTGATTAAAAAAGCTTGCTGCATGTCTGAATACCGTTTATGTAAAATTTCAAATGTTTAGACTCAAAATTTGCTGAATACTTTGCTAGAGACCGCAATGGTAAAATCTTTTTCACTTTGACGCCCTGGTAGCCAAATTTTCAGCAAAAAACGATTAAAAAGCTCGCCCTATGTTTTAATAGATATTATGTAAATTTTCAAAATTGACTGAGTAATTTGGTAGAGACCGCAGAGGTCAATTGTTTTTCAACTTTGACCCTAATTTTGACCCCTTAACATTTATTTTTGGGGGCTCAAATCAAATTTTTAAAAATTGATCCATGTCCAAGTAGCCTACATCTAAAATTTTAAGTGTTTAGACCCAAAATTGGCGGAGAAGTTTGGTATAGTTTTCAAAGGTCAAATCGTTGAACTTTGGCCCCATTGACAACAAAATTTCTGGCCGAAAACCGATTTAAAAATCTCTATACCCCTTATGTCAAATCTCGAGTCTGTAGACTGAAAATTGACGGAGTAGTTTGGTAGGGAAATGTACACACACACACACACACACACACACACATAATGTCACTTTTATAGATGAATTTATATACGAAGATATAATTTTATGCGTAAATTTCCAGTATTTGCTTCAACAGTGCTTAATACATAGGTAGAGCTAGGTAGTAATTATGAATATATATATGGCAATTAATCTACACAGAATATTCCACGTTTCATTCTCGTGAGAATTCGTCAGGCTTATCAGGCACGCCTGACTAATTCTCACAAAAATGAAACGCGGAATATTCTGTGTAGCTTTACTGCCATATAAATTTAATAAATTACTTTATAGATAGATAGATAGATAGATAGATAGATAGATAGATAGATAGATAGATAGGGAGAGAGAGGGAGAAAGAAGAAAAAAGGGAATGAAAAATAGAAAAAGAGAAATATATAAAAATAGGGAAAAGAAATCAGAAGAAAAGAGATATAGCGCCAGAAGAGGATAAGATGAGAAAAAGCAAGGGAAATGTGGAGGTGGGGATAGAGAGAGGTGAGTGGCAGACGGAGAAAGAGCGATATCAGAAAATCGAAAAAAATAACAACTCTTAAAAATTGAAATAAAACTAATAACCAATGAATAGTAAAAAAAGAAGTTAGCGTAAAATTAAAGTTTTATTTTTTATTTTTACGTTTGTTTTTCTGTCGTTTTGAATTTTGATAATCATTTTCCTCAAATAAATTGCCAATATTTTAAGCCATTGCAATTTTTGTTACCCTTTGTTTCGTCGACTTAATCTATTTATAGTTTAATCAACAAGAGGGTGCGAAATTGGACCAATGGATACCACATCGGACTATGGAATCTATGACGCCGACTTCAAATCCTATCGCATCCATTGTATTCAAATACGTGCTTAAAACACAATTTTACAGAAATCGCTCCACGCATTGCGTGAATCCACTTAATGTAATGAGCTAAGAGGTACGAAAGGTGACCATAACAAAAATAGGAGATGCCTATTGACATTAGTGATTAAAGGTAGAAGGAAAACAGTCAGCAGGAAGAGAGTTCCACTGCGATTCTTGAAAAAAAAGCTACTGGAATAGGAAGTTGTATTACAATGTGGTATCAAAGCAGCGAATTGATGGAGACCACTAGACCAATGAGTCTAAACAAATGAGCTGAAATAAAAGAAGCTGGGCATAGATTAGACAATCATGTAAAAGCACGTGCCATGAACTGCTCATTTGTGGAGCACTGTGTCGCGGGGCTGCTTCTCAGCTGACTATAATAGGGTCCTTTTCTAATATGAGCAAATTCCTGTTGAGCTGCATTCTTCAATAATCGAATTCTGCCCAATCACGATCATCATAACCAATCACGACTGTGTTCTCATCGTTCATCTGAGACTCATTTGTTTATTTGTTGAATGATATTCAACCTAGGCGGGTAAAACCGGTTTCCTCTAAAGGAGGAATTGTCAAGGAATATTAAATTTACAGGCAGTCTTCAGTCGCTTGTATATGTTTGTTAGCTTTTTGCAGTTCTTGTATAGAGTTGTTCCGGTCCCCATATATACAGCACATAGTATTCCCAAATAGTCACCAATCTGGTACTGGCTAAATTCAACGTTACTTAACTTCGATGATCTATCAAGAACCGTTGTATCAACGTGATTATGCCATATATTTTTTTATGCGTGGCATTTTCTAGTTACAAGAATTTATCACTTCCAACTGAGAAACCGATGCGTTCCACTAATCGATCGTTTCTGAAACTATATTATTTTTTAAATTATTTGTTTTGTTATTCACGGCATTTAAACAAAAAGAAGAAAACAGTTCGCAGCCAAAAAAATTTAACTCTTATTAAGGACCAAAGGGCAGTCGTGGATAAGTACGTTACATCATTTTAAGACCAGGAGTAACAAGTACAATGAGAAAAGTACAAACATGTAAATTGTGTTTACGTGCCGTAAAATAGACTACTGCCCATAATATTGTTAGCTCCTCCAAAAACAAAAACCAGGAAACCTTCAGCAAAGATAACAGTATGTATTTATGCACGTATTTTAACATGTACAAATGCTTCTAATCATTCAAGGTCGGTTTTTAATGTGGGGGAAAAATCCAACTCCTGAGAAAATAAGCACTCTGGATAGAAACATAAAAAAGTAGTATTAAGGTGAAATGTACTATCAGAACAGGGACTCCACTTTGCTCCTTAGTGTTGTTGTTCTGTAAGGATCCGAAAAGAAAGACACAATTGCTATTTTTAGGAAACAAATATAGTGTTGCATATTAGCATTCCAGAGGCATCGATGAATTACTTGAGCGACTTTCCAATGGGGGAAACATGCCAAATAAAGTTGCTGTAAATACCACGAAAACTTCGAGTTGTACGAATCTTCATTTGTATTTGCGTTTCTGAGGATCCGTCAAATCAAGACCAAGATGGACGAGGTATGTTTCTCCATTGGCTGACGTAAAACCCAAAAATAAGTTTTATTCGCCCTTTGTGTTGTAAAGGTATATATATATATATATATATATATATATATATATATATATATATAACTACTTAATTTACTCACAAAAATTAATACACGAAAGTATAGATTTATGTGTAAACTTTAAGTATTTACTTAAAAAGTGCTCAATACGTATGTAGAGCTAGTTAGTAATTTATAAATCGCCATATATATTTTATAAATTACTATATATATATATATATATATATATATATATATATATTCGTGTCCCGCCATAAACTGTAATTAAATGTACATGCATACAATAAACTCTACGACTGTGATGCGTATATGCACACGTATATACACTCTCGTGCAATCTAACCACTAGAAGACACACAGATACATACTATATACCCCGACAATATTAAATATGCAAAGGAGTGTGCTACTATCGATCCTCCCTCAATGTTAGGAAACAGGGAAAAACAGAAAAAAATAACAAAAGAAATAGGAAATGGGTTTATCGGCAGAACAATGGGGAGGAAGTTGTACATCGGGGTAAGACAAAGAAACCTTAATGGGTTTGTTAGCAGGGTGTAGCGAACAAAAAAAGACCTGAGATAATTTAGAAGTTAGTTTGAAAGGTGACTAAGTCTTCCGACAGTCCTGGTATTGCGTTGTTGAATGTATATATAGTTTCCTAGCTTGCACGTTTCAAATGCTTGCTAAAATCATATTTACACCTGACAACATTTTAGTCGTTATTCTCAAAATCAACACAGAGACGAATTTATCAACATATAAGTTTTCGGCCCTTCTACACTATCAGAAAGAAATTTTATAGTCGATAAATAGAGTTTTCAGATAAAAACCAATGGTTTCTACTGATTTTTTGTCAATTCTAGTAAATTACAATCATGCAATCGAAATTACCTTGATATTTCTGAATTATTAAAAAAATAAACAACTTCAGTCGTGTTAGCAAGTGAAAAATAGCATCCATCTTGTTTTTATAAAATAAATCGAAACAGAAAATTACCTCCTTTTAAAACTCTCCTGTGTCTTACATAAGCAAATACGATCGTTTTCTTCAAATTCTAATTTCTATTTTCGTTGATATATAATTTTCTACCTTATCGATTTTATTAATTCTTGAATATAATCATCTTAAAAATACAAGGAATACGTAGATACGATTGTTTTCCTGTGAAATCCAGTATTACGATTTCCGAAATTTCTTTCTGATAGTGAAGAAGTGGTAAGTTTTATTCATAATTAAACTTTTTGTCTATCGACAAAGAGAGGGAAAGAGAGGCGTTAGTTGCAGGGGTTGGTTTGTGTGTGCAGCACGACGACAGAGAGATGTCGAAGATGTCAATTACGCTCGCCGCTGGCAGTCTACTCTCTTCTCTCTTGTGTTGTTTATGTCATCTCTTATATAGACATCAATTGACATTTCTGAAAAGTTCTTTGATTTTGTGATAATTACAATTCCGGTCATTTTTATGAGACACAAGAATATAGTTAAAATCCATCTTTAATATGCATGTGCACATCTCTGCTTTCAAATGTGCGTCGCCATGTCTCCATATCCAACACTGGGCGCGATGGTTAACTGCAGGTCAGTCAGACACGGTTGAGGACAGTTGCGAGTTCGACTCAATCGAAGGCAGATGGTGCTCGAACCAGGTCGAGGGAGTTTTGGGTTATCGAAATAGGCTGACATCAACTGACTAACTCGATATCGACGGAAGAAACTAAGATAGGAACGTTAACGCTTAGAAGGTAATTTCTCACGATGGCGTCACACACGCACCCAGAGTGTCGGAGTCTGTGTTTCGTATTTGTGTTTTATTTTGATATGCGTTTGAAGCCGTGCGCACACCCTTGACAGTCGACAATGTGAAAGATGACAACACGGCCAGAAGAGAAGTCAAAGGAGAAGATCAGGACACACAATGTTGTCAGGGGGACCATAAGGGTTTGTCACACTCCATTTAACAAAACAATGGCACTAAACGTTTGCATTTTACAGTTATATCAACTACTTTTACAATCCAACCCCCTTAAAGTACTGTTGATGTAATAATATAATAATATCAGGCTTGGGATGTTTTTACTCATATGTTTGTACAAGCCAGTTAAAAGAAAAAAATACAATATTAGTATTATTAATATATGCTAGTGAAATCCAAACAAAAAAATTAAATATATGGAAAAGAATTATTGCCATCATTAAAAATGGAAGAAAAGAAGAGAAAAGGGGGAAGGATAAAAAAAAAGAAAAAGATTTTATTAAAAATAGGCAGGGAAAGAGAGAAAAGAAGATAAGAAATGCGGAGATATTTATAAAACCATATATAAAAGTGTATTATATATATACATGGACGATCCACACAGTTTTATAATCACACTAGCAAGCCGTCTGGCGTTGCCCGGTATTAAGATATAAATATGATATTTTAATTCATGCAGATTACGTATTTATTATTGTAGAGACAATTCTCTATCGATTATTATATTGAACCTGGTCGTGAAATCAAAACTAATATATTGTCCTGTAAGTGCCTGCTCATTGTCTGATTAGGAAGATGCGGTGCAAACTAGAAAGCTGATTGGCTAACTAAAAACTCTCTCTCTCTCTATCGCTCTCTCTCTCTCTCTCTCTCTATATATATATATATATATATATAACTACTTCATTTACTCACATAAATTTAATATACGAAAGTATAGATTTATGCGTAAACTTTAAGTATTTACTTCAAAAGTGCTCAATACGTAGGTAGAGCTAGTTAGTAATTTATAAAATATATATGGCGACTAAGCTACACTGAATATTCTGCGTTTCATCCACTGTAGGATTCGTCAGGCTTATGCGCATAAGTCTGACGAATCCTACAGTGGATGAAACGCAGAATATTTAGTGTAGCTTAGTCGCCATATATATATATATATATATATATATATATATATATATATATATATATATATATATATATATATATAAATGTAACTCTTGATTCGTTCGCAATTAATAGTCTAAAAAAACACTGGACGGATGGCTTTCCCGTTTTGTTATAATATGTTTACTGTACTCATGCGTGTTTCTATATATCTCTTTTTAATTATAACATTATACTTAATTTTTCTATAATAAATAGGTGGTTTTCTTTGTACGAATGTGCCATTTTTTTTATTTGGGGACAATTATTTCACACCGCGTGCCATCACGTGACATCACTAAACGGAACTTTTATATACTAAACTGATATTTTTCGTTTAAAAATTGAATTATTTCTCTTTCGTTAATTTTTTTTTTTTAATATTTCGTGTTTTATATATAAAGTACAATTGTTGAATGTTATTCTTTTGATTATATTTGTTTGGGAGAAGCACAATTAAAAAAAAATGATTAAAACGGAGCGAAATTTAAATTTCCATTCCATTTTTACAACAACCGTAAACAAGCGCATATTTCGCAAGTGTTATCGTAAGTTAACGAGCAACCCATAAAAATCTGGTAGCTGAGTGTCAAATCTGCTTAAAATATTGTATGTATATATATATATATATATATATATATATATATATATATATATATATATATATATATATAATCTCTCCCTAACTTACTGGCAAAAATTTGAATCCGTCTTTCCCTTGATTGTTCTAATAAGAGGGATTGATTTACTAAGATTTGTATTAGAAGCTGGGCAAAATTATTTAATCGTTGAAGTTTTTGCATTTTGGTTAAATTTGTTAGTTTGCAATCGTTAAAAGCCCACACAAAAAATTGAACAAAAGACAAAATTAAAAAGAATGGTACTCATGAAGAATTTACCCCTCCCCCACATACACACACCGGATTCAGCCGAGCGTTGTCCAAATGCTGAAACAAAATATTTTTTCTTAACATCTGTTGATAAAAAATAATTTGTACAGTCTCTTGAAAAAATTGGTATTTTTTTAGATTAGATCAACCTCTACAATTTTCTTTTAAATGGCAAGTTTTAAAGGTTTTCGACTATGCTGACTACGAAAATTGCATTGAAATTTTGCAGAAATAATTAGTTATCGAGATATAAAAAGTTGTATTATGCATTGTATTTTTGGTGGCCATCTTTTTTTACGCGCGTGCAATGTCAGTCAGAGATGAGTAGATTTGTTTATGGCGCGCACGCGCGTAAAAATGGCCGCCAAAGAATAGAATGCATAATACAACTTTTTATATTTCGATAACTTCTTACTTCTACAAAATTTAAATGCGATTTTCGTATTAAGCATAGTCGAAAACCCATATAAGTCGTCATTTAAAAGAAAATTGTTGAGGTGGAAAATTTACCGAAACATTATTTTTTATTTTTAAAAAACAGTGTTTACAAAATGCCGGCGTGCCTTCATGCAGACATCTTTTACGTAATAACAGCAGCAGAATTTTACGAGTTAAATACTTTTCAATTTTTAAACTTTAAAAATCAATCAAAATTTTTCTATTGGTTAAATTTTTACGATATTTTCAGGGTCAATGTGAAATTTTATGCTCTTTCCAATAAACCAAATATAATATTTTAGACAAACATTTTTTTTTTAATTCACACGCCCATTTGAATTTTTTATTAAAATTTTAATAATCAATTTGGTGCTTGTACAGTTTAGTCAAGACAATAAAAACGCAAAATATCGAAAAAAGTTTAAATTGTATGTATTCGTTATGGAATGAAGTTCTCCGGAAAAAAAATTTCACTTAATTTCATCAAGTAGTTTTTGGGTTTTTTTTACAGCGGAAAAACACGTTTTTATAAGAGCGCGTTGAAGGCAGCCATCTTGGATTTAAAAAAAATTGTTTGAATTTTAGAAATGCCAAAGGGAGATAACTCCAGTTAAAGCGCTGACACCCCTCCCCATCTTTAATACTAGCTTTTCTTCCTAAAAATCGAACATTTTGCTCGGTATCATAACAAATTGTTTTTTTGCTGTGAAAAAAAAACTACTTGATGAAATTAAGTGAATTTTTTTTCCGAGAACTTCGTTCCATAACGGATACATACACTTTAAACTTTTTTCAATATTTTCATTTTTAATGTCTTGACTAAACTGTACAAGTACCATTAATTTATGTGCCAAAGTTTTGAAGATAAAAGATCAATAAAAAAAAAATTCTAATTTAAAACAAAAATAAAAGAATAATTTTTTTTGGAAATTTACCTGTAAAGTCCAACTCAATTTAAAAAATCCTTTTATTTAAAAAAATACATGGAATTTAAAATATAAATATGGATAAATTCTTAACAATGAAGAATGGAACTACTCATTTAATAGTATCTTTTTAGGTAAGTGATTTTTGGCATTTTTATATATATACATATATTTATAAGCAAGTCAAAATAAATTGATTTTCTTTATATATTTTTTAAAGAAACAAATATTGCATAATTTGCTATTAAACCTGTTATTTTTTTTAAATTTGGTCTTTCCTCCTTTAATTGAAAAAAAATTAGGGTTTGAATTATATTTTCAAGTAGTTATAAGCTTTAAAAAATAGTAAGTTGAATTATTAATGATGATACTTAACTTTAGCATTATAAACTTGAAGTATAGCACTTATTTACAGATAATTTTATAAAATCAACAGTAGATTCTCTATAGTGCAATGTAGACTACAATGTATTGAGAACTAAGTGAAGATTCCTTCCTGTACTCTGCGGGATGGGGTCCCTAGCTAAATCAAGCAATCAATCGATTAGATTAAAAAATCAGTAATCGATTTCGATGACACTCAAAGTATGGGATATTGGAACATTTGTTCATCCTCATTCTATTCTGGAAAAAGACGAGTCTCCCTGCTAGTTGCTGAATAAGCGAAAAACTGAAAAGAATGTCTTTTAATACTATTTCTAAGTTTTCGCAGCAATTATAGTACAGTGTTTTTCAATTTAGGAATTTCTTGCCAAGTTTAGTTTTTAGTAGTTGATTATAAAGCAGTGCATGCCAAATTATATTTCATTTCCTTCTATTTTTTTTTAAAATTTATTATAACTATTGGTGTCCTGTTGATTATATGTCATTTCTACATCATTTCTTTATATTAAAGTTGTGTTGTAAATGTTACTTAAGTAATTATAGGTCTTGGATATGACCTTAAACTATATCCGATGGTGAGGCCTCAGCTTGCGGGCATTTGGGGAGTGTGGAGCCACCCTTTAATTGCCATGGCTCACAGGTCCACTCTGACCCGGACTGGTAGTACCTGTTAGGGTCCCAACTATGGGTTAAATAGAAACTGACTTAAAATAAATAAAAAAAAACAAATATACTCTATTAAAAAATTGTTCTTCAAAATCGCTGGATTTGGCATTAAATAACCTGAAAAGGGTTGATACGCCGTAAAACAAAAACAACAACAACCAACCAACTGATTCTCTATTTTTTCGTCGCTAAGATTTCTACTAAGTCTACGTTTGATATAGTTGTGGAATTAGCTTTATGATTGATATAGAATGATTGGAATTGTATACCGGATTCATGTTCCCCTTTCGGAATTGCTCGTAAGTTTTTTTCTTTAAAAGTGACATCTAAGAAATTAACGATTTTATGTTAGCCAGCACATCTACTCTTCAGCTTATTTTTTTGTTTTCCATATTTATAATTTTCTGAATTTTTTTCCCTTGACCCTTATTGGAAAGCAATAGTCCAGTACATGTGTTATGTAGTAGTGTAATAGAGAGAGGGAGAGGTGCGAATGAACTGGAAATCCGGGCCATCAAAAGAATGCAACCTGGAATTGGATGACCTGGTCCTATGACGCAAGTCGGTTTATGGGTCAGACCGTTGAATGGAGCAAAGTTCGGATGAACTTAAACACTGACCGACAAAAATGAAACCCGGGAATAAAATGACGTAATTTGGCCGCAAGTAAGACCAAAAGCAAACATCGACAGGGTCAGAATTTGGGTTGATGACGTAAATTGGTTAACGGGAAAATTTATAAAAAGCAATGATAAACAAGAGTCAAGTCAGTCAGAGTGTGACAGCAGAAAAGGGGAGGACAGACGACGCTCAACTGCCTGTCACGGTCGCAACCACACCCTCTCCACCTACACTATCTCCACCACCACCTCTACCGCCGATTATGTGTATATGAATGTTTATTAAATAAACAAAGTTGTTTTATAACAAAGCGTCTCGTTATTCATTGATAAATGGAGAGCGGTCATTCCATTCACTAGACGACTTACAACAAACATATATGCATCAATGTCAAACGAACTATCTCTATATCTATCGAGATATTCAAAAATCTCGGATAGTGAAAATACAGGCTTGGTGCTAATAAAATAGACGTCACCGCCATACCAACCAGTATATAACAGTAGGTCGAACACAAGAACGTATTCGTAAGTTATTTATCTGTCTGTCTATCTATCTATTTATCTATGTGTGTTATCGATATATCTCTCGATCTAGTTATCTATCTATTTCTGTATTTATCCATTTCGATCGATCTATCTATCTATCTATCTATCTATCTATCTAACTATTTATCTATCTACCTATCTAACTATCTAACTGGAGAGATAAACAAGAGATGAATGTGAAAAAATGTTGATAAAAACATGTTAAAATAATAAAATCATATCATAGACAACTTTACCGGAAGCATCTGATCAGCTGACGGACTACGTGTACGTTACCACGTGATCAAGATAGCTCGAGAATACATTGGAGTTGGAATCTGAACAATGAGCAGGGCGGACGCTGTAACAGGTCGTCCCCCCTTCACCGGGGAGGGAACTGACATGTCTTAGAATGGAGATCCAGAATTAACCACTCAAGCAAAGATATTCACTTTCCATTTTTCTGCGATTGACACCTTGAAAGTGAATAAAAACTATATAAAATACAATCAGCGTTCCTAGAAGTGAATGAATATTCGTTCAAACAGGTTCCAGCCTCTCCTCCAAGAACAAGATGACTTACAAGTGGGCAAAATCAACGACGCATGAAAATAAGGTATGTCCAAAATATATGTATCACACACACACGCACATACGCACGCACGCGCGCGCGCATACACACGCATATGAACATTTAGACGATCATAGCATTGGAACATAAATAGGCAGCAACAATAAAACTTAGGGTCAAGATAGTGAAGAACAACCATAGACATTTAGTGACGCATAATGATGAACTCTTCGTCACAAGTATATATCGCGGTATGATGTTGGTACCCCATTACACACATATTGCTGTATGGTGATACGGTACCCTATTATATAACATACTCCTTTATCATATACGCCTTTTTGGTACCCAGTATACAACACATGTAGAAATTTTACAATCCGTGTAGATTATGCCTAAATGAGAAATTTGAAATGCTATATTTTAAGACCTTCCAAATCTATTATACTTCATGATTGCTATGTTGTGGGTGTTATTTTTGAAGTACCAAATATGCGAGTATGTTTCATTGTTCTTTTTTAGATGACGACTTATATATTTGTTGTTGCTTATGTTGTAAGAGTCTTAGTGTGTTATCGAGACAGTCTTAGAAGTGTTTATGTGCTGAGTGTTCAAACGTTGAGAGATGGAGACATGTTTGTGGAGATAACATATTGGTGACATAAACAAGGTATATATAACGAGACAGACAGGTCTGTATATATCAGAGACGGGATACATATAAAGAGAGAGAAATAGTTCTTATATACAAAGAGAGGAGATTTATGAATATATTGATAGATAAACCGAGAGTGGGTTTGACATTTACGTTTTGACAGTTGTACATTTTTATAAACACAAAGTTCATATTAATACAATTTCACTTTACCTTTGTTTTTGTAGAATGACACAACACAAGACGGCAGTTATAAAAACACATGATGATACGTTTATTTCTTCTTCGACTGGTCGCACATGATTCTGCATTTCAGGGATTCAAAGTTGTTACATAGTTATCTCTAAATCCTCTCGCTTTCAGAGAGTGCCTTGACTTTAACGGAGAATCGGTCTGATCTCCTCTGCTTCTCTGATCTGACTCCCTTCTCTGGCTTCTTCTTACTGACTGATTCTGATTCTCACTTATCTAACTAAATTCATAACTCATGACGTCATTGCATGACCGAGCACGTGTATATGACATGGCACGAATCCTTCTCTAACCTAATTTTACGTAACTCACTTTACAATAACATTTTCCATTCTCTTTGTTTCATAAAGGAATTTAACCTATTTGCTAATTCTGTAACCCATATTTCTATTATGTTTTCTTTCTATTTATATTCAGTTTCTCTCTCTCTCTCTCTCTCTCTCTCTCTCTCTCTCTCTCTCTCTCTCTCTCTCTCTCTCTCTCTTCTCCTTGAGGTCCATACGTTGGTTGATCTCGAAGGAGACTGTGCCTTCGGCGATGGTCTGCGTCTAGGTTTGCTTGTCTCATGTATTGTATGTATTGGTGCCACACTTCTTCAAGTTTGATTTATGAATATCCTTGTATCGTTTCTTCTGGAATCCTTAAGTGGGCTTTCCTTATTTTAGCTTTCCATAAAAAGAGTTGTTTCGGCAGCCGGAAATACGACATCCTGTCAATATGGCCCAACTACCTCAGCTGATTCTTAATGATGCTGGCTTCGACAATGGTGGTGTTAGATCTTTGGAAAACGCTGAGGTTGGTAAGACAGTCATCACAGGAGATTCCAGGATGGCCCGCAGGCAGCGTTAGAGGACCTTTTCCAGCGCCTTCCAGTATCTTTAGTACATATCTGAGGTGTATAGAAGCGTTGGGAGCACGACAGTTTTGTATACAGCCATTTTGGCCTCTATGTGGATGACTCTGTCTTGAAACACACGGGGTCGAAGACAGCCATATGCGGCTTAGGCGCATTTTAGGCGGTATTGGACTTTCTTGGGTGTCAGCATTGGATGACAGGTGTCGAACTGGTCTACATTTTCCAGAGGTTTGTCCCTGAGGTCGAGGGAGACAGCTATAGCGTCGGCCCTGATCCCAAACTTTGAGGGGTGCATTATCTGAGTCTTTGTTGGATTAATAACAAGTCCGAGCCTGGTATTAACGCAGTTGAAGGCATTCAGAATGTGCTGCAGGTGTTTTCCCGAGATGTTATTTTTCAAGGATTTCGACACTTCCTTAGAATAGCTCGGGATACTGCTAAGAGATTCATCAACGGGTGCTTCAAAATCCGTTAAATTTATTATTCGACTGAATACACTAAAAACAATTCTCAAAAATCCTTATTCCTTGGAGTTTCAACGAATGCTATTCTTACTATTCTTTTCAGCTGAGGACAGAAAGAAATTAGCAGATTATAATTGTAGTAGAGCTAGAATTTACTGGTTAAGGCATTAAATGAAACTGCAATTTATAATAGTTTGTCATAATAGTAATTGTCTGTATTTTTGAGATGAGGTGTTTTCATTGACTGAGATTGTTGGACTGACTTCCTCATCTTGGTTGTTATAGTCACAACGTTTCGATCGTTTTGCCCTCCGGCCTTCGTCAGGTGTTTTGTATCGAACTGGGGAACCGTTTGTTAGGAGTCTTGAATCCAACCCTTTATTATTATTATTACAGAATCAGCAACTATGTCCCAAAGCCTAGCTGGAGTCCGAACACGGTACCCTCGTAATAATAATAAAAGGTTGGGTTCGAGACGCCTAACAAACGGTTCCCCAGTTCGATACAAAACACCTGACGAAGGCCGGAGGGCAAAACGGCCGAAACGTTGTGACAATAACAACTAAGATGAGGAAGTCAGTTCGACAATCTCAATCAGTTTGTCATAAATTGCAAAAAAGTATATGTCCTTTTAAAAAGGACAAGGAAAAATGTGGAAAATGTGAAAAAATCTATGAAATGCGAAAAAGATCAAAAACAGACCGGGAATAATATTTCAGCATGCCTGAAGACTCTTTCAAAGGTAATCCGAAAAGCGAAAGAGAATTCATTAAAAATAATTCAGAAGTCAGAATTTTAAAAATATGTGTGTGTGCGTGTGTGTGTGTGTGTGTGTGTGTGTGTGTGTGTATGTGTGTGTATAGAGATAGATAAATAGAGAGAAAGTGATAGAAAGAGAGCAAGGTGTCGAATGATAGGGAAATAATATATATAAATCGAAAAATAGATATATGACAAGATATATATATATATATATATATATATATATATATATAACGAGATAGATATTGAATCGGTGACCTGCTACTAGATGCCTTCCTGCACCTGCATCTGCATTTGCCCCAGCGACTGGTGATATCTGAAGTGTGTGCGACACAAAGTTGCGCCCCGTGGATCACCTAAAAAACCTATTTAAAAAAACTAAGAAGCTGGAGCTGGCTTAATCTTAATGAGCAAAATGTATACTCGTATCCGAGGTCTGCCAACTATATATATATATATATATATATATATATATATATATATATATATATATATATATATATATATGAGTGTGTGTGCGTATATATATATATATACATATATATATATATATATATAGAGAGAGAGAGAGAGAGAAAGAAAGAAAGAAAGAAAGAAAGAAAGAGAATGAGCTTGGGAGAGGGTTAGTGTAAATAAGGGCCTGTTAAGTGTAATAATTCTTTCGTCTTTAAATAATTCTTGACAATAAAGTTTGCTTTTCGTAAATCATTTAACATTTTAATGCAATCAGTGTCTTCACTTTGTTATAATGTCACTTTCTTTTCAATCGTTGTCATATAAAAACAATTAAATTTCGTTAGAAACGTCTTAAACTCACTCAATAATTGATCCGCTAGTTTTTCTTGTCTTTCTGCCCCGCGGCGAATCATGTTTGAAATGTACGATGAATCTGACGCCTTGCATTTGCATTTCTTACGACCACTCAAGGGGAACAACTTCATCCTAAAAGAAAATATGACTCTTATTGTTTTACTTTTTTTATTGTTTAATTCGAGTAAGCTCGTTCTACATCCTACTTATATAAACTTATAGACAAATAAATAAATATATTGTGAGAATTTTAAATTGTTTGATTTACCGAGGGTAGGTCGGTGGGGAAGAAAGGAACGCTGATAGCTGTGACCATCACGGCCGGTGGTCCGTTAAGCAAAGAAACTGGGTGCCTATTGTTAGGAAACAAGTTAAATAAACATTCCATTCACGCGTGAATCTCGTTGAAGAGAGGCTGTTGTTGTTGTTGTTGTTGTTGTTGTTTCTCAGACAAACTACATTTCGACCATCGTTGCTCATCTGTTACCTTTACAAGGAAAGACTGCTTGTAAGCAACGTCGACATTTTGTTGCAAGACTACAAACGTCTCGTCGGTAAGCTAATTCCGACAATATATATATATATATATATATATATATATATATATATATATATATATATATATATAGTCATCCACATACAGGGGCGGCGCTCGTAAATAGCTTTCACAAATGTGTATTGCACATAGCTTGCAAACAAACATTTGTCCACCACTTTTTATACTGCCTAAACCGTTTTGTTTACAAACAAAGAGCGAGCCTCGCATTTACAAACAATTAAGTAGCGAATGGGATTATTTACTACAGTGATCTACCCAAAGAGGGGTCTTAAAATATAATTTGTGGTCATCCACATACAGTATTGTTTCGTTGTATCAGTGCGGCTGGACTAGCACCTCTACCAAGCCGAGGATATATATATATATATATATATATATATATATATATATATATATATATATATATATATATATATATATATATATATATATATATATATATATATAAATGCAATGTTGTCTGTGTGTGAGTTGGTTTCTTATAGACTTCGAAACGGCTGAACATATTTTCTTTAGGATTTACAGAACTTTAGTGTATAAGTGTGGGAGTGATCTTAGTGAAGTTTTGTGTCAGAATACCCCCGATAATTAGCGATAATCGAAACCGTTATTTTAATTTATCGATCATCGGTAAAGCCATTTTATCCATGTTCTCTCTTAACGATAATAATAGAACAACGGGCTGTGAAAATTCTACTTACAGTCAGATGATAGCGGCATTTTGTTTGTTTT
>NC_136513.1:36035497-36037997 GCF_053919585.1 Euprymna scolopes
ATATATATATATATTGTGTACAGAAAGTTGTTAGTTGAGACAGATCATTGGTACCATCGGTTTCAAGCCCGATAATAAGGCCCGTTTAAGGTATCCTTATCAAGCTCTCTTCAGCCAATATGCGTCAATATTGGCTGAAGAGAGCTTGATAAGGATACCTTAAACGGGCCTTATTATCGGGCTTGAAACCGACGGTACCAATGATCTGTCTCAACTAACAACTTTCTGTACACAAAATATAAATACGCTCTTAAAATTTGGATTTTCCTTTTAATTGAGCACTCTGCTGGAATTCTTTTTCCAAAAAAACTAATCATATATATATATATATATATATATATATATATATATATATATATATATATATATATATATATATATGTAAGCCAAAATATATATTTTTTATATCATGGAGAATACAACCAAACTATTTATATATATATATATATGTGTGTGTGTGTGTGTGTGTGTGTGTGTGTGTGTGTGTGTGTGTGTGTGTGTTTCAATAGCAATAAGAATATTTTCAATTTTGCATTCACTTAAATTATTTACGGGCTTTTTTTCTTCTCTTCTTTTTTCTTTTCTGGGATGGTTATATATCACTTTTTCGGAAGAGAGGGATGGCGCCGCACCTTTGAAGGTGTTGGTGCATGCACAAGTATCCACAAAAAATATTCCTTCCGTTGTTGCGTGTCGAGGGAGTCAACGGTTAGAATATTTTAGAATTTTGATCATTTTTCGACCTGCCAAACCACAATTCTTCACTCACCCCGTTTTTCCCGTTTTCATTCATATGCAGGAACTTAAAAGCAGGCAAATTACTCGCTGAATAATTGAGATTTTTCGGATAGAATTTCCACCGATTTAATCAGGATTTCACTTTTCTTTAAAGTAAGACATTTTAATTTAATGCATCGTGCGTTTTTCCCCCTTTCTGAATCTATATTAAATCGAAAAATGTGTGCATGTTTCTCTGTCTGCTGTTTCAAACTCCTTGGCCCAACATTCACAGGCAACATGAATTGGAACAAATACATTGAGGACATTGCTAAGGTTGCTGCAAAAAAATTGGGCTCTCTCTAATGTGCTAGAAAATTACTCTCACCAGAAAGCATCCTATAAAACCACATTTCGCCCATGCATGAAGTGCTGTTGCCACATCTGGACTAGAGCATCTCTCGTTAATCTAATAGGTTGTGCGCTATCGGCCAAGATACAGCCACTGTCCCATCGCTGCAGTATTGCATCCGTGTGCATGTTTTACAAGTACTTTACTGGAATGCTCTCTGATGAACTCGCCGCACTTGTGCCCCCTCGACGTACGTAGTCTCGATGAACGCGACAAGCGGCCAGATCCCATCATTACACTGTTGACGTCTGCAGACGCCGAAAAGACGTCTATTCTAATAGCTTCTTCCCTAAGACTGATTGACTTTAGAATTCCCTCCTTGTTTCCCGTTTTTCTGATTATGTTTATATGAAGAAGTTTAAATGCAACATCTCCTTGCTCAATTCCCTTCAGTCCACTACTAGACCCGATCCCATCCGAATTGTTCAGGGTGAAAATATTTTTTTAAATCTGATTTCTTTCTTTTGTGTATCCTACCACACTTCATATTATATATATATATATATATATATATATATATATATATATATATATATATATATATATATATAATGTGGTAGGATGCACAAGAGAAAGACACCAGATTTTTTTAAATACTTTCACCCTGTACAATGCATATTATCATTCGGATGGGATTGGGTCTAGTAGTGAACTAATATATATATATATATATATATATATATATATATATATATATATATATATATATATATATATACAAATATATATATATATAAAATAAATAAATATATATATATAAAAAATAAATATATATATACATATATAGGGTGGCCACAAAGTCACGCACCAATGTTAATTAAAAAAGTTAAAAAATTAAAAAAGTTATAGTAGTAACATTTATTCAAATTCAAAGTTCTTTACAAGGATTACAATTGCTAAACATTTCTAAACGTCTGTCACTAGCATCCTCATACAATTTGTGTAGAATTTGAAGTTTGTAAGGATGAAACTTTTCTGCTTTGAGGACCTTCTGCATCGTTGAACGAGGAACACCAATTTCACCTGCTGCCCTTCGCACTGACTTCCTTGGATTGCTTGATCTGAAATAAAAAATTATAAAATTATAAAAATTATATTAATAAAAAATAAATATTAACATTGGTGCGTGACTTTGTGGCCACCCTGTATATATATATATATAAACAAATCGAGCGGAGGTATTTCGGACGATGTCAAAACATCGTTAAACTCGCTACTCGCTTGGCAGCCGCCAATAGCGTAATGGTTAGGAGCCTTGACTGTCGCACAGATGGTCGGGTTTCAATGCTAGCTTGAGGTAGTTGCCTGTCTAGCCGCACTGATGAGCTGTGGAACAGCGAAACAGTACTGTATGTGAATGACTATATATAT
>NC_136513.1:36040497-36160497 GCF_053919585.1 Euprymna scolopes
ATTGGCGGAGGAGTTTGGTAGCCTCTGCAAAGGTCAACTCTTTCAACTTTGACTTCTTGTAGCCCAATTCTCGCTTAAAAATTGATTAAAAAGCTTGCTAAATGTTTGAATACCCTTTATGTAAAATTTACAATGTTTAGACCAAAAATTGGCTGAATAGTTTGCTAGAGACCGCAAGGATAAAATCTTTTGAACTCGACCCTTTGGAAGCCGAAAATGGATTAAAAGCTTGCCCTGTGTCGAAATACACTTTATATAAAATTTCAAATGTTTCGACCGAAAATTGGCTGAGTAATTTGGTAGAGACCGCAGGGGTCAATTTTTTTTTTTTTACTTTGACCTCAATTTTTACCCCTTAACATTAATTGTTTTGGGCTCAAATCAAATAAAAAAAGTTTGATCCATGTCGAAGTAATCTATATCTAAATAGATGTTTAGATTTAAAAATGGCGGAGGAGTTTGGTAGAGTTTTCAAAGGTCAAATCGTTGGACTTTGACATCCTGACAGCCAAATTTCTGGCCGAAAACTGATTAAAAATCTTTTCCCAAAGCTCAATACCCCTTCTGTCAAATCTCGAGTCTGTAGACTAAAAATACACAGAGTAGTTTGGTAGGGTACTGTACACACACAGAGACACACACACTTTTATAAATATATAGATTAATATGTACACACACATATATATATATGCACACAGACACACACACACACACACACACACACACACACTGTGTGTCAAATTATTAACAAGATAACATTTTTTTTTTACCAGTTTCAGAAACTTACCGGTAGTTTCGTATCAAAAGCTTCGGAAACGTTGGCAATGCTGAGCTGTGCGTACTGTGAAATTTTCGTACTGTTCCGCGCAATGTAAACAACTTGCCATCGTAATTGCTGAATCCACGGTATTTGAGGTGTGTCAAATTATTAACAAGGCAGTTTGTTTTATCAATAAAATGGGTCGTAAAGATGGATTGAGTTGTTCTAAAACGAATCCTATTACAGAACAGCATGCAAAAGTTAAAACTACCCTCGAAATATCGAAAATGATAGCAAGGTACCATCAAACTGTGAAGAACCTTGTCAAGGATCCTACAAAGGTACGCCAGAGAGTTGATAAAGGTAAATCTATAGTTGTTTCACTCCATTCTCTACTCCAAATTAAACGTGAAGTTATTAAGAACTCTGGGCAGACAGTTGAAAAGTTTTTGACCAAGCCGGATTAAAGAGGTCTCAAAAAGTACTTCAATGTCGCCTTCTGAAAGAAGTGGCAAAGTCTGTTAAGCTGTGACAAAGCCTCCATTAAAGCAACATCACATATAAAAACCGATAGAAATTGGAAGGGAACAACATGAAAACGGATTTTTCCAAAGTTTGTTCAAGGATGAAGTGCGTATCACTCTTGATGGCCTAGATGTCTGGAGCAAGGGATGGGTCCTAGATGGACGACATCGTCATCAGCGTTTAAGGCGCCAACAAGGTGGTGATGGGATAATGATTTGGGCTGGGATTATCGGAGGTACTTTAGTTGGCCCATAGAGAGTTCCAGAAGGCGTAAAAATGATGTCAAATGCTTGCATAGCTTTTCTGAAGGAGCACTTTAACCATAGCTGAGGAGGCAAAGGTTGAAATTCAGAAGAACCATTATTTTTATGCAGGATAAATGTTCCCTCGCATGCAGTAAACAAAAGCAAAGAGTATTTGCAACAACTGGGGTTCTCTGAGCTACGGAAGATGGAGTGGCCTGCAAATTCACCAGATTTTAACCCAATTGAGAACTTTTGGAGTATCATAAAGCGACGCCTCTATGCAAGTGAACGCCAATTTAAGAGCAAAGATTAGTTGTGGGATGTTCTCCAAGAGGTATCGCGAGGAATACCTGTTGACGAAATCACAAATTTGACTAATTCTGTGGACAAACGTCTTTTACAAGTCGTTCATAAAAAATGATCACATATGTCCTACTAATTATGTCAACGTAGAAATTGCTATGTAGTTGTTGTGTTCTAAGGATTTTTCCTAGTTCATTCAATGTGTGAAAATTATTTCAATAAACAAGTTATGGGTATATTGTGTTTTTTTCTCAACCTCGTTAATAACTTGACACACTGAAATCAATAGATATTCCTATCTTTTGCATAGTTTCGCTAAAACTCGTTAATAATTTGATACGCAGTGTATATATATATATATATATATATATACATACACTATATATATATATACATACACTATATATATATATACATACACTATATATATATACATACACTATATATATATACATGCATATATATATATATATATATATATATATATATATCCTTATCGCTTCTTTATCATTATTGGTATGTTATTAACATTATCTTTTATATCATCATTATTATCGATATTATTATTATTTTTACTATCTCTATTACTATTTTAGTAGTAGTAGTATTTTATAACTATTATTATCATTATCACCATTTTTGTTATTGTTATTTTTAATTATTATTACTAAACTTTTTACTTTGATTACTGTTGTTGTGATTATTATTGTTTTTATTGTAATTGTTATTATTATCATTATTATTACTACTTTATTAATTTTAATGTTATTGTTATTATTACAGATTACCATTGATATAATTACTGTCGTTGTTATAAGGAATAGAATTATCATCAATTTTATCATTAATATTACCATTAAAATTATTATTACTATTATTAGCATTGCATTAATTTTATTATCTAAATATTAATACGATGCTATTTTCTGTATTACGCTAACATCCTTTTTCCAAGTTGCTGTCGTTTAATTGTTATGACATTCTATTTATTGTAATAAAAATTTTTACCAAGAATTCACCGTAAGTTTTTCGTTCGGTTTCGGTTATAGCTGATGACATTTAACTTATCTGGGTTTTTTTTTCTAAGTAATTTTACCAATAATTCTTTTTGTTTTTGTTTCGATTTCGATTTAGCTGATGGAACTTAGGTCATTTATTTTTTATAGATAAGTTTACCAAAGAATTCCTCATAATTTTTTATTTTAGTTTCGATTATAGCTGAATATATATATATATATATATATATATATATATATATATATATATATATATATATATATATATAAGAAGAAGTCTCCGGCGCGGTTTATTTGAAATAAATTTAACTACTTTTGCTTGTTTGAAGTTATAGGTATGATTATGTTGCAATGAATGAGAGAATAATGAACTTAGAGAATTGCTATTTTTTATATCTCTTTTATGTTCACTGGGCCTTTTTTCCAATTTACGCTGGGTTTCGCCAACGTATTTATGATGGCAATTCTTTGCCAAAATTGCTGATGCTGATGATGGGACAGAGGCTGAAGCCTAGATGACAGTTCAGGACCTATTCGGCTCTCTTTTGAATCCTGTCCAGGAGTGAGGGACAAGCAGCAGATGCACTAGCCCAAATGTGACAACAGTACTCCATACATGAGCGAATGGTGGTCTTATAGAGGTACAGGATACTTTCAGGCGTAGCCAGAATTCTTTCTCAAAAGGCATTGGGACGACATGAAGATTGTTTACTTCCTAAGTGAAAGTGATTTTTATGGAATGACCTGTATTCGATCTTAGAACAACCGGGTCACTCTGTGCCGTTAATCACTTGACTGCCGTCACTGCATAAAGTAACAGACAGACAGACAAACAAACACACTGACAAATTACAGACAAACAGACGTTATTTAAAATAGATTATTAATAAGATACACAAAAAAATACATCTCATTTGTACGTCCAATTTCATTGATATATCTTCAGGAATCGTTTTTGTCTGTGCTTTGTTTTTCCTTTGTGTTTTTTTCTTTTTATATACAAGTCTTTGTTGCTAATTATCGTATCACTAAAGTTTAGCTTCGGATTTAAGTGTGTCTCTGCTAACATGCGTGGGTGGGAGGGGTTGGCGCGGGAGGGGGTGAGAAAAGTGGATGGGAACGGAATTTCCTCCCAACACCACCACCCCCGCCACGCGCCGTCGCCGCCGAAACAGATGTGCTTGCCATATTTCGAATGTCTAGAGCAACAACAACAAAAACATGTCGATAACAAACAGATTATCATTTTAATATTTCTATCGCCTCAGGTAATATGAATTGTCGCGAAATAAATTCAAATTTAATGGAAGCAAGTCCCAGAATGTATTAGAAAATTCAAAGCTACTTATATTCCATACAATTTGCGAACTGCGCTAAAACAGAATAATAAGAATAATAACAAGAAATTAATATATATATATATATATATATATATATATATATGCACACAAAAGTACGGGCGTTCTACTTGATGATTGAATCGTACGAGTCGAGGGATGAATACGCTTATTTGATGAGAATATTTGCTATAATAATTCTCATGCGTTCATTTTCCGTTCTATTTTGGCGCCATTTTTGTAATAAAGAAAAGCCACGGTTTTTGCTATGAAGAAAATAAACGTAACAGTCCGTTTCGAGTTTATCCACTAACATTTAAAGGCACAAGTTTACCTTACCACAGGAACCGCGAAGTGTGGTTTTGCCATATCGTATTCAAGTCTCAGCTTGATATCTGGTACCTGTAGCAGCATTCGCTATGGGTTGGGTTGAACCTGATTTCTCTGAAAGAGAAAGTTTCTAAAAAAGGCAAATTCACAAACAGTCCCCCAACCGCATGTATATAACGAAGGTCGTTCAAAAAGTAACGCCTCCTATATTTTATATTTCGCCTGAACAGATTAGATAAGATTGCAAAGTTTCGTCTCTCTGTTGTAGATATTTACGATGTGAGACTTTAAGAATGCAATCCCTGTAATGAGCGTGCGTTAGAAACATATATGTATTATTGAATTCCTGGCAAAACTGCATTGAGAATGGTGGTGACTATGTAGAAAAATAAATCCTGGAGCCACATTTGCTCGCTTGTTTTAATGGTACTATTCCCGTCTTCGTATCTGTTCAACTTTTGAGTTTAAAAATATAAGGCCTTACTTTTGGAACGACCTTTGTATTTTTCACAAGAAGCGAAAACGTTGTTTTTGTTGGTATTTTGTTTGTTTGTTTGTTTGTTTGTTTTTGTTTGGTTGCCTGTTCCGTTTTGCAAGGAACTATCGGCGTACTCTATATACAATGGTCGTTATTTGCAAACGGTCACCTATCTAGTACTGACCAAACTCGGTTTTGCTTAACTTTGTTTATGTAACGAGATCTAGTTTGCTGACGTTATTACGGCGTTCCATCGCGATTGTAAAGTTGTATTCACAAATACGTTGGAAGTTGGAGAGATATGGACCCATCTCTATTTCCTCCAGTGAATGATTAAATAATAAAGGAGAATACACTCTCAATCCCTTGTAGAGCAACTTGTCCAGTATCAAAAAATACTCGAAGATAAAATGTCGGAAATTTCAGACACGTATCATATCCTGCGTCTCTACAGGCATAATCGAAATGATCGATCTTAATCAATAGAAGATTCATTTTCATGCATAGAAATCGATTATCGACGAATTCAAAGGTTAGGGTTAGGGTTAAGGTTAGAGATAATATGGTATTTCGGACAGCCCGGAGCACGCGTTGGAGTTTGAGATATGTAGGTATTTGTTGCAGTATCATCGGTGAAGGTTTTTTTTATTTCTGATTACACTTATGTGGTCTGAAACACGACCAAAGGACAAAATAAGTTGCTCTTATGCGACTAAACGCTTAAAAATAATACAAACTATTTTTGTGCAGCCTGTAGAATGCCGTAGGGACAAAAAAATGAGGAAAATAAGAAAAAGAGTTCTCTTTATTTCTCGCATTATTGTCACCTAATATGAAAATTAGATGCTCAGAGTTGGATATAAAATGCCTAGTTTTTTCAGAGATAAGGTTGATTTTTTACTTGGATGTCAGAGTAGCAAGTGTTATCAGCAGTGCGTTGTGTTCTAGAGGTGAGTTTCGACAGTTTTGGAGTTGAGCTTTGACAGCAGTGCGTCGAGTTCGACAGCAAAATATCGAGATTTGGAGTTGATTTTTGACAGCAGAGCATCAAGATTTGGAGTTGAGCGTTGAAAGTAGAGCATCAAAATTTGGAGTTGAGTATCAAAGTCTAGAGTTGAGTTTTGATAGCTGAGCGTCGAGATTTAGAGTTGAGTTTTGATAGCTGAGCGTCAAAACTCTGGTGTAGCAAGTTTTTGGCAGCAGTGTGTCGAATTTAACACTTGATTGTTTTTAACACAACTTAGAGGAGACTATACACTCTACTTTAGAAACTAAACGTAACAGTCAATTTGTGTTAATTACTTTAATCGACCAGTGTACCTTACCATATTGCTATGGTAAATGGTTACGGAAATATAAAACGGGCCCGGATATCAGGTTGAATATTATACGAGGGTCATTCAATATATAAGTGGGATTTGTCGGCCTAATTACTTCTAATATAGACAGAAGCTTACCTTTTAATTTTTAACATAATCTCCCAGCAATGTCACATACTTTTCGCGTGTGTGTGTATAAGTTTTCGTATTCCTTCAGAGTAAAAATCTTGGGACTGATTTCTAAGTCAGTCGCTTACAACACTTTTGACTTCATCGTTACCTTCAAGGGACCAAACAGGTGAAAATCCGAGGGACAATGTCTAAACTGTAAGAGTGATGAGAGACCACTCCACAGCTCACCTAGTCGTTTGGGCTGTTGTGTAAGGCCTTGCCTTGCCATAATACAAGATGAATCCTTCTGAATGACGACCTCTGCGTTTGTTGTTTATGTTTTTCTTTGCCTGTTTCAGCAGTTCACAATAACTAACACTGTTCACAGTGCTTCCTTTCTGAAATAAATAAATGGTGATTTGACATTGCATATTCCAAAAATCCTTTAGCACCACTTCCTTCGTGTACCGCTGGGACTTGAACTCCTTCTTCATTAGAAAGCCAACATTTATAATTCCATGAAGTGGCGTCTGAACTCAGGCTCATAGTGTTAGACCATGTCTCGTCACATGTCACTAACTTCTTCAGAAACTCATCACCATCCTTCCTATATCGAAAGAGACACTGCTGAGACAACTAGATCCTCCTCCGTTTGTGCTCTGCAGTAGCCATCTTTGGCACCCACCGGCATCATCATGGACAATTTTGTGTGTTGATCCAACAGAAAATCTCAAAGTTCTTGCCATGTCATCCACTTCTCTTCCTCTGTCGGACTGAATGACCTCATTGACTAATTCGATCACCCCAGGAGAGCTCACTTTTCTAGGTTTTCCGTGCCTTCATCGTCAACATTGATCCGTGAACAATTTTTGGCTGAAACATGTGACATTCTCTTATGAATTTCAACTGGTTTGCACTCTTCAGCAACAGAACTTGATAACTGACCGCTGTTCAATCCTGGAATATGCTTCTTGGTCGGCCATCTTTGTTAAAAGCAAAAACTCTCAAAGTTTTTTTTTCTGGAATCTGCAAAAGAAATTAAATACATGTGAAAAAGAAGTAAAACATTTTTTAAGTAAACGTCTGTATTAGACGTCCTTATACCAAATAAATCACCTTATTCATTGAATTGCGCTCGTATTTGTGGTAAAACTTGATACAAGGAAACCCGCGTAGCTGGGAGTACTTTCTATCACACTTAGTCTGACTCATTCAGTCACTCATTCTTGGACCATTATTCACTCGCTCCGAGTTGATAGCAGTATCCATAATGTGTGTAAGCGTTCAATCGTTGGTAGTTCTACACGACACTTAGGAACTGTGAAGTGTGAGCTTGAAATGCCGTTTTGAAGTTCAGCCGCGGTTTTAAAGTGTCTTTCACTAACAGGATTTTGAAAAAGGTATGACTCGATCTTTACTTCTTCCGGCTATGAATTGAATGGTAAACCAGACAAGACCCTGAAGCCTTTCTAGTGCAAATAATCTAATGAAAAAGGAATATTCGAAAAGGACAGTCATGTGACATAATCGACTTACGATATGCAAAATAGACCAAGAATTCACGGGCTGAAGTGAAAATTGACAGCGAATCAACCCTATTTGGTCAGAGATTAAACCTAGAGAGGGCTATTCTGAGTCGAACGGAGTATAAACTTTGACCGTTTTTTTATTTTACATTTTTATATATTAATACATTGTCGGTCGGTTGAAGTTTCAACGTACCGTGGGCGAAACGTACAGTTATTTTTGGTTGAGCCAAATCCTTACTCCAGGTGCATAAAAGGTATTATTGTTAAAATCAGTTGTACTTGCAGGTTGTTGTTGTTGTCAAAGAGTTGTATCAAGGTTGACCCACAAGTTGAACCATGCTGTTTCCGTGAAAATCGGGGATTGTCACAGCGAACGCAAATGCACCTCTTCGATTAGAGTTGACCAAAGTTTTAGGCCGGAGGTGAGGTGGCATTTTTTTTATTGGTTTTGATAAGGGGAATTTCACTCAAACCATCTCACTTCCATTGATATAAAAGGCGCTACGCCGTCAGAAATAATCAGGCGAGAGCGGAGATGAGAAGAGAATAGACGGTGACGAAAGAATGAGCGTATATTTCGGACCTTCTAACCACGAGATAAACAACACGTCAGAATCTTCCGGTCGAATAATTAATCCCCAAAAACATCTTGAAATGAAAAATCTATATATAAAAGGGAAAATGTCTGTCTGTATACATTTTCCCTACCAAGTAACTCTCTCAATTGTAGGTCGAGAGACTCGAGATTTGACATAAGGAGTATTGAGATTTGAGAAAATCTTTTAAATCGGTTTTCGGCCAGAAATTTGGCTGTCAAGGGGTCAAAGTTCAACGATTTGACCTTTGAAAAGTCTACCAAACACCTCCGCCAATTTTGGGTCTACACACTTGAAACTTTAAATGTATGGAACTTGGACATGGGTAAAACTTTCTATTTTGATTTGAGACCAAAATGATAAATGTTAAGGGGTCAAAATTGGGGTCAAAGTTTAAAAAAAAATTACCTCTACTGTCTCTGCGAAATTACTCAGACAAATTTTGGTCTAAACATTTGAAATCTTACTTAAAGTGTATTCACAGGTAGGGCAAATTATAAACAGTACATGGGGCCCGAGCAAAGCCGGGCTGAACTGCTAGTATAGAAAAAAGAAATAAAATGCTTTGGAACATGCTATATTCTCAAGATGTTTTTACTTGCTAACACTTTTTCAACTTCATATTTGGCGACTACATACGCTACGCGCTATTCCGGTTTAATAAAAAGAAACAAAAAAGATCTATCGCGGCCTCCATAACATAACCTGACTTTTTACTTTTACTTCCGATGGCAAAAAAGACCAACAAAGTTTAAGAATTTTTTTCTTTAATGAGGTATTTTTATAGTCAGAATTAATTAGAAAAATAAAATAATTTTTTTTTGTTTGCATCTAGAAGTGTGTTCGAAAATAGTTTATTCTATATTTTTCATTTTAAGATGCTTTTAGATACCGACACTTTTTAACTGTTTTATATATATATATATATATATATATATATATATATATATATATATATATATATATATATATATATATATATATATTTAAAAGAGTGTAGCCATCAACAATTGTGGGTTTTTTTTAAAGGTTTTCATCATATTTTTATTTTAAAATATTTTTATAACGCGTTTCGAGCTTAGGGTGTGCTCTCTTCAGATATTTTCGTAAAAAGTTTTTCTTTAAAATGGGAGTTTGTAGATATGCCTCCGCTGATATTAAATATGTTTTTCATAGTGATGCGATGCGTGTGTTCAGTATTCAGACGTTCTGTCTCCAACTTTAAGTGTTCACAGTGACCGGTCAAAGTTAGTTTCAAAGAGTGTTTTTTAGTCCATATGGTGAAGGTTTTTATGGCTGTTTTAGGGTTCTTTTTAAAGACTTTCTTTCCCCATGTATAGCATACACTCACACACAATCACATACGCATACATATACATTCATGTACATGTACACATGCACACGAACACGTACGCAGGCACACACACATACACACACGTACATACATAGAAATATATGTAGGAGCATACATATATACACATATACATACCCACCTACACACTCACACACGTACTCGCATACATCCATCGCTAACAATTATTTTTATTTTTTTATTATTTTTTATTTTATATATATATATATATATATATATATATATATATATATATATATATATATATATATATACGGATATCGTGTAAGAGTGTTCTGTTCCTGGTTATATATACTTTTTTTTTCCAACCAAAACACGCATGTATATATGCGCTTAATCATTCCGACATACGTACACGCACCCACACACACACAAGTAAGATGGAGAATAGGTAGAAGATATATATACACACACATACACGCACATACACACATATATGTACACACATATATGTATGTGCACATACACTCACAAACATCCACATACTATGTAGGCACACACACATACACACACACATGCACACACACAGACATATGCAGGGGCTCACACATACGCGTATATCCATATCCACACGAACACATTTACCCACTCATACATGTGCATACATATGTATATATATACACATACACACACATACATACGGATGTGTATACACTCATCCACCCATATATATATATGGGCACATGCACTCACAATCACACACACACACATACATATTCATACATTCCACCTTATGTATATATTGGTTGAAGTTTCGTTTCCAATCCATGCGCATATGCATACATGGATTCGGTCACTCAAACATAAGTACACGCATACATACAAACAAGATGTAGCATAGATAACAGATGATATATAATTATACACACACGCATACACAATCATATGTGCACACCCACGCACACACACATATACACACGCACACACGCGCGCACATACACATACATACGTTTAATTTCTAGTTGTTTGTTTGTTTAAGAGAAATGGTACTGTACTGGGTATGGGCGCGCGCACCCGCGAAAGTGTGTGCGTGCCTTATTGTGCTTTTTTGTTGTTTCGTGTGTGAGGGTGCACACGCTGCACACCTACCCAAGCATGCATGCGTGTAAGTGTATTTTGTGTTTTGCCTATTTATGTGTATAATTATGGAGAGATGTTTAAGGCGGGGTTAAACTTTGCTATGAAATTTTTTTCTTGAGTTAGCAAGTAGAAGTAGTTGTCAGTTTGGAAGATGGGCATTATCTCGAATCTGCCTCCACTGCATGTGTGTATATGTTGTGATAGATGTAGGTGTCTATTTTCCGCGATTTTGATGTTGGATCGGTGTAGGGCTACTCTATTACTAAGGTTTTTTGTAGCGCCTATGTAGGATTTATCGCATGCTGGACATTTTATTACATAGATCACGTTTTTTGAGGTGCAATCTAGGTTTTTTTTAATTTTGAATGTTTGTATGGGGTTCGTAAATGTGTATGTGTTTCCCTCTAATATTATGTTGCAGACTCAACATCGTTGTTTGTTGCATTTTGTGACTCCTTTTGTTGCGTCTTGATTGAGTTTGGATGAGGTAAGAATGCGTTTTAGGTTTTTGGGTTGGCGTTTGCTTTTTATTATTTTTGTTGTTTTAAGGAAATTGTTTAGTTTGCTATTTTGGTTAAGTAGGACGAGGTTTTTCGTTATCTCTGTGAAAAGCTCTGGGTTGTTTGTGTTGTGTGTGGAGACGTATGTTAGGATTTGTTCTTTGTTTCGTTCTTTAGGGGTTCTCAAATCTTCTACTGGTATATTTGTCGCAAGTTGGATCCCTTTGTCTATAAGTTGTGATGGGTATTTTCTTTTTCTTAAATTTATTCGTAGTTCCTTGAGTCGGATTTTTCGAAGGTTATTGTCCGTGATTATGGTGCAGATTCTACGTGCTAGGGTGTAGGGAATTGATTTTATGCAGCTTTTAGGGTGGTGACTTTTAAAGTGTAGGTATTGTTGGGTGTCTGTAGGTTTGCGGTAAATGTCTGTGATAATGTTATTGTCTTTAATCTTTATCAGTATGTCTAGGAAAGGTAATTCTGTAGAGCTTTGTTCTATGGTGAATTTAATTTTTGAGTGTAGGTTCTGGAGTATGGTGTGTAAGTCTGTGATGTCCCCCCATGTGGGTTTCCATAGGATGAAGCAGTCATCTAAGTACCTTTTCCATGATTCTACAAACAGTATTTTAGTGCTGTGGCCAAATTTTTGTTCTATTTTTTTATATAAGGTTTCTTCTAGGTAGGCTAATGTAAGGGTTGCGTAAGTCGGTGCCATTTTCGTTCCCATTGCTGTACCTAGTGTTTGGATGTAGTTGGTATTGTTGAATTCGAAGGAATTATTATTTAGAATTATGTCTATACTATCGATAATGAATTGCTTTGTAAATCTGGGATGTAGTGTTTGTGCGTGTCTGTTGATCCAAAATAGTATTGCTTCTTTTCCTAATTCATGGGGTATATTACTATATAAACTGCTAACGTCAAATGTAACTAATAGTGTCCCGTTTTCTACTGTATGTGGTAAGGTAGTAAGAAAATGGATGTCGTCCCTTATGTAGCTCTTAACTTGATCTGTGAAAGGTTGTAATAAGATGTCTATTAAGTTGCTAAGTCTGCTTGTCGGACAGGCTGGTCCTGCTACAATGGGTCTAAATGTAAGGTCACTAGGGTTTGGAGCGCTAATATATTCTGAGTTTTGTGTATCGATGGCAAGTTTTATTGTGCCAGATTTGTGTATTTTAGGCAGTCCGTAGAAGTTGTTGGTCTTTGTAATGAAATTTGTGAGGAAGTCCTTTTCTTTCTTTTTTAATATTTTGTTGTGTGTTGTACAAAGTTTTGTGATTTTTGAGATGGTGGTGTTATCTATGTTGGTACTAATGGGTTTATAGTAGTGTTTGTCATCCAGTAATTCTGTAATTTTTGTTTCATAATACGTTCTGTCCATGATTACTACGGCACTGCCTTTGTCTGCTTCTTTTATTATTATGTCATTATTATTACGGATCTTTTCGAGTGCTTGTTTTTGCTTATGTGTGAGGTTGCTTGTGGTTTTGTGTTTTTTTTTGGAGGTTAATGTTCCAGAGATTTTCGAAGTAGCTGTTTAGTTCTTTTGTGTTGTTCTGTTTATTAGGGAAATATGTTGATTTGTTTTTTACTAAAGAATCATCTTTGTCCCCTTTGTTATCTAGTGTTTCTATTAGTCTAAATTTCCGTTCGAATTCTTTAAGGTCCTTTTTTAGTTCTGCTATATTGCTTTTAGGGGTGGGGCAGAATTTGAGGCCCAGCTTCAGTATTTCCATTTCGTTCTTTGATAAGGAGTATGTGGATAAATTGATGATTTTGGGTCTAATTTTTTCTAACCTGGAATTGTTGTTCCCTGGGGGCTTCCTAAAAAATGCTGGGAGTTGTTTGTTTCCTTGTTTCGAGGAGTGGTGTGTTTTAGGGTGATGTGATGTCTCCTTGTAAAATGAGTGTTGTGTACAATATTGTGAGGGTTCAGTGATAAATGGTTGAATGGGTTGTCGTTATATGTTTTTTGTGTTGGATAGTTGTGTTTCAGTTGGAATTGGTGTTGCTGTTGAGGATACATACATTGTTGTATAGGGTTGTGTTGTCGGGTTTGTTGTAGGGAAGGTCTGTTTGTTGGGATTGGTGTTGCATGGGATATTCTGATTGTTCCCGTTGATGGGGGAGGTGCCTTAGGAGTTTGTTTCTTTGTGTGGGATATGAGGGGTGAGAGTTGTAGGTAGTGTTTTGAATTATGTGATGTCTCAGGTAGTTGTGTTGCATTGTGGGGATGTTTTGGTAGGGGTTGTTTAGTAAAGGTATTTTTTCGTTGTTTGTGTTAGCGATGTAGTGTCTGTGGGAATGGACTTTTGATTGTGTTCGCTGAATTGGGTGGTAATAGTTAGGTTTGTATTGCTTAGGATTGTATATAAGTGGGTATTTTTGTGGAGATGTATCGTGTGGTATGTTGTCCGGTGTGTTGTGTTTGTTAAGGGTGCGGGTTCTTGTGTAATTTTGAGGTGTTATTAGTGTGCGTTTTGGCTGGGCCAGTTGTTGGGAATTTGTGTATGACGTGGATATATTGTGGTTGCTTCTTTGTGTGTAGTTGTATCTGTTGTGTGGATGTGTTTGTGTATGGTGTATGTTTCGTTTCTTACCTTTGTTATGTGATCTCTGTGTTTGCGGATATCGTGTAAGAGTGTTCTGTTCCTGGTTGTCCTTGTATGTGTTTGTCGATTGTTTGCTTTTTTCTTTTTCCGGCAGGTTTTTTAGCCAGGTTATTTTCCGTCCAATGATTTCCCTGGATTTTTCCTCCTCTTTTTTGCATTCAGAATCCCAGAGTTCCAAGAGGGGTTGGTGTGTTTCCTTGGGGCAGAGTTCCTTGATTTTTTTTAAAACTTTATTGTCAATTTCTGTGTACTTCTCCGTAGAGTGTACTTTTTTGTCTTTCCGTATGTCGATTTCGGCCTGAAGTTTTGAAATACTTAGGGCTTTTTTAATTTTCACTTGTTCCTCTGTATCTTGTGGTGTAATTTTTTCCCGGAATTTATATGGAATGAATTGGTCCTCCATCGTTAGAAATGTCTTGTATATTGCTGCGGTGTCACTGCATTTTACTGCATGGTAAAAAGCCATTTTTCTTTGTTTAAGGAGGATGTTCCAGTTTTGGAGATTCCGTTTCTTGGTTTTTAGTACTTCATTCTGTATATATGGTCTTCTAAAGTATTCCAGGTATTCTTGTTGTGCTTTGAGTTGGTTAATGATTTCCTCAAATTGTATCTCTTTCTTATCCTGTTGGTTGGAAATGAGCTGGATTATTCTGTCCATTTTCTCATTTAGTTGCTGCAATCCGTCCTCGAGATGTTTGTGTTCTATGGAGAGGTTTGTCTGTGAATCCATCAGGTCCTCCAGAGACTTTTTTCTTGTTGCTGGCATTCTGTCGTTGTAGTTATTTATATTTAAAGTGATGGTTGTGTAGTTCCAACGAGAGAAAAAAATGTATATTTAAAAGAGTGTAGCCATCAACAATTGTGGGTTTTTTTTAAGGTTTTCATCATATTTTTATTTTAAAATATTTTTATAACGCGTTTCGAACTTATATATATATATAATGGCTTGAATTAAAGTTTAAAATACAAAAGTCAAGTATCATCCTTCAATTGTATTCTAAACAGAAATATTCATTTCGAACGCGCCTCTGCCATATCCAAGAAACTACTATTGATTTTATATGTCGGCCGTCCGGCTAGTGTAGCAATAAACTTGTGATGTTGGGCTGTGATCTAAATCGTCTGTTCCTTTTTTCATCGGTTTATTCCAATTATCGATTATTGTTATCACAGACACACAAAACCTATCCAAGAACACTGCCAGGGCATAAAGTACCTTTATGTGAAATTTCATAAAAATCGGCTAAACCGTTCAGCAGTTCATAGCGAACGAACTAACACGCGCGAAGTTCCTTATATATATATATATATATATATATATATATATATATATATATATATATATTATGAAACGTTAGCATGTTCAGTGTAGCGACTATGTAATATTTGTCTTCTATATAAATAAAAATATTACACACACACACACAGTCCTGGTCAAAATCATAAGACCACTTAAGAAAGTAAGCGTTTACGCATATTATCGAATTTTTAATTAAACAAATGGTTGAAACCATTGCCAAAAGGGAAAATATTATGGAAAAAAATGAAATCTGACTCATTAGAAACCTTAACCCTGATCTAATAATTATTTTTTAAAATAACAAACATTTTCACCTGGTCAAAATGATAAGACCACTGATAATTTATCTAACAAAAATAAATTACTAAAAACGGTCTCAGTATTTAGTATAGCCTCCATTATTACGAATTACTTCAAAAATTCTCTTCGGCATGCTTGCGACTAAGTTTTTTTATCAGTTCGAAGGAATTTTATCCTATGTACTGAAAACTAAAAGTTCCTTCATCGAATCATACTGGGTTCCATCCTTGAACACTTCTTTTGCCATCCATCCCCAAAGATTTTCAATGGGATTGAGGTCCGAAGAACATGCTGGATGATCTAACAATTCTATATTATTTGAAGAAAAGTATTCTCGTGCTTGTCGAGAAGTGTGTATCGCAGCGTTGTCTTGTGGAAAATCCAATTTCTTCCACACAGACGTGGACCTTCAGTCCTGATAGACGCATTTTCAAGCAATGAAATGTACTTCAATGATTTTTGCCGGCCCTTCACTACTTGCAACTTTAGGGTCCCAGCTGACGAGAAAGCACCCCAGATCATTAAGGACCCTCCTCCACTATGCCGAGTTGAAAAAGTCTCTTTGGGCAAATTTTTATCATGCCAATAGTGTTGAAATCCATCTGGACCATCTAGATTAAACTTTTTCTCATCGGAGAAAATTACATTTTCCCACTTCTCTTCATCCCAAGTCTGGTATTTGGCGGCATATTTAAGTCAGTTAGTTTTGTGCTGTTCAAGAAGACGTTGTTTCTGCAGTCGCTTTAAATGATTGAAACCCTTCATTTTCAGATGCCTTCTGATGGTTTTAGGACTACATCCTGCTGCTGTTTGGCTTTTCAATCGACTTGAGCTCATACTTCTGATACGGCTATCCATGATGGAGTTATTTTCTTCTTTTTTTTTTTTTTTTTTGACTCTTTTTGTGCCCATATTGATCTGGATTTCTTTAAAAAATTTGTGATGACCGTTTTGCGACAATTGACTTCGTTTGCAATGGATCTATGGGAGATTGCACCCCTATTAAGCGCAAAGATTCTTCCTCTCTCAAACTCTGATAATGGTTTCCCTTTTGCCATTTATAATTTAGTAAGATGTTTTTTATCCACTAACAAGTTACTTTTAATAACATAGAAAACATTTCGTATTCATTTTGTCCAAACTAGTCGATTTTATTAAAGTGTTCTTATCATTTTGACCAGGTGAAAATGTTTTTTTTTTTTTAAATAATTATTAGATCAGGGTTAAGGTTTCGAATGAAGCAAATTTCATTTTTTCCATCATATTTTCCCTTTTGCCAATGGTTTCAACGATTTGTTTAATTAAAATTCGATATTATGCGTAAACGCTTACGTGGTCTTATGATTTGGACCAGGACTGTATATATATATATATATATATATATATATATATATATATATATATATATATATAGAGAGAGAGAGAGAGAGAGAGAGAGAGAGAGAGAGAGAGAGAGAGACGCGTACTGGCTTTGTTACACGGGCATGACAATGTTTTGATCTCTAGTTATTAATAACTTAGCTCGGAACATTGTCATGCCAATGTACTGAAGTTTGCCCTTGTCTTTATGAATAAATACTAATATAAATAGCTCTATTTACTGCTGCGCACTATTATATAAACCCGGTTGGAAATCATCTGAATTTTTATCCTACGAATACATTCTTAACCTAGACTATATGTGTGTTTGTGTGTGTGTGTGTGTGTGTGAGAGAGAGAGAGAGAGAGAGAGAGAGAGGACCACTCTCAACCTATGTACTCAAGGAATTTTTAATTAACAGACCTGAAATATGATTATTCATGTTCAAACATGCGGAAAACCTTTTAATCGACTTTCATCTGGAATAAAGAGCTGCTAAGATGTCAAAATTGAAAAACTGACACTGAGATTTTTTTTTTTTTTTTACATTTTCACCCAAAACAACTTTGATGTAGGGGGCTACTATCAGGAACATAAGCTACAGGGGTACTATGTAGGGAGTTGGATAACAAGATGTCGGTTCACGTTACGCTTGAACTTCTGCATGTCAGTACAGTTGGGGAAGCAGAGACGCGGAAGGGAATTCAAAAGTCTAGCAGTTCTGGGGAAGAAACTACTAGAGTAGAAGGCTCTCTTACATCTAGGTATCTCTACTGTGAAGGGGTGGGATTTAGCTGTTTGTCGGTGGGTATTTACGTCGAGGGGGTACAAGTGCTCGCAGTTCGTCGGAGCATTCACCATTAAAAACTTGTAGACCAGGCAGAGGGATGTAACATTTCCTCGATGGGACAGAGGCTGAAACTTAGATGACAGTTCAGGACCTATCAGATTGGTGAGTCTCTTTGGAACCTTGTCCAGGGGCGAGAGACTAGTAGCAGATGCACTAACCCAAATATGACAACAATATTCCATACATGGGCGAATGGTGGACTTGTAGAGGTACAGGATACTTTCGGGCGTTGGTCGCTTTCTAACACAGTAGAGCGAGCCCACCTTCTTCGCGGCGGTTCTGGCAATGCTCTCAATGTAATTGTTCCAACTCATGTTTCCTGTGAATGTTAGGTCGAGGCGTTTAAAGATGCACTTTCAGATAATGCGCCTGTGGCCATTTCTAGTGGTTGTAGAGAAGATTTCTTGTAATTATTGAAGAAAACAAGTTTAGTCTTGGCAGCATTGAATGTGACCATCCATTTTTGTCCCCATTCTACTACAGATTAGAGGTCATCCTCTAGTGTTTCTGTCTTAGATATGTGTTCATTTGTTTTCCTGTCGTGTCTGTTATAGAGCGTGGTATCATCAGCATATATACCTATCTCAGAGGCAATTTTGTCAGGGAGGTCATTTATGAATATTAGGAATATCAGTTTGTTAAGTCTTTCACGAATCGAATATTATTGCATGCGTGTTAGCTTTCATTATGGTAAGAATAAGAATGTTGGCTTAAAAAAAATGAACTTTTTTTTAAAGAACGGCGCAAGCTGGCCCAATGGTTATCGTACTTGACTCACAGTCTTTAGTCTTGGTTTCGATCTCAGCTCGAGTAATTTTATTCTATACCAGAAGTGAACTGTTTAGGAAAAACATAATACTCGCATGCACATCTCCCGTTTCTTTCTGGTTTTTATTCATTTTTAAAGCAATTTAACGTTATGTTTAAACCGGGCAACACCAGGTACATCTGCTAGTATACATATATATATATATATATATATATATATATATATATATATATATATGTGTGTGTGTGTGTGTGTGTGTGTGTGTGTGTGTGTGTGTGTGTGCGTGTGTGGAAAAAAAGAGGGGGAGATATATACACATAGATGAATAGGGAGAGAGAGAGAGAGAGAGAGAGAGAGAGAGAGAGAGAGAGAAAGGTCGACATGGAAAGACATCAAATGAGCTTTGCATATTATAAGAATTTATTTTTATATTTGTGCCGACGTGCGTAGATATATAAATGTTTTCACACAATTAGCATAAAGTTATATTGATGCAAATAATTTGGTAGAATTATGTAAATGGCATTATTTTATTGCAAACAGCCATTTTGCTTTTCTCTTTTTTTTTTTGTTGTTCTTTATCGGACATTTTGCGCGTTAAATATTCAAACAAATGCTAAACACCAAATCCACCGTTGGGATTCGAACCCGAAATCGGGACGATTCTCTTTAATGCGCGGGAATTAATATTAAGATATTAAAATAGCTTCGCATATTATTGCATGCGTTTGGGGATTTTTTTTGCTTTGTTTTGTTTTTATTATTAATTATTAAGACGGTTATTAACTACGGCGGTCGTCTTAAAAGTAAAGCCTCCTATTTTTACACTCAAAATTTGAAGAACCACATAAACAGGAATGGTACCGTAAAAACTAGCGACCTTTTGTGCTCCAGAATTTATTTTTCTACATAGTCACCAAGAGTATCCATATACTTTTTCCAGGAATCCAATTCTCTGCCTTTGACGTACGTCTATGACAGGGGTTGTTTTCTTATAGTCTCACACCGTCACTATCTGCAACAGAGAGATGAAACTTTGAAGGTATTAATGCATAATCTCTGCTATCATAACAATCCAATTTGAAATCCTCTCTGATCAATTCTGACGGAATAAAAATAGGAGACATTATTTTCGGAACACCCCTGGTAATTTTTTTTTTTTTTTTTTACATAAGTCATTATCTTCACTTTTTAACAATAAAAAGTGGTTTCCATGGAGTCTGAGTACCAGCAAGTCATTCCATATTTCCAATATTCCCATTCTGGTATTCCCCACCTTTTTCAACACATTCTAAGATGGAGTACTGTTGCAACATCTGAGAAGGAGCTGCTCAGAGCACAATTTCCTGTCTTGACAGGGTTCAAAACCAGCTTCGAAATCTACTGGGCGATGTTTTTTCTCCCCTTAGAACCTGATTCTCACAGAAGAAACGTTGCTAGTCCTTCTCTATTGTTATTTTTATGGCATGTGGTCGATTTATATAAGCTCCAATTTGTGATCTCCCTGTAAAACATTAACAACAAACACTGCGATTAACAAATGTTAAATTCGACACACAGTTGCCAAAAACTCACTACTCCAAATTTCGACGATTTGCTGTCAAAACTCAATTTACAAATGTCGACGCTCTGCTATAAAAAAACTTCAAATCTTAACACTCTACTATCAAAATTCAACTCAAGAACACAATGCACTGCTGACAATACCTGCTACTTTGAAATCCACATCCACAATCACCTTTTTTATATCCACCCAGCTATGTAATAATATTATAATCGTATAAATAGAAAAGGCGGCCGTTTTTTTTTTCTTTTTTTCTTCATTCTTTTTGTCCACACGGACTCTACAGGTGCATACAAACAGGTTTGTACTAATTTTTTTCACACGATCCCTTGATCTTTAAGATCAATAATTGGTCTCATAGTCCGCCATCCATGCTGGACGTCTTCGTTTATGTTGCGACCGTCGTATCGGGTCTTCCTTATCAATCTTTTCCTCTGCTGGCAAAGAAACTCTCCATATACATAAGATGTGACATGGTTGTCGTAATATAAAAAGTCTCGTATTTTGTGTTTACTGTGTTGTCTAATTATCTCCCCTTGCTGTGTACTCTCTAGTATTTTTTATTCGTTCATTAAAGCCTTTATTCTAGGCAAACGTGTCTTTTGTTCTCACTTCACAACAATTTAATGAATTAATCAAAAAAAATATGGACAAATTTTTAACTCCTAATCGTCTGGATATCTCTCCTAGCTCGACTGGCGCAAACAAAACATTTAAACATTGGCTTCGGACTATATCGTCTCTCATACGAAGAATAACTACCGAGAACACAACTGATATTGACAGGTTATACATTTTGATAAATCATGTTTCTCCCGACGTATATGAATACATCGCAGAACATACAACGTGTGCCTCTGCTCTGAATCGTCTCAGTGATTTATATATAAAACACACTAACGAAATTCTCGCTAGACATACGTTGTCAACTGGTAGACAAAAAGACGATGAAAACATCGATGAATACGTAGAATCGCTACTGTTGTTAGCTAAAGATTGTGACTTTCAGGCAGTTAATGCTATTGAAAACAGATGCTTGCGTCAGAGACGCCTTCATTACTGGTTTACGTTCAAACTCTATCCGGCAGAGATTGCTTGAGAATAGAACACTTGATTTAAATACGTCTGTCGACCAAGCTAGAGCTATTTATCCAGCACAGAAAAATTCTGACTCCTACGCTCATTCTGAATCTTACACTCGTTCTTATGACACGGTAACTACTGTTAACGACGAACAAAACTATCATAATAAATCTGGGGATGAATTTTGTGATACTTCTGCTTTCATAAAAACTAAAACTACTTGCTATTTTTGCGGGTATTCCAGATACGATCGGAAATTTTGTCCAGCGTGGTCCGCCATTTGTAAAAAATGTCATGTTAAATGTCATTTTGCGAGGGCGTGTCAAAATTCTCAAAAATCTACATCTGCTTCCATTCAATCTCAAGCCACGTCAGCATCTACATAATCACACAAGCTAATGTCCATATAGTCCTCCAACAAAGAAAAAACAATTTTTTTGAAAATACATCTGCTTTTTCTTCGGGTAGTTTAGAACCAACTTCTGTATACATTCTAGTCGGAAAAAACTGAAGCAACAGCTATGATAGACACTGGGAGCTCTGGATCCTTTATCTCGGAAGACTTTGTTAAGAAAAATAGATTGAAAGTACAACCAGCTACTGAAAGGGTACTCCTCGTTACTTAATGCTCCAGTGAAAGGACGGTGTACCGTCAACATCAATTTACAAGGTGAGTGGTACGCTAACACAAAATTTGAAATTTTACCGGATCATTGCAGTGATGTTATTCTCGGCCGAGACTTAATGAGGCAGTATTCTAGTGTTTCTTTTAACTTTGGTGGTCATAAGGGAAGTCTCCAAATCCCTAGCTCTGTTTCCTGCAGTCTACAGTCTGCTTTAGTAGAAACACCATCTCTTTTCTCAAACCTTTCTCCGGACTGTGAACCTATTACCACTAAATCTAGGAGGTTTGGAAATCAAGATAAATAATTTATACGGTCAGAAATAGAGAAAATGCTCCAGGAAGGAGTACATCACCTTGGAGAGCCCAATTTTAATAGTTACTGGTGAGCGTCACAAAAAAGATTGGTTGTTGATTCCAGTCGAACAATCAATAGATTCACATCATTAGACGCTTACCCTCTACCAAGGATGGAGGATCTTGCTGCTGAAATTTCCAAATATAAAATTTACAGCTTCCTGGATTTAAAGAGTACGTATCACCAGATAGTCATTCGAGAGGAAGAGAAAATGTACACTGCCTTTGAGGCGAACGGAAAATTATATCAGTTTTGTAGAGTTCCGCTTGGCGTCACCAATGGTGTCGCTTGTTTCCAAAGAACGATGGACAGCATCATCAAGCAACATAAGTTTCAGGGAGTTCATGCGTATGTTGACAATATAGTTATAGTCGGGAATACCCAAAAGGAGCATGACGAAAATCTTGCGAAATTTCGGAAAGTTGCTCAGGTCCATAACCTGACTTTCAACGAAGTCCATATTGTCAACTACCTAAATAGATTTCCTTGATTAAACAATAGCGCACAGAATAATTAAACCAGATGCTGAACGACTGCGACCACTCAAGGAATCACCTTTTCTGAAAGACAAGGCTGTATGCGCCGAGTCATTGGATTATTTTCATATTATTCGCAATGGATATCTAAATTCTCCGAGAAAATAAAACCTCTTGTTAACAATGACTCTTTTCCCATCAACACAGAATCTAAGAAGGCCTTCAATAACATTAAAGACGAAATCGGAGAGGCTTTGCTCCATTCAATAAATGAAGATCTTCCCCTAGTGGTTGAAACTGATGCCTCAGATACCGCTATAGCGGCCACTCTCAATCAAGTTGGTCGACCAGTTGCCTTTTTATCGAGGTCTCTTACTCACGCTGAACGCAAACATGCTTCCGTCGTAAAAGAAGTGTATGCTATTGTGGAAGCAATCAAAAAGTGGTTACACTACCTATCTGCCAGGTGTTTCATAATAGTTACTGACCAAGAAGCAGTGAACTACATGTTCAATTCAAAAAGACCCGGAAAAATTAAAAACAATAAAATTCAAAGGTGGAGAATGGAATTGGGATGCTACGATTATGATATCATGTATCGGCCAGGAAGAAATAACATTTCTGATGACGCACTCTCACGAGCTTATTGTAGAGTCATCAACAACAAAGCTAAACTATCAGATATCCACGTGCCTCTCTGCCACCCGGGAAACACACGAATGGTACATTTTGTGAAAGTTCGAAATCTTCCTTATTCGATAAAAGAAATCAAGAAAGTATGTACCGAATGCCCCATATGTGCACGATGGAAACCAAGGTTCCACTCTCCAAACTCAACCCCTCTTATCAAAGCTACTCAGCCAATGGAAAAACTCAACATAGATTTCAAAGGACCGTTCCCATCTACATCGAAGTAGTAGTAGTGGACAAGTACTCACGTTTTCCATTTGCTTTTGCTTGTGCAAATATAACTATTAATGTAATAATTGAATGTTTATTCCAAATTCTTACAATGTTTGGGACACCCTCATACATCCACTCTGATCGAGGAACTTCATTTGTATCCAAAGATCTACAGGAGTATCTCACAAGTTTAGGCATAGCAACTAGCCAGACTACTCCATACAACCCTTGTGAAATGGACAATGTGAGCGATACACTGGTGTTATCTGGAAAACTATATCCATGACATTGGCTTCTATTAACCCCAAAGAGTCACAGTGGGTGACTGTACTTCCCAAAGTATTACACTCAATCAGATCTCTACTGTATACTGCAACTAATGCCACTCCTCATGAGAGACTATTTTCCTACCAACGGAAGTCACTTAGTGGTCATTCTCTACCCTCTTGGCTAACTGTAACAGGATCGGTATTACTAAATATGAACCCTTGGTCGATGAGGTACAACTTTTAGAGCAAACCTTCAGTACGCTCACGTGCAGTTTAATGACGGACGAGAGTTTATTGTCTCTCTACGTGACCAAGCTCCTATTGGAAACTTGACTTTATCTAAAAAGCGACCCCAACTGAAACCTTAGTTCGCCCAGAAAAGTCGAACAATCGAACAAGAATGCTTTCTATTCTAATAGCTTCTTCCCTAGAACGACTAGATTCTGGTATTCTCTTCCGGATACGTACTTCTCAAGCTGTATTGATATGCAGAATTTCAAATGCAACGTAAACCAACATCTTAATCTTTTATAGGCCCTAATTAGTAGCCACTTATGTCAAAGTGGCAATGTAACTCGCTGGGGGTGAAGGTGGGTGTAAAAAAAAAAAGAGGGGCATCTTTCAATCGGTCCGAAACAATCTGCATTTTAATGGAAATGCATGCAGTCCGCAATCATCCGACTACAGGGTAATGACCAACCAATCTTGCACCTAAAGAAAAAAAAATTATCTTGCTTAGGCCATCCTTGGCTTCGGAGATTTCGTTTGAACATCAACCTTCCTGCCTTATTCTGCTGCAATCTCAATTCCAAAGCCATTTCGTTTTCCAACGATTCGGCCGGTTTAGCCATCAGTCCGTCCGTTTTTACATGGTCTCTCACCCTTTCCACCGTCATCTCGGTATCATCAACCAGTACATCATCGATATAAGAGTAGGTGGTTCTATTAATCGCATCATCTTTGGTCAACACAGTCTTAAAGATGCCGTCATAATTTTTAGTACAGAATTCATACCAAATCCTAATCTGGTCAAGTCCGACATTTATATTCGACAAAATTGATACCGCCATAGTTTTTCGTGCACATGAATTTGAAGATAGGCCGACTTTAGGTCCACAGCTTCAGTTACTCGTTCTATTCTCATCAACTCTCTCATAACTTTTCCACACATGTCAATTTCGTCTTTGGTGTGGCAAGCCACGTATTCATTCAATTTCCGGAAATCCAATAGTGGTTTGACTTTCTTCATGGAAGGTTGAATCACGGCCATGCGTGGTAGAATTCTTTCAACCTTCCCTGGCCATGGTATTAAGATTTCTATGTTGACCCACATCTCAACTTCCATCTCAAACTGTGATCCTATCTCTCCTTTTAGTGTGCTTTTATAGCAGTTAACCCGGTTTGTCAACACAGGTGGTTCTGCGGTCCATTGTCATTCTACACTCCATTTGTCACCATAGAAAAAGCTTTGAAAATCTTCATTCTCAATCTGACATGGTTTCATTGGTGGAATAGTATTTCTACTCGCTGCACTTTTCAGTCTCGGTACACACTAGCTGCCAAACTGAATCTTACCTTAAGCAATTGTAGCTCTTTTATCAAATTTAGGCCCAGTACCACCTTGATCCCCGCAATAAGCTTAATCAGCACAATCGCAGCGGCATATTCCTCACCACAATCGCGGCATCGACCTCTCCACAACACTCCACCTCTCTGCCATCAACTGTTTTAATATTACTGGTTCCATTCCAAAAGTCGGCGACAATTATACAACCGGTATCAACAAGGGCTCTAACCCTCTTTCCCTTTAAAAGTGGCTACTAGAGATGGCAACAAACTCACCGCGCCTTTCCTGTATTAAATTAAAAACTCCACTTCGCAGATATTTTACGTGATGTTTGTCAAAGCTAATACCATCCTTTTTTTTTCTTAAGGGGAGGGTGTTAGTTTATCTTGTAGTTCAATTATTATTATTATTATTATTATTATTATTATTATTATTATTATTATTATTTACTTACTTACTTACTTACTTACTTACTTCATCACACAGGTCAGCAACAGATATTATTCACTGAGAAAACCAGTAGTTTTCTGAGTGACAATAAATCTCCCCAGATTTCCAGTACTTTCCGCCTCTTTTGGTAACCTTTGCAAATAATTTTGCATTATATCAACGGCCGCTTGCCATTGACTTATCGTTGGCAATGACCATTGGTATTCACTGGAATTTGATAAATATAAACCTCCACAAGGTTCCAGTCTTCTTCAAGTATATCTAGTTAGTGATTTCTCTCCTCGGTTCTTTAGTGTCATGCCGGTCACGTCGATACTACAATTTTTTTTTTTTATTGGCTCACAAGGATCTTTCACACAGGTCATCAAAGATATCTCCTTGAAAACAGCCCGTGTTGTTCCCTGGAAGCTGAGTGACAAAAACTCAGATTTCCAGTACTCTCCACCTCTTGCGATAACATTTGCAAATAAATATGCATTATCGCAACAGTTGCTTGCCATTGATTTCTCGTTGGCAGTAGCTATTGGTCGTCACTGGTATTTGAGTGGCAATAAACCTTCCCAAAGTCCCAGTTCTCTTCGCACTTTTCAAGTGGAGGTCTGGTGAGTGCTCTCTCCTCGATTTTGCCTTTCTCTTTGACTCTACTCGGTTATTCAGTCTTATTCTTTTTTCTTGGAGGGGGGCAGTGATGTGGTAATAGAGAGATAGGGGTGGGGTTAGAGAACATATACATATGCATCTTCAATGTTCTGGGTTCTATGTAGCGCTTCATATTTTGCCTCTTCAGCAGTTTGTCTGACCTGCGCTTGTGGTTCATGTGTGTTAGTCACCACATTCAAGGGTTGTTCTTAATATTTCAGCTGTTTTCATGTTCGTTGTATTTTCCAGTAATTTCTCAAATTCCAATTTCTCCCATTCTTTTTTTTTTTTTTTTTCAAAGTTATTTGGGATTGTTCCTAGTGCTCGTACTATTATAAGTATTATTTTGATTTATTTTCATTTTCCATATCCCTTTCAACTCTCTGGTTAGCTCTGTGTATTTGCTCCATTTCTCTTTTTCTTTGATATTCACCCTGTGATCAACTGGAACAGCAAAGTCTACGATTTGACAGGACTTTTCTTTCTTATTAATTATTACGACATCCGTTCTTCCTGGTTGGATGGGTTTATCAGTTTGCATGTCCATGTCGCATAGAATTTTGTGATTCTCGTTTTAAAGTACTGTTGCCGACTTATGTTTGTATCACTTGTCTGTCTGTTCGAGATGCAGTTGTTTGCATAATTCTCAGTGTACTGCCCTTTCCACTTGGTCATGTCTGTTCTTGTATTCCTTTTGCCAGTTTGCTGCATTCACTTACTATATGGTTTATTGTTTCGTCTCTTTGTCCACAGAGTCTGCATTTGCTGTTTTGTGTTTTGTCGATCTTTGCCTAAAATTCATTTTTCTACATAGTCACCAGCATTTTCAATGCACATTTTCCAGGAATTCATTGACACATTTCTGCATCTGACGGACGTCTATAAAGGAACAGGTAACATATTATATAAATTCACACATTGATAATAATATATATATAATAATAATAAATTCACACATTGATAATAATATATATAATAGTAATAAATTCACACATTGATAATATAATGAAAGCAAAACATAGCAATAAGTCATCCATAAAAGATGCACTTCACAGAAACATCCCCACTGCAGAAGCATTCCTGTCTTTCACATTCCAAATAACAGCGACACTTTTAACACAGATGCTGGTGCTGAGTTATCAGCACCAACCATGTGCAAATGACCAAGCCGGCTGCGCGATGTGACAGTGGAGATAAAAATGGCAAACGAGTTCGGAGCAGAGAGTATTTAAGACGTAGGGGATTCGAGACGTGTTCGAGACATGAGAGAGCAGAAATAGACGTGTTACACACGTGCCTCCAAAGCGACAGGGAATGATGCGTCCTAAACGGGTATCATGTGTACGAGACAGCAGAGTCTTATTAAGCATATTGGACTATAAGTATACTTTTGAACAAGTGACAAGCCGTTACTCTGGAAGTATCTGTAAATAAATGTCTGTTGTTTCTACTGAAAAGGTGAGTCAAAGTCTTTGAATCCTTGCGACTGGCTGCATACAACGTGTAGGTCCTGAGTGTTGACATGTTACGTCTACGTTGCACACTTATTGCGGGCCGGTCCTTGACATCAAGTCTTTAGTGTGGGTGCTGAGTGTTGACACGTAACGAATACGTTACTTGTCTATTCTAATATTTATCTGTTCTGACGCTAAAACATGAAATAGAAAAGATGGGGAAATTGCTTCAAAGATTTTAAAAGTACACATTTGTTAAATTCCAGTTTCATCCGTAGTACCGATCAAACTACCACTTCCCCATGAACAAATGCAGCCAAAAGGCAGAGATTACCAGCTCTCTCTATGTTGGAGGGGACTCTTGATGGGTACAAAAACTGATACTGAAAACTGTCAGCATTCTCCAATTCTAACCCCTTTCTTATCGAGTAGGTACAACCTGAAAAGATGCTCCTCCTAGACTGGAAATTATTTTTTGTTGTTGCTGCTGTTGTTGTTGCTGTTGTTGTTGTCGTTGCTGATGTTGTTGCTCCTGTTGTTGTTGTGGCTGCTGCTGTTGTTGCTGCTGCTGTTTCTGCTGTTGTTGCTGTTGATGATTTTGATACTGGTGCCGTTGTTGTTACTGCTGTTGTTGTTGCTCCTGTTGTTGCAGCTACTGCTGTTGCTGCTGTTGTTGTTGGTATTTTGTTGTTGCTGCTATTGTTGCTGCTGCTGTCGTTACTGTTTCTGTTGCTGCTACTGTTGTTGTTGCTGCTGTTGTTGTTGTTGTTGCTGCTGTTGTTATTGTTGCTGCTATTGTTGTTGCTGCTGTTGTAGTTGTTGCTGCTGTTGTTGTTGTTGTTGCTGCTGTTGTTGCTGCTGTTGTTGTTGCTGTGTAGTTGTTGATGCTGCTGTTGTTGTTGCTGCTGTAGTTGTTGATGCTGCTGTTGTTGTTGCTGCTGTTGTTGTTGCTGCTGCTGTTGTTGTTACTGCTGCTGTTGTTGTTGCTGCTGTTGTTCTTGCTGCTGCTGTAGTTGTTGCTGCTGTTGTTGTTGCTGCTGCTGTTGTTGTTTCTGTTGTTGATGCTGCTGTTGTTGATGATACTGATTCTGCTGTTGCTGTTGTTGCTGCTGTTGTTGCTGCTGTTGTTGCTGCTGTTGTTGCTTCTGTTGTTGTTGCTGCTGCTGTTGTTTTTGCTGTTAATGTTGCTGTTGTTGTTGCTGCTGCTGTTGTTGTTGTTGCTGTTGTTGTTGCTGCTGCTGTAGTTGTTGCTGCTGTTGTTGCTGCTGCTGTTGTTGTTGCTGCTGTTGTTGTTGCTGCTGTTGTTGTTGCTGCTATTGTTGCTGCTGGTGTTTGTTGCTGCTGTTGATATTGCTGCTATTGTTGCTGCTGGTGTTTGTTGCTGCTGTTGATATTGCTGCTGTTTTTGTTGTTGCTGCTGTTGTTGTTGCTGCTGCTGTTTTTGTTGCTACTGTTGTTGTTGCTGCTGTTGTTGTTGCTGCTGATGTTGTTGTTGCTGCTGTTGTTTTTGCTGCTGTTGTTGTTGTTGTTGGTATTTTGTTGTTGTTGCTGTTGTTTTTGGCATTTTGTTGTTGTTGCTGCTGCTGTTTTTGTTTCTGTTGTTGATGCTGCTGTTGTTGATGATACTGATTTTGCTGTTGCTGTTGTTGCTGCTGTTGTTTTTGCTGCTGTTGTTGCTGCTGCTGTTGTTTGTGGTATTTTGTTGTTGTTGCTGTTGTCGTTGCTGCTGCTGTTGTTGCTTCTGTTGTTGTTGCTGCATCTGTTGTTGTTGCTACTACCGTAATTGCATCTGCTATTTTGGTCCGCTGTTGTGGATTCACAGCTTATCAAGGCCCAGAGGCCACTCGAGGATAAGGCTTTATGAATGTACAGTAGTCTATGGGAAAATGTCGTAGTAATCGTTAGTAGTGGAAATTGGGTAAATTGGATTACTTAAGGGGAACGGCTCCTCAAGTACTTGTTCTCTTTGGACTTGAAGACAACCATATTGTAATCAGCTGGAAAACAGATAAAGAGAGAAATAAATTATTCATAGTGGTTTTGGATAGTCGAGTGTTTTATGTGAAAGTCGGGCCAGGGGTGGATCATAAATTGGAGCTCAGACGAGCACTCGCTATGAAAAAAACGATAAAGCAGAGACAGGCTCGCACCGTCTGTACTGTGGAAAAGAGGTTGCAGGGCATCCTCTACTAGGCTACAAAGTCTATTTTGAACTCTGCCAAGGAAGGATAAACTGCTTCAAGGAGCTCCTGTCCCGATGTGACAACAGTACTCCATCCTTGGACGTACTTGGCTCTTATACAGACAGAGAATTGCATCAACAGTGTGATACTACTGGAGCGGTTGAACGATCCCACTTTAGAATCGGATTTGATGTACGTGTTCCATCTCATCTCAGGAGTAAAGGTCAGACTTAGAAATTTGTCAATGCATGGAACCTCCCCAACACAAGAGCCATTCATTTCAATTGATGCTGGACGGGGATCAGAGGGTTGATGATGTAAGGTAAAAGCTTGGTTTTAGATGAATTATTGTTGTCGCTGATGCTGTTTCTATTGTTGCTGTTTCTAATTGTTGTTGCTGCTGTTGTTTTTGTTGTTGCAGCTGCTGTATATTGTTGTTGTTATTGTTGTTAGTGGTTGTGGTGTTGGTGTGGGTGGGGGAGAGAATTGTGCTTTTACACATTGCTCACGAATATTGCGCCTCATGATAACCTGGTCTGCGCGAAGTCCTTTTCATCGATCATAGCTATTCGTTAACCTGCAGGATTGCACGGTTTTGCCCTCGACACAGAGAGCAGCAAAGCTCAATGCTTGCATGTGAAGTCGGGAAAGGTTTTTACCTAGAACATATCAAAAAAATAACGCAGCAGCATTGTTAATTTAACTGTATTAGTCTGAGGTTCACCGTGACATGGCTTTGCTTGTCACATGCAGAGGAAGAGACGACGAGAGTACGGCGGATACTGATTCTTAGATTTTAACTGGAGTCCTTTTAGTTGGGTAGCTCTGAAATGACAACGTTGCTACCGCGCCTTCAACAGTGAAGAGGTGTTAAACTTTAAGAGGATGCTGACTTAGTCTCGATCATTTTGAATTTAGTGCCGAGAACGAATCTTCGACGATAATGAAAAATTGGCGGTGTGGGCGTGCGTAAATACAGATTGGTTGGTGTGTGTCTGTGTGTGTGTGGTGTGTGTGTGGTGTGTGTGTGTGTGTGTGTGTGTGTGTGTGTGTGTGTGTGTGTGTGTGTGTGTGTGTGTGTGTGTGTGTGTGTGTGTGTGTGTGTGTGTGTGTGTGTGTGTGTGTGTGTGTGCTGTCTCTCGGTGTGAGAATTTGGAAGATGCGGTTCTGTGATCATGTAACAAAATATGATAAAAGGACAAAAAAAAATGACAAAAAAAAAGAAAATGACAAAAAAAAAGAAAAGGACAAAAATAAGAAAATGACAAAAAAAGAAGATGACAAAAAAAAGAAAATGACAAAAAACATTAAATGACAAAAAAAAGAAAAGGACAAAAAAAAGAAAATGACAAAAATAAAAAAATGACAAAAAAAAAGAAATTGACAAAAATAAAGAAAAGGACTAAAAAAAAGAAAATGACAAGAAAAAAGAAAAGGACAAAAAAGAAAATGACAAAAAAAAGAAAATGACAAAAAAAGAAAATGACAAAAAACATTAAATGACAAAAAAAAGAAAAGGACAAAAAAAGAAAATGACAAAAAAAAGAAAAGGACAAATAAAAGAAAATTACAAAAAAAAAAGAAAATGACAAAAAAAAGAAAATGACAAGAAAAAGAAAATGACAAGAAAAAGAAAATGACAAAAAAAGAAAAGGACAAAAAACATTAAATGACAAAAAAAAAGAAAATGACAAAAAAAAAGAAAATGATAAAAAAAACATATTGCTGAAAAGCGAGGAAGAACTGAAACCTGTTCTAAATCTCTTCGAGATAAATTGATTTCAAAAAACAATTTCCTGTAAATCCGTGATTAGCAAAAATGTATTTCGACGACTGTTGGCGCTCGATCGGCACAAAAAAATCGAAAGAAAAATGAAATTAAAGACAAAAAAAATGGTGGGTATTGGCCAAGAAATAAATCAGTTGACAATGATGCCGTTTTTTTTTTTTCATTTATAATCAGGTGAACTAGTAAAACTGAGTCAGATGAAACAGACGAATAATATTTTTTTCTACAACTCATTGCATAGATTTTCGAGATACAAGGCATATTCATACTAAACCTAAATGTATATTTGATCCGTTAAGTCATAACTACTTACAATATTTATTTTCGCTTTAAGTTAGAAAATACATAAATTCTGAGATATCAAAAGTTAGTGTACATATTTTAATAAAAATTAATTTGCATATTCCAATTAAAGCAAGTGTACATATTCCAATAAAGATAGAGTACATACTATAATGACATTTAGTCCTGGGCCTAACTCTCTTCCTGATCTACATCAATGATCTCCCTAAACACATACTTAAATCATTCGTTGACATCTATGCTGATGACACGACTATCTACGGCAACACATCAAAGGCTGTAAATGACAAAGCTTTCTCTGATTCTCTCTCCTCTGATCTCGAACGAGTGGTTCAGTGTGGGAAGACGTGGCTGGTTACCTTTAATGCATCTAAAACCAAACTCCTATCTTTACATAATCAACGCTCTGATCCCCATCTGGCATCAATTGAAATGGATAGCTCTCGTCTAGGAGAAGCCCCATGTTTTGACAACCTTCTGGGCTTGACCTTCACTCCTGATCTGAAATGGAACACGTACATCAAGTCTGTTGCCAAGGTCGCTCGAAAGATGGTGAGATCCTTCTACCGCTCCAGGAGATATCTCACTACTGATTCAATTCTCTATTTATATAAAAGCCAAGTACGTCTAAGGAGGGAATACTGGTGCCACATCTGGGCAGAAGCTGCTAAAAACAGCCTATCCTGCCTTGACAGAGTACAAAATAGACTTCGTGGCTTAGTGGGTGATCCCCTTTTCTCTTCCCTGCAACCTCTCTCCCACAGAAGAGACGTTGCAAGCCTATCTTTGTTTTATTTCCATGGCAGGTGCTCGTCTGAACTCCAATCTCTGGTCCCCCCTCGCCAATCTTTTACGAAAAAAAACCGTCTAGCTGAATCCACTCTCAAAAACATTCCCCACTCTTTATCTATGCCTAAATCAAAACGCAGATTCCATGAACAAATCTTCTTTCTTAGAAGTGCACGCCTGTGGAACTATGTTCCGTCTGCCTGCTTCCCTCCTGACTACAACGTAAACAAATTCCTGATGAACCGCCCCTTTAAGTAAACACTTTAAATATCCATACTAACGTACTGTACTTACAATAACCCTTATCCCTGAGTGGCTTCCGGGCCTTGATAAGTGGTGACCACCTTGTAAAAAAAAATAGTCGATTCTAATACAAATTAGTTTATATATTCAAAGAAAAATTAGTCTATATTGACATGAAAAGTATCCCAACAAAAGGAAGCAATAAAAATTAGTGTTGATATTCCAATAAAAATAATTATGCATATAGTAATAAAAAATTAGTGTTCTTATTTCAATAAAAATTAGTGTGCATATTCAAATAAAAATTAGTGTCTGTCGCAATATTTTTGGTTAATGGGGTAAATATTTAAATGCTGCCCACATCAGCATTATGTGGCACAAGGCCAGAAAGTGGGAACCCCGCAGGCTCCCCTAAAGGAGGGGCACTCCTGCAATTTTAAAAATTGCCTGAGTAACCCCGTCGGCATTCCCCGGTCGGGGCGCCTCAGGCAGCAAGCAATAAACTTGCCCCACCGGAAAGCCCGGTGGCAAGGCCTGGGAGGGTGGACCTCCTAGGTATTACCCAGGCGGTGTACCTCAGTCCAACAGGTGCTGGACGGTTCCCGGCCCCTCACCTGTTGGGCTGAGTGTCAAGTGACGAATCCTTGACTTGTACTACCCTGTCTCCATGCAGCCGAAGCCGCTAGGAGACACATCCCATCATCCCAGGGGATTAATGGGGTATATATTTAATTGCCGCCCACATCGGCAATATTTGGCACAAGGCCTGGAAAGTGGGATACCCGCAGGCTCCCCTAAAGGAGGGGCACTCCTGCAATTTCAAAAATTGCCTGAGTAACCCCGTCGGCATTCCCCGGTCGGGGCGCCTCAGGCAGCAAGCAATAAACTTGCCCCACCGGAAAGCCCGGTGGCAAGGCCTGGGAGGGTGGACCTCCTAGGTATTACCCAGGCGGTGTACCTCAGTCCAACAGGTGCTGGGCCGGTTCCCGGTCCCTCACCTGTTGGGCTGAGTGTCAAGTGACGAATCCTTGACTGGTACTACCCTGTCTCCATGCAGCCGAAGCCGCTAGGAGACATCCCATCACTATGGAGAGTAATGGGGTATGATCCCACACAGTCGGACGATTCTATTTATAAACGATGCTGCTAAGAACTGACGAATCAAATTAATTCACGTTCTGCTACCAACCAATCAGAAACCAGAAATTGCTTCATAAATATTAAACCTTTTCGGGAGCAATTTCACATGTTCTTTTCCCGGGTTTCGACACGGTAAGAATATTTTGTTCCGTGGAACTGTCTACTACAAACAAGTCACCTCCCAGGACTTGTGTGTAACAGCGAACCATCTGAAACTGTTCTGAAACTCAAAATGGCTTACACTTCTAGAGGTTATGGGCTCAGCGTGCGTCTTTATTTTGATGGATCCGAATCAAACTTCGAATTGTGGCAAGTTAAATTTCTAGGATATCTACGAATCCTAAAGCTACACAAAGTACTACAAACACGACCTGAAAAGAGAAGAGACCCCGACTTCATTGAAAAGAACGCAACTGTCTTTGCGGAATTAATACAGTGTTTAGATGACCGAAGTCTATCACTGGTAATGAGAGAAGCCCTGGACGACGGTTGCAAAGCATTAAACATATTGAGAGAGCATTATTTATCGAAAGGAAAACCCAAAATTATTTCTTTATACACTGAACTGACCTCTCTCAAACGAATGGAAGCCGAAACTATATTATTTAAATAGCGTAGTCCCATCAAAAACCGCCTGCCATGATCTACAGACATGGCAAAGGATTCTTGGACGCTGCAATATTCCTGATATCAGAGAGTTGCCGACTGTAGTTGATGGAATGCAAATACAAACACCAAAAACCTTCAACTGCGACGTCTGTACGCAAGGGAAAACGAGCATTGTGACTTGAACGGTCCCGTAGAATCAATGGCCAGAGAACATTATAGATATGTGTTGAATTTCGTAGATGACCATTCAGGTTTAATAATGGTTTACTTTTTAAAGAACAAAATCTGATACCCTGCTAGCAACTAAGAAATATTTAGCCGACATGGCCCCCTGCGGTGAAATCAAGTGTATTCGCTCTGACAACGGTACGGAATTCACCAATAAAGACTTTGAACTTTTACTAATTAACCATCATATCAGGCATGAAACATCAGCTCCTAGATCGCCACACCAAAACGGGACTGCTGAACGTGCGTGGCGGACACTTTTTGAAATGGCAAGATGCCTGCTCATTGAATCAAAACTCCCTAAAAACCTCTGGACGTATGCACTTATGGCGGCAGCCTATATAGGAAACAGGTGCTTTAACAAAACACTATCTAAAACTCCATATGAATCTTTCTGCGGTAAAAAAACAAATTTAAGCAGCATGCATATATTTAGTTCAACTTGCTTCGCATATATAGAGAAAACGAGTAAATTGAATATTAAAGCCGACAGAGGTATATTTCTTGGATACGATAAAAACAGTCCAGCCAATTTAATAGTTTCCCGAAAAAACTAAATTAAAAAGAATCCGGTGTGTAAAATTCACAGACACGTTTAATTTTACAGACGAAAACCCGTCATATGAAGAGGATGAAATTATATTACCTCAAATAATTAGAACAAACGAAAACAACAAAAATGACGTAGACGAGAGTGTCCATGATGATGATGATGATAAAGTCGAAAGATATCCCAAAAGAAAAAGAAGACGAGCCGATTTTTTTGTGGTCGACAATATAAAAGATTATCAAATCGACTATTGCTATTCAATGGAAAATGCGCCAAAAAGATTCAACGAAGCAATTAATTCAGAACATTGTGATGAATGGAAAATTGCCATGAAAAAGGAAATAGATGCCTTAACCGAAAATGATACCTATACGGTAGTGCCTCTCCCAAGAGATAAACATGTTATTTCTACCAGATGGGTCTTTACAAAAAAGAGTACAGCATCAGGCGTAGAACAGTACAAAGCAAGATTTGTTGCTAAGGGGTGCTCTCAGATTTACAGTAAAGAATACTTTTCTACATTTTCACCGACCACAAACCTAACAACAATCAGAATTTTACTGAAAGTCGCATCACAATATGACCTAAACATCCATCAAATGGACGTAAAAAAATGCTTATTTGAATGCCCCAATAGACTGTGAAATTTATATTACCCCTCCAGAGTGATTTATAATGAAAAATAAAAATAGCGTGTGGCGACTTAACAAGTCATTATATGGTCTAAATCAGAGTGCTCAGTGTTGGAACACAGTATTCCATGATTATATTATTAAACAACAATTTAGACAATGCGCTGTAGACCCCTGTTTATATACCCAACACAAAGACGATAAACTACTGATTTTGGTTTTGTGGGTCGATGATATTTTAAATCGCATTATATTGGGACATAATGTTAACTAATGTTAAGAACAAATTAAGTAAAAGATTCAAAATGACCGATCTTGGCAAAATATCCTGGTTTCTGAGGATAGAATTTACTCAAAGCAAAGGACTTGTTATGATGACTCAATCGAGGTACATCGACAAAATACTATTAAAATTTGGAATGGGAGAGTGCAAGAAACGCTCTACATCGGTCGAAAATGATATTAATAAAAATATACACACAGAAGCTGAAATAAGAAATTACACACAATAGCGCGAAATTATAGGTAGTCTTATATATTTAATGACTGCAACCAGGCCCGGCATATGCTATACAGTAACAAAACTGTCACAAAAATTAACACGGCCGACAATGAAGGATTTAAACAGAGCTAAACAAGTCCTACGTTATTTAAAAGGAACAAAAGAACAGAAGTTAGTATTTAGAAAATCAAGAAATCCCCTAAAATTAGAAAGTTTTTCGGATTCAGACTAGGCAAACGACGAAGATCGCAAGAGTGTATCTGGATATTGTTTCAGACTCTCAGAAAATGGGCCTATTATTTCATGGAAATCTAAAAAACAACAGATTGTATCTCTACGTATGAAGCAGAATTTATCGCGCTCACACACACGACCCAGGAAGTACTCTACCTTAAAAATATCCTATTTTAGAGCCAGAATTGATTACAAGCCCCGTAGTAATTAATTGTGATAATCAAGCCAGTATAGTCTTAGCACAGAACACGATAATCAACCAAAGATCTAAGCATATAGATATAAAATACCATTTCATAAAAAACGAGATAAAAAAGGAATCCATTATTTTGAATTACATATCATCAGAACAAAATATCGCTGATGTATTTACGAAACCGGCGACACGGATAAAGCTACAACGTTTTTTCTCAAAACTTGTTGGTGAATTCGACTGAATATTTTTTTTTTCTTTCACTGCCCTGTATGTATATAGATTTCTATATATTAAAAATACAGACCAGCGAAGTTCCACTTATGGGAAGGCTCTTACTTTTTTGCATGAATATCAGCGGAAAACCCTAGGGTTAATAATGCTCAGAGTATATAGATTTCTATATATAAAAAAAAACAAAAGAAAATTAGTCCTGGACAAGACGTTAAACTGTATCCATTTTATTTGTATTAACACTTTAACCTACTAATGCGTAACTAATACATTTGCTTTAAAAAAAAAATCTTTGTAATTTTCCTTTTTGACATTTGAACACAATTAAAAATGGCGTCTTTTTTAATGCTAAAATTCTAAGATCCAAATGATTTTTAATTTTTGTTATGTCTAAGTAAATATAAAAATATATATTTATTTTTGAGCAGAACAAACACAAGGGACTTCCCCATTATAAAAAATAGGGACCATGTTGCAATATTTTGGGTTAATGGGGTAGATATTTATTTGCTGCCCACATCAGCAAAATGTGGCACAAGGCCGGAAAGTGGGAACCCCGAAGGCTCCCCTAAAGGAGGGGCACTCCTGCAATTTTAAAAATTGCCTGAGTAACCCCGTCGGCATTCCCCGGTCGGGGCGCCTCAGGCAGCAAGCAATAAGCTTGCCCCACCGGAAAGCCCGGTGGCAAGGCCTGGGAGGGTGGACCTCATAGGTATTACCCAGGCGGTGTACCTCAGTCCAACAGGTGCTGGGCCGGTTCCCGGCCCCTCACCTGTTGGGCTGAGTGTCAAGTGACGAATCCTTGACTTGTACTACCCTGTCTCCCTGCAGCCGAGGCCACTAGGAGACACATCCCATCATCCCAAGAGGTTAATGGGGTAGATATTTATTTGCTGCCCACATCAGCAAAATGTGGCACAAGGCCGGAAAGTGGGAACCCCGCAGGCTCCCCTAAAGGAGGGGCACTCCTGCAATTTTAAAAATTGCCTGAGTAACCCCGTCGGCATTCCCCGGTCGGGGCGCCTCAGGCAGCAAGCAATAAACTTGCCCCACCGGAAAGCCCGGTGGCATGGCCTGGGAGGGTGGACCTCCTAGGTATTACCCAGGCGGTGTACCTTAGTCCAACAGGTGCTGGGCCGGTTCCCGGCCCCTCACCTGTTGGGCTGAGTGTCAAGTGACGAATCCTTGACTGGTACTACCCTGTCTCCCTGCAGCCGAAGCCGCTAGGAGACACATCCCATCATCTCAAGAGATTAATGGGGTATGATCCCACACAGTCGGACGATTCTATTTATAAACGATGCTGCTAAGAACTGACGAATCAAATTAATTCACGTTCTGCTACCAACCAATCAGAAACCAGAATTGCTTCATAAATATTAAACCTTTTCTGGAGCAATTTCACATGTTCTTTTCCCGGGTTTCGACACTGTAAGAATATTTTGTTCTGTGGAACTGTCTACTACAAACAAGTCACCCCCCAGGACTTGTGTGTAACAGCGAACCATCTGAAACTGTTCTGAAACTCAAAATGGCTTACACTTCTATAGTGTCCTTATTTCAAACATGTTCCAATAAAAATTAGTTTCCATATAGCAATAAAAATTAGTGTTCTTTTTTTTCAATAAAAATTAGTGTTCATATTCCAATAAAAATTCGTGTTCTTATTCCAATAAAAATTCGTGTTCATATTCCAATAAAAATAATTATACATATAGCATTAAAAATTAGTGTTCTTATTTCAATAAAAATTAGTATACATGTTCCAGTAGAAATTAGTGTTCATACCCCAATAAAAATTAGTGTTGATATTTCAATAAAAATTACTGTTCTTATTTCAATAAAAAAAAATAGTGATCTTATTCCGATAAAAAGTAGTGTTCATATTCCAATTAAAAGTTAGTATTTATATTCCAATAATAATTAATGTATATACTCCAATAAAAATTAGGTATATGTACCTAATTTTTATTGGAGTATGTACACTAAGTTTTATTGGAATTCTGATAAGAATTTGTGTGCATATTCCAATAAAGATTAGTGTTCATATTTCAATACAAATTAGTGTTCATATTCCAATAAAAATTAGTGTTCATATTTCAATAAAAATTAGTGTTCATATTTCAATACAAATTAGGGTTCATATTCCAATAAAAATTAGTGTTCATATTTCAATAAAAATTAGTGTTCATATTCCAATAAAAATTAGTGTTCATATTTCAATACAAATTAGTGTTCATATTCCAATAAAAATTAGTGTTCATATTCCAATAAAAATTAGTGTTCATATTTCAATAAAAATTAGTGTTCATATTCCAATAAAAATTAGTGTTCATATTTCAATACAAATTAGTGTTCATATTCCAATAAAAATTAGTGTTCATATTTCAATAAAAATTAGTGTTCATATTTCAATAAAAATTAGTGTTCATATTTCAATAAAAATTAGTGTTCATATTCCAATAAAAATTAGTGTTCATATTCCAATAAAAATTAGTGTTCATATTTCAATACAAATTAGGGTTCATATTCCAATAAAAATTAGTGTTCATATTTCAATAAAGATTAGTGTTCATATTTCAATACAAATTAGTGTTCATATTCCAATAAAAATTAGTGTTCATATTTCAATAAAAATTAGTGTTCATATTCCAATAAAAATTAGTGTTCATATTTCAATAAAAATTAGTGTTCATATTTCAATAAAAATTAGTGTTCATATTCCAATAAAAATTAGTGTTCATATTTCAATAAAAATTAGTGTTCATATTCCAATAAAAATTAGTGTTCATATTTCAATACAAATTAGTGTTCATATTCCAATAAAAATTAGTGTTCATATTTCAATAAAAATTAGTGTTCATATTTCAATAAAAATTAGTGTTCATATTTCAATAAAAATTAGTGTTCATATTCCAATAAAAATTAGTGTTCATATTTCAATAAAAATTAGTGTTCATATTTCAATAAAAATTAGTGTTCATATTCCAATAAAAATTAGTGTTCATATTTCAATAAAAATTAGTGTTCATATTTCAATAAAAATTAGTGTTCATATTCCAATAAAAATTAGTGTTCATATTTCAATAAAGATTAGTGTTCATATTCCAATAAAGATTAGTGTTCATATTTCAATAAAAATTAGTGTTCATATTTCAATAAAAATTAGTGTTCATATTTCAATAAAAATTAGTGTTCATATTTCAATAAAAATTAGTGTTCATATTTCAATAAAAAGTAGTGTTCATATTCCAATAAAAATTAGTGTTCATATTTCAATAAAAATTAGTGTTCATATTCCAATAAAAATTAGTGTTCATATTCCAATAAAAATTAGTGTTCATATTTCAATAAAAATTAGTGTTCATATTTCAATAAAAATTAGTGTTCATATTCCAATAAAAATTAGTGTTCATATTTCAATAAAGATTAGTGTTCATATTCCAATAAAGATTAGTGTTCATATTTCAATAAAAATTAGTGTTCATATTTCAATAAAAATTAGTGTTCATATTTCAATAAAAATTAGTGTTCATATTTCAATAAAAATTAGTGTTCATATTTCAATAAAAATTAGTGTTCATATTCCAATAAAAATTAGTGTTCATATTTCAATAAAAATTAGTGTTCATATTCCAATAAAAATTAGTGTTCATATTTCAATAAAAATTAGTGTTCATATTTCAATAAAAATTAGTGTTCATATTCCAATAAAAATTAGTGTTCATATTTCAATAAAAATTAGTGTTCATATTCCAATAAAAATTAGTGTTCATATTCCAATACAAATTAGTGTTCATATTCCAATAAAAATTAGTGTTCATATTCCAATAAAAATTAGTGTTCATATTTCAATAAAAATCAGTGTTCATATTTCAATAAATATAAGAATTCATATTCCAATAAAGATTAGTGTTCATATTTCAATAAAAAATAGTGTTCATATTTCAATAAATATAAGAATTCATATTCCAATAAAGATTAGTGTTCATATTTCAATAAAAATTAGTGTTCATATTTCAATAAATATAAGAATTCATATTCCAATAAAGATTAGTGTTCATATTTCAATAAAAATTAGTGTTCATATTTCAATAAAACTTAGTGTTCATCTTTCAATAAATTAAGTGTTCATATTTCAATAACGATTAGTGTTCATATTTCGATAAAAAATAAGTGTATATAATAAAATAAATATCAATGTTCGTATTCCAATAAAGGTTAGTGTACATTTTGCAATAAAAATTTTTGTACGTATTCCTATAATGTAAGTGTTCATATTTCAGTAAAAATTGGTGTACATATTCCAATAAAAACTACTTTACATATTTCAAGAAAAACTATTTTACATATTCCAAGAAAAATTATTTTTCGTACTCCAAGGAAAATTATCTTACATATTCCAATAAAAATTATTTTACATATTCCAATAAAAATTATTTTATATATTCCAAAATAAATTATTTTACATATTCCAATAAAAATTATTTTACATATTCCAATAAAAATTATTTTACATATTCCAAGAAAAATTATCTTACATATTCCAATAAAAATTATTTTACATACTCCAATAAAAATTATTTTTCATATTCCCATAAAAATTATTTTACATATTCCCAGAAAAATTATTTTTCATATTCCAATAAATATTATTTCAGATATTTTAAGAAAAATTCATTTTCATATTCCAATAAAAATTATTTTACATATTCAAAAAAAAATATTTTCCACATTCCAATAAAAATTATTTTACATATTCTAGGGAAAATTATTTTACATATTCAAATAAAAATTATTTTACATAATCCTAGAAAATAATTATTATTCATGTTCCAATAAAAATTATCTTACATATTCAAATAAAAATAATTTTTCGTATTCAAAGAAAAATTATTTTACATATTCCAAGAAAAATCATTTAACATATTCACATAAAAATTATTTAACATATTCCAAGAAAAAATATTTTTCATATTCCAATAAAAATTATCTTACATATTCCAAGAAGAATTATTTTTCAGATTCCATTAAAATTATTTTACATATTCCAATAAAAATTATTTTTTATATTACAATAAAAATGATTTTACATATTCTAAGAAAAATTATTTTACATATTCCAATATAAATAAATTTACATATTCCAATAAAAATTATTTTGCATATTCCAAGCAAAATGATTTTACATATTCCAATAAAAATTATTTTACATATTCCAAGAAAAGTTATTTATCATATTCCAATAATAATTATTTTACATATTCTAAGAAAAATGATTTTTCATATTCCAATAAAAATTAATTTATATTCCCAATAAGAATAGTGTACATATTCCAATAAAAATTGGTTTAAATATTACAATTAAAATCATTTTACATATTCTAAGAACAATTATTTTTCATATTCCAATAAAAATTATTTTACATGTTCCAATAAAAATAGTGTATATATTCCTATAAAACTTGTTTAAATATTACAATTAAATTCATTTTTCATATTCCAATAAAAATAGTGTACATATTCCAATAAAATTATTTTACATATTCCAATAAAAATTAGCTTAAATATTACAATAAAAATTATTTTACATATTCTAAATAATATTATTTTTCATGTTCCAATAAAAATTAATTTACATACTCCAATAAAAATAGTGTACATATTCCAATAAAAATTGGTTTAAATATTACAATTAAAATTATTTTTCATATTCCAATAAAAATTAATTTACATATTCCAATAACATTATTTTACATATTCCAATAAAAATTGGTTTAAATATTACAATTAAAATTGTTTTACATATTCCAAGAAAAATTATTTTACATATTCTAAGAAAAATTATTTTTCATGTTCCAATAAAAATTAATTTACATACTCCAATAAAAAATAGTGTACATATTCCAATAAAAATTGGTTTAAATATTACAATTAAAATTATTTTTCATATTCCAATAAAAATTAATTTACATATTCAAATAACATTATTTTACATATTCCAATAAAAATTGGTTTAAATATTACAATAAAAATTATTTTACATATTCCAAGAAAAATTATTTTTCATATTCAAACTAAAATTAATCTACATTTCCAATAAAAATTGGTTTAAATATTACAATTAAAACTATTTTACATATTCCAATAACAATTGGTTTAAATATTAAAATTAAAATTATTGTACATATTCCAATTTAAATTAATCTACATTTCCAATAAAAATAGTGAACATATTCCAATAAAAATTGGTTTAAATATTACAATTAAAATTATTTTACATATTCCAATAAAAATTGGTTTAAATATTACAATTAAAATTATTTTACATATTCCAATAAAAATTGGTTTAAATATTAAGATTAAAATTATTTTACATATTCCAATAAAAATTGGTTTAAATATTACAATTAAAATTATTTTACATATTCCAATAAAAATTGGTTTACATATTACAATTAAAATCATTGTACATATTCCAATAAAAATTGGTTTAAATATTACAATTAAAATTATTTTACATATTCCGATAAAATTGGTGTAAATATTACAATTAAAATTATTGTACATATTCCAATTAAAATTAATCTACATTTCAAATAAAAATAGTGTACATATTCCAATAAAAATTGGTTTAAATATTACAATTAAAATTATTTTACATATTCCGATAAAATTGGTGTAAATATTACAATTAAAATTATTGTACATATTCCAATTAAAATTAATCTACATTTCAAATAAAAATAGTGTACATATTCCAATAAAAATTGGTTTAAATATTACAATTAAAATCATTTTACATATTCCAATTAAATTGGTTTAAATATTACAATTAAAATTATTTTACATATTCCAATAAAAATTGGTTTAAATATTACAATTAAAATCATTGTACATATTCCAATAAAAATTGGTTTAAATATTACAATTAAAATCATTGTACATATTCCAATAAAAATTGGTTTAAATATTACAATTAAAATTATTTTACATATTCCGATAAAATTGGTGTAAATATTACAATTAAAATTATTGTACATATTCCAATTAAAATTAATCTACATTTCAAATAAAAATAGTGTACCTATTCCAATAAAAATTGGTTTAAATATTACAATTAAAATTATTTTACATATTCCAATAAAATTGGTTTAAATATTACAATTAAAATTATTTTACATATTCTAATAAAAATTGGTTTAAATATTACAATTAAAATCATTGTACATATTCCAATAAAAATTGGTTTAAATATTACAATTAAAATCATTGTACATATTCCAATAAAAATTGGTTTAAATATTACAATTAAAATCATTTTACATATTCCAATAAAAATTGGTTTAAATATTACAATTAAAATTATTTTACATATTCCAATAAAATTGGTTTAAATATTACAATTAAAATTATTTTACATATTCCAATAAAAATTGATTTAAATATTACAATTAAAATTATTGTACATATTCCAATAAAAATATTGAAAACTATGTTTCGATAATGGTCGCCACTATTCATACTCATTATCATCCTATTGGATTTCACTTGATGATTGACGTTTTGAATAACGATTGCTACACTACCCTCGCTGAATTGAGCATTGAAAAATAGTTTATTAATGGAAGTAATAGTTCGTTCTCAGACACATATATGCATTTATCTCTATTATGGTTTACATAGTCACTATTTTTTTAATTATATATTGATTGGAGTAAATAAATTCTCATAAATAACTTGCTGGTGATATCGAATACACATTAACAGTCTCGAAAAGTTTGCCTTCTCAAAAAAAAAAAAAAAAACGATGGTGCCTCCGTTGTGTCAAGTTGAATAAAAATTGGAGAAAATACGTTACGACTTCACTGTTACTGCGACGAGAAATGGCTTCGACGAGGCAAGTGCGCGCTGAATCCTATTTACTTGCCTGCCCACGAAGGCAGTTTTAGAGAGACAAGGCCGGCATTCAAAACAGAAAAAGGAATCTATCTTCATAAAAAAAAAAGTTCACTCTGGCTTGGGACGAACATAAAAATTGCCCCAGTCTAGAAGGATTTCTGATTCGCTGAACGAAGAGAAGTTAAAAGTCGAAGTGTTGGGATTTGAAAGGAAATGTAGGAGATGTGAGAGAAAATATAAATTATCGTGACCCCCAGAGAAGACGAAAAACATCGTAGAAACGTAGATTTAATCCGCGTTGGGTTTTTGTAATGTTTATATAATTTTAATGATGATATCTATTAAATACTTTTAATTAAAATATATTGATTTTAAGTCAAATACATTTGGACTTATTTAATGAATGCACACACATACATACATACATACATACATATATACATATATGTGTGTGTGTGTTAGTGTGTGTGTGTGTTAGTGTGTGTGTGTGTGTGTTAGTGTGTGTGTCTGTGTGTGTGTTAGTGTGTGTGTGTGCCTGTGTGTGTGTGTGTTTCAAAACTATATATACAAATTTCAAAGGCGTGCCAGTGGTTTCATTGAAATATGTATATATACATAGTTTTGAAATTAATATTCATATCTTCAGCTCTCACATCCACGATCGAGCACTTTATTGGATTTATTTTTATCGCCTCCTGACACGCTATATATATATATATATATATATATATATATATATATATATATATATACATATATATATACATACATATATATATGTGTGTGTGTGTGTGTGTGTGTGTGTGTGTGTGTGTGTGTGTGTGTGTGTGTGTGTTTTATATATATGCAAGTTAAGCTACACTGAGAGCTACACGTTTAATCCTCCTGAGGATTCATCATGCTATTGTATTGATTTGATGTTAACGTGTATACACATATAGCCGCATGATATGTAATTGAGCGCCAAAATTTCAGGCACTATTAGTACAACCCCATTGAATACATACATACATACATACATACATACATACATACATACATACATACATACGTACGTACGTACGTACTGATTCCCAAAATGTATGAATATTTTGGCTCCTTCCTTCACTTTAAATTTCGCTAAAATTCAGGAAATCAACCAATTTTCACGAAATTTTCAGTAACGATCACAAAATATAATAAACCCATTTTTTTTTTTATCCTGGTGAAAATGTATTATTTTATCTAAGCAAAAATACTTTTACTGAAGTTATAGTCTTAAGTTATAGTTTTAAGTTATAGTTTGTAAAAAAAAAAAGTATGAATTTATTTTTTTTATTTTTTATGAAAATTAAACATCGTAAATGTTAAATTAAATTTCCAGAGATTTTTACAGTTGATTTATTCGGACTTGAAATTCGAACAATTTTTTGTGTTTCTTTTTTAGTATTTCTCACCGTAATTTTTTTAGCAATAAATGTACATTTATTTATTTATTTACGGACTGTTATTCCTATCTTCATAGTTCTTGTTTCACGATGTTTCGGCCAACTATTCCTCTAGCTTTCGTCAGGTGGTTAAGTGCGACGGGATAAGAATACTGAATCTCTTAATTGCATCCTAAGTAATTACTGCCTTCCATAGTTGTTGTCGACTCATCATATTTTAGCCAAATAATCCTCTGGCCGGCTTTGGGTAAGATTGAAACCGCTATCTTCAGACAATGCTCACCTGGAACTGTAGAGATTCAACGTCTCTATACACTGCGCCACGGACCCCGAAAATAAACAGTTGGTCGAAAGGTCGTGAAACAACAACTATAAACAGTAGGATAACAGTCAAAACGTGATGGGACGACAACTATGGAAGGCAGTAATTACTGAGGATACAGTTAAGTGACTCAGCATTCCTCCCTCGTCGCGGTTAACCACCTGATGAAGGCCAGAGGATGAGTTGGCTGAAACGTTGTGAAACAACAACAACAACAACAACTATGAAGATGAGGACAACAGTCCGAAAATAAAAAATAAATAAATAAATATGCAACTTATTCATCAAAAAGAATTCTAATAATAAAATAATTAAATGCACGGTTTTTTTTTGGGGGGGGGGGTTGTTATGCTTTTTGGGTTTTTTTTTTTTTTTTTTCATTTTTCAGGATTTGATGTTAGTTCAAGATTGTTTTTTCGGGTTACATTGATTTCATTAACTTTTAACTTTAGTTTTTTTTGTTTTGTTTTTTTTTTCGTAATAACGAAAAAAAAATAAAGTAATAATACGTAATAACGAAAACAAAACTAAAGTAATAATACGTAATAACGAAAAAAAAAACTAAAGTAATAATACGTAATAACAAAAAAAAACTAAAGTAATAATACGTAATAACGAAAAAAAAAACTAAAGTAATAATACGTAATAACGAAAAAAAAACTAAATTAATAATACGTAATAACGAAAATAAAAACTAAAGTAATAATACGTAATAACGAAAAAAAAAACTAAATTAATAATACGTAATAACGAAAAAAATAACTAAAGTAATAATACGTAATAACGAAAAAAAAAACAAAAGTAATAATACGTAATAACGAAAAAAAAACTAAAGTAATAATACGTAATAACGAAAAAAAAAACTAAAGTAATAATACGTAATAACGAAAAAAAAACAAAAGTAATAATACGTAATAACGAAAAAAAAACTAAATTAATAATACGTAATAACGAAAAAAAAACTAAAGTAATAATACGTAATAACGAAAAAAAAACTAAAGTAATAATACGTAATAATGAAAAAAAAACTAAATTAATAATACGTAATAACGAAAAAAAAAACTAAAGTAATAATACGTAATAACGAAAAAAAACTAAATTAATAATACGTAATAACGAAAAAAAAACTAAAGTAATAATACGTAATAACGAAAAAAAACTAAAGTAATAATACGTAATAACGAAAAAAAAACTAAATTAATAATACGTAATAACGAAAAAAAAACTAAAGTAATAATACGTAATAACGAAAAAAAACTAAAGTAATAATACGTAATAACGAAATCAAACTAAAGTAATAATACGTAATAACGAAAAAAAAACTAAAGTAATAATACGTAATAACTAAAAAAACTAAAGTAATAATACGTAATAACGAAAAAAAAACTAAAGTAATAATACGTAATAACGAAAAAAAACTAAAGTAATAATACGTAATAACGAAAAAAAAAACTAAAGTAATAATACGTAATAACTAAAAAAAACTAAAGTAATAATACGTAATAACGAAAAAAAAAACTAAAGTAATAATACGTAATAACTAAAAAAAACTAAAGTAATAATACGTAATAACTAAAAAAAACTAAAGTAATGACACGTAATAACGAAAAAAAAACTAAAGTAATAATACGTAATAACGAAAAAAAACTAAAGTAATAATACGTAATAACGAAAAAAAAAACTAAAGTAATAATACGTAATAACGAAAAAAACTAAAGTTAAAAGTTAATGAAATCAACGTAACTCGAAAAAAACAATCTTGAACTAACGATATAGTCATTGGACTAAGCATTGTTTATTCAATGTTTAATAAAAAAAAATAATATAAGTGCAAAAATATTTTTTGTGATTTTAATGATAACAGTTTTCGACGAATATTTTAAATGCAATATTATAACGTTTCCTTTGTACGAAAGAACCTGTAAACATCAGTGTAAGAAATTGAATTGTACAAAGATGTTTAAAAGTAAGGCGAGCGACTTGTCCAGTTAATTATGAATTACAGTAATTGAAAAAAAATCAGATCCTGAGTCTCTAAGAAAAAATTAATTTTAAAAATGGTTTGATTTCTACTAAAGACTAATTTGAAGATGTATGGGTAGACAAAACGACGAACAAAGAAAAAAAGTAAGTTTATATCTTACATTAGTAAATAATCATTTTCTTTCAAATTTTAATTACATTTAATCATTAATAAAGAACTGTTTTAGATATTTTTAATGAATAGCAAAAATTTAAGAATACATCGATTTATTTTAATTTAATTGCTAAAATTGCATTCTGAACACAAACATTTAATTCCAAAGTCTTAGAAAAAACATTAGCAAACAAACGCCATTAATCATTTTAGAATATTGTCGAATAAAATATTATACTAAATACGAAACTTTTTAAAAGAAAATAAAGAAACTATTACTTGTGTACATTTAAAAATATTATAATTAAATAAGCATTATCTGCTTTATTACAACAAAATTAAATTAGTTAACTGAAATTATTACACTTTCCGTGATCCGTACTTTTTTGAAAATCAGCGAGATTGACGTTTCATTTTCACTGAGACGTTTATTTATTTATTTATTTTATTTTATTTATTTATTTTATTTTTGTTTTGTTTATAATGAAATTTTTAGTTTTAAAAAATATTTACATTTTATTTCATTCGGATTCTTAAGATTTTAATTACTATTTAATCTGGAAATTGTTTCAGAAAACTGACAATTATTTTTTTCTAGAGATTTTTAAAGTTGATTTATTCGGACTTGAAATTCGAACAAATTTTTGTGTTTCTTTTGTGTAATTTTTTTTTAACAAGTAAATGTTCATTTATTTATTTATTGGAATTCTTTGAAATGAGTAATTTGTGTCTTTATTTATTTGTTTGTTATCTTCATCTTTATAGTTGTCTGTTTCATATTTCCGCCAAATATTCCCTTGGCCTTCTTCAGGTGGTTAACCTCGACGGGATAGGAATGCTGAATCTCTTAACTGTACCCCCAATAATTACTGCCTTCCATAGTTGTCGTCTCACGACGTTTTGACCAACTAATCCTCTGGCCGGCTTTGGGTAAGATTGAAACCGCTATCTTCAGATAATTCTTACCTGGAACCGTAGAGATTCAACGCCTTTATCCACTGCGTCACGGGTCCCGGAGAGGAATAGTTGACTGAAACGTCGTGAAGCAACAACTATAAAGATGAGGATAACAGTTCGCAAATAAATAAATATAAAAACTACTCATCTCAAAGGATTCCAATAATCAAATAAATAAATGTACATTTTTTTTTTCATTTTAGAGATTAAATTCGGCCTGTTATCATTTAGACATATTCTAAAAATAATTGTGATAAGCCTCTTTAAAGAAGCTTAAGGATCTGTGTTTTGCGGCAAGTTTTTTTTCCACCGTACCTACTACGTACATACATACGTAGATGCATAAATACCTTTGTATATGTTCGTGGATTCTGTTTTGCGCACAAGAACGCTAGTTGCGAGTAGCCGCAGAGATGAACTCCGCCGCACACATGCACGTGTGTGCGTGCGTGTGTGCGCGTGTATGCTCACGCGCTTGTGTACAGTCATGGAGTTTTAAAAAAAAAAATTTGTTACTCTCTTTCACACAATTTTTTTTTTTTTTATACATTCACCCTTAACACTTGGACATTTTGGGCCATGCCTAGGAAAGATTAACAAGATGTTGGTTTACATTACATTTAAACTTCTGCATATCAGTACAGTCAGGAAAGAAATAAGGTGTGTTGTCACGTGAACGTAACCGGATAATATATATGGAATCATGTCTAACAGGAAATTGGTAGGGAGTTGAGTAGCGAGATGTCCACTCAAATTACATTTAAAATTCTGTGTCTCAGTACAGTCAGTGAAGTAGGAAACGGGGAGGGAATTCAAAAGTCTATCAGTCCAAGGAAAGAAACTATTAAAATAGAAGCATTCCCGACATAATCTTCTTTTAGGGTATTTGCCATTGCTTTGGATATGTGTATATGCGTTTTTATCCCAATCTATTATAAAATGTTGTGTTAGGAGCAAATATATCCTTCTCGGACAATCAGGGAGGGTTTTTTTTTTGTTTTGTTTGTTTCTTGTTTTTGTTTTTTTTGTGTGTTTTTTTTTTCAAGGAAGTCACAACATATCAGGGCCCCAAGGCCATTCGGGAATAAGGGGTAATGAATCTAGGATGGTGATTTAGTAATCGTTAATGGTCTAAGTTGGGTACAATTTTACTATTTAAGTGGCCAGTTCAACAAGACAGATAGATAAGAAAGATTTTAAATTTCACCAAATCTAGCTATGAATGAATTTGCACATGCGTAAAATTAATAAAAATATGAACATCTAACATTTTAACTTGCAGACATATTTCTGTACGCGTTATTCATCAATCCAAACAAAGATTTTATTCGTTATAAACCATCCTTGGGGTATCATTACTATTTCCAGTTAATTTCAGTGTTAAGTGACCAGTAGTTTAAGAGTTTATCGGTTAAATATTCACACACTACATGCATACATCTACTGTTTTATTTATATAAATTACATTATATTTTGACCTCAAGTAAAGTCTATTTCCATTTTCCAAACATTTTTTTGTGTGAGTTACTGACGATTTGGGTGGATTATAAGAGATTTTTCTAAATCGTAACTATCAAGCTATGCCAATGAAACCATAGCACGTCTCTGAAATATGTAACGTACAGTTAATATATATGTATATATATATATATATATATATATATATATTATAATATAAAGCTGAATGTGTGTGTGTGTGTGTGTGTGTGTGTGTGTGTGTGTGTGTGTGTGTGTGTGTGTGTGTGTGTGTGTGTGTGGTCACGAATAGGCTCTTATATGGTTGACTATTTTAAAAAACTGATTACATATAATGATAGAAGATGTATCGAGACACAGGAACGGGTATGTTTGATCTGGCAGAACGGTGGTTCATTAAAATTGTGGGGTCTGCGTACGCGCCTGGTCCACAAGGTATGGAAATAAAAAAATTTTAAAAAACGTTTACAAGTTTTTTTGATATAGCTGTACATAAGACTTTTCATATCTATCTGCGTAAGTATATTTTGATAATTATGTTTCAGTTTGAAGAAATGTGGTATAATAAAATTATGGGATGTTCGTTCGCGCCTGACCTCCATAGAATGGAAATATGTCACAAAGTTTAACAGGGTTTTTTAATATAGATCCACAGAATATTGTGATAGGTGTTTCAGTGTGAACAGGTATGGTATATAAAATTATGGGGTTTATCTATTTAATTTTTCTTTCATCATATTTTGCTCTGGTTTTGATGGCCCCAAATTCGAAGCTATCTATTTACAACCCTTTCTTTTCATAACCTATCATACTTTCATAAATCAGAGTCCATTTTCTGTAGGCTGTTTTTGAACAGCCTACAGAATATATATATATATATATATATATATATATATATATATATATATATATATATATGAAGCCGCTCGCATATCCATGGCTGAGTATATTTAGAGTTTCTTTTAATAATTTTAATAATAATAGAAAATATATATATATATATATATATATATATATATATATATATATATATATATCGCTAGATTCAGACACTTTGATGAGTTGCAGATTACGACACATGTGTCAGTAGATAATTATATTTTAAAAACAATACATATGCCGCTTCCCATTTGAGGGTACCAAATTGGTCAAAGGGAAAATTATTTCCAACTCGCATTTAGGTAAAAATGCACTTTCGTATAAATAATTGAATTCATTCAAAAAAAGTATCGCACACAAAAATAAATAAACAGCATCTCTCTCGTTCTCTTTCTCCGTCTCCCCACTCTCTATCTCTCTCTCTCTCTCTCTCTCTCTCTCTCTCTATCTATCTATATATATATATATATATATATATATATATATATACATATATATATATACATATATATATATGTATATATATATATATATATATATATATATATATATATATATATATATATATATATATTAGTGTTGGAACGGTTATTCAGAATCGGGAATCGAAAAAAATCAGAACTTTTGAGAGAATTAGAATTGGAAAATTGTGGTCAAATTCGCGATTTCAAAAATCACTCTTTTACTCGTTTGTGTTGTTTAAAACTTAATTTTTACGTGAAAAGTGTAGATGAAAACTTCACAATGATTTTATCAAAATCATAGGCATGATACATAAAGAGAAAACATTAAAACGTTTTCAAAATTACTAAGAAAATTATTTCCACATTTAACAGTAGATGAGAACTTGGAGTAAACGTTTTATTGTAATGACTAACACTGTATATTTATATATATATATATATATATATATATATATATATATATATATATATATATATATAAATTACAATTAAATTTACCTTCATCAATGTTCTGATCCCACACACACACACATACACACACACACACAGACACAGGCAGACAGACAGACACACACACACACACACTCACACACACACACACACACATATATATATATATATATATATATATATATATATATATCTTTACATCATCAACGTTCTGATCCCCATCTGGCATCAATTAAAATGGCTCTCGTCATGGGGAGGCCTAATGTTTTGACAAGCTTCTGTGCTAAAATGGAACACGTACATCAAAATCTGTTGCCAAGGCTGCTGGAAAAATGGTGAGATCCTTCTATCTATCCAGTAGATATCTTACTGCAGATGCAATTCTCTATCTATATAAGAGCCAGGTACGTCCAAGGATGGAGTACTGTTGCCATATCTGGGCAGGAGCTGCTAGAAAGGACTTGTCCTGCCTTGATAGAGTTCCAAATAGACTTCGTAGCCTTTTCTCCTCCCTGCAACTTCTATTTCACAGAAAAGACGTTGCGAGTTTGTCTCTGCTTTATCGTTATTTTCATGGCAAATGCTCGACTGAGCTTCAATCTATGGTCCCCCCTCGTGAAACTTTCACAAGAAACACCCGTCTAGCTGAAAACACTATCAATAATCCCCCCCACTCGTTATCGGTGTCTAAACCTGAACGTAGATTCCATGAACAAAGCTTCTTTCTTAGAACTGCACGCCTGTGGAATTGTCTTCCGTTTTCCTGCTTTCCAAATGACTACAATATGGTTATCTTCAATTCCAATGTAACCAAGTTCTTGATGAGCCGTTCTCCTTAAGTTAACAAATTTACCGAATTTCCATTACTAACGATTACTATATTGTCCATTTGACTACTGTACACTCTTAACCCTTATCCTCGAGTTGTCTCTGGGCCTTGATAAGTGGTTATGCCTAGATAAAAAAAATCACCTCCTCCTCCTCTAAAAAATAACAGCAACTTACTATTTTTAATAGATTTACAATCGGAATCGGTAAATATATTGGAATTGTCCAATCATTGTATGTTGTAGGGCATTAACGATCATCGGAAATGTGCCGAAATGGTTGTTAACTTGTGTGTGTGTGTGTGTGTGTGTGTGTGTGTGTGTGTGTGTGTGTGTGTGTGTTTTATTATTGCCAGATGTTAGAAAGCGGTGAGGTGCATTTATGCTCATAGGTAATACTATGAAACTGCAGTAAACTCTTAAAGTAAATACATTTTATGGAAATTTATAATTGATATAGGCTACAGAGCCCTGTGTTCGTTTAAGATGTGTTTATACGGATTTTCTATATTAATTTTTATTTCAAAGTTTCTAAACTGCCACATACCTTTTAAAATGTTCATTTTGCATAATAATAATAATAATAATAATAATAATAATAATAATAACAATAATAATAATAATAAGTATTATTATTATTATTATTATTATTATTATTATTATTATATGAAAATGACTTTTACAGTATTGATTACTTATTTTCGTATCGAAATGTAACATTTTTTCATTCCTTGGTTTGATAGGGACGAAATTCTTCCAGACAAAGGCAGTTTTTCTTACATCCAGAGTCGATATTCTTACAAGGAATGTTTAACTGTAAACCAAATAACAAGAAAATGATGAAAGTAAAAAAAAAAATGTTGGGAAAAAAGTAATTCTCATGTTCAATAAAAAATGCCACAGGAGATAATACAAAATATCTTAAATCATACGCATGGAAAATGCTGTTTATATAAGGCAGCGAGTGAATGCGACAGAGCTTGATGCAATATTGCCGTCTGTACAGACAACACACGTTTTATAATAAATGATACAAATAACTTGTTTCATAAAAATTAATCTGCATAAGATACACATTTTATAGTTGATGATACAAATAAAATACACGTTTTATAATTGATGAGACAAATAATAATACACATTTTATAATTGATAATGCAAATAAAATACACGTTTTATAATTTATGATACAAATAAAATACCTGTTTTATAATTGGTGATATAAATAAAATACACGTTTTATAATTGATGATACAAATAAAATACATATTTTATAATTGATGATACAAATAAAATACACGTTTTATAATTGGTGATATAAATAAAATACACGTTTTATAATTGATGATACAAATAAAATACACATTTTATAATCGATGATACAAATAAAATACACGTTTTATAATTGATGAAACAAATAAAATACACATTTTACAATTGATGAGACAGATAAATACACGTTTTATAATTGATGAGACAAATAAAATACACATTTTATAATTGATGAGACAAACAAAATACACGTTTTATAATTGATGATACAAAGAAAATACACATTTTATAACTGATGATACAAATAAAATACACGTTTTATAATTGATGAGACAAATGAAATACACGTTTTATAATTAATGATACAAATAAAATACACGTTTTATAATTGGTGATATAAATAAAATACACGTTTAATAATCAATGATACAAATAAAATACACGTTTAATTATTAATGATACAAATAAAATACACGTTTTATAAATATTGATACAAATAATACACGTTTTATAATTAATGATACAAATAAAATACACTTTTAATAATTTATGATACAAACAAAATACACATTTTATAATTAGTGATACAAACAAAATACACATTTTATAATTAATGATACAAATAAAATACACGTTTTATAATTTATGATTAAACAGTTTTTATATATAATCATCCTGTTCTCACGCACAATTATGTTTTAATGTACCTCTCGCTTGACGGCGCAACCATAATAAGGTACTTAGAATCTTATCTCCTGTTCTGATGTGAGGAGATAGACTCGAAATAGCATGGTACAAAGTGTTACTCATCCTACAAAATTAATCATTGAATAGACGAATAAATCTGTTCGCATTATATATATATATATATATATATATATATATATATATATATATATATATATATATATATATATATATATATTTATATTGTCGTTTTCTTTTTTATTTATATTCTGTATAAGCTCCAAAACAGTTTTGTTAGATTTGCATTATCCTGATGAGTTTCTTTTTAAAGAATACATCTCATTTTTTTCACTACCTTTTATATACATATATATTTATATATATATATATATATATATATATATATATATATATATATATATATGGGACAGCAAAGTTTACGTTTTGACAGGATTTTTCTTTCTTGTTAATTATTATGACATCTGGTCGTCTTCTCTTGGATGGATTTGTCCATTTGTATGTCCGTGTCCCATAGGATTTTGTGGTTCTCGTTTTCGAGTACTGTTACGGGTTTATGCTTGTACGGTTTGTCTGTACGTTCAGAATGCAGCCGTTTGCACAATTTCTAGTGTATTGCACTCCTAGCTTGGTCGTGCCTGCTTTTGTGTGGTGTTTTCGTTATTCTCATCTTTTGTTATTCTTATGAATCTTCCGTGTACTTGTTTCTCTTCCCATTTTTCTTTTCTCGTTTCATCATTTGTCTCTATCTTTACTGTTGTTGTTGTTGTTGTTGTTGTTTTTCAGTGTCTCTCGCTGCCATAATTATCCTTTCAGTATTTTTCATTATGTATTTTTCTAGTTCTTATTGTGTGCCATTCATACATGTAGACCAGTCCTCTCCCGCCGTCTTTTCTTTTCACTTAGAGTCTGTCAATATCGTCCTTTGGGTGTAGTGCATTATGCATGGTCATGAGTTTCCTGGTCTTCTGGTCGAGCTATCTCAGTTCTTTTTTTATCCACCCAATAAACGGTCCAGAATATCTCACTAGTGACACTACCCATGTATTTATACTTTTTATTAGGTTTCTACTTTATAATTTCGTTTCCAGGAGTTTTCTTGTTCACCTGAGGTATTCCTTTCCAATTCTCTCTTTCATTTTTATTGCTTTGATGGTGTCCGCTTCCAGAATTCCCAAGTATTTATAGTCGTCTTGTTCCCCTGGTGCCATCATCTCTGTTTGGTTGGGTAGTTCCATGCCTTCTGTCGTACCAGTTTTCCCTTTCTTATAACTAGTTGTGCGCACTTTTCTATTCCAAATTCCATGGTAGTGTTAATTAGTGTCTCTAGTTCCTTTTCGGTCCTTGCAAAAAGTTTCAGATCGTCCATGTACATCAGGTGGTTCATTTTTTCCTCTGTATTGGAGAACTTGTATCCAGCTTGGCACTTTCTCAGAATACTATTCAAGGGCATCATGGCTATGATGAACAGTAATGGTGATAGTGAGTCTCCTTGGAAGATGCCTCTTTGCATGTTAATTTCTGTTATGTGCTGTCCATCAGCTGTCAATTCCAGTCTCCATGTTTTCATTGCATTTTCTATTATGTTGGTGATCCCGCTTGGTATGTTATACATCTTTAGGCATTCTATTATCCATGATTGGGGGATCCTGTCGTACGCTTTTTTGTAGTCGATCCATGCCATGGTTAAATTCTTTCTCTTTCTTTTTACCACCTTTAGGATCTTTTGATCTATATATAGCAGATCATGTGTTCCTCTTTTTCCTTTTGACAAGAAGACTCCCCAGATTTTCAGTATTCTCCATCCCTTTGCAGATACATTTGCATTATCGCAACAGTCGCTTACCATTGAATGCTCGTTGGTGGCGACCATTCGTCTCTACTGGAATTTAGCTGCCAATAAGCCTCCCCAAGGTCCCAGCCCTTAAATTAAAAAAAAATTAATTATTATTGTTATTATTGTTGTTATTATTATTATTATTATTATTATTATTATTATTATTATTATTATTATTAAGCTCCTTACATCACGTGGCTACATGTCTTGTCTGGTGCGATTTCCATTTAAACACGTTGCGATTTATTATTAAGTGGATATTCTTATAACATATATTAGTTTGGTGTTTGGATGCTAAAACACAATCAGTATTTAATTCTCTTATAAGATTAACATTTCTTAATCGTTATTGTTTTCATAAAATTAAGGACTTAAATTAAAATTTGTGATTTTTAATTTCTATAATCGACATTAATCAGGACTTAATTCTTTAAGATATTGTCGTATTTAAAAAAAAAATTGGGGGGGAAGAGGGATCAAGCATTACTTGTTTAACATTTCTTGCTGTTTTTAATTAACGCGTTATAATTGGGAATAATATTTTGTATATGTGTTTTATTTTAAAAGTTATAAACAATATCGATTAAGAGGTTGTGAGTACTTTTTCTAAGGGTATTCGCCGGCTGCTGTTATCATGAATGCATAGCTCATCGTCAAAAAATGGCGCCCTCTGACATCAACAAGAACAAAGGAACACAAGCACAAATGAAAAATGTTATAAAAACTTGTATTCATAGCAAAGAGAAGGAAGAAAGAATGTTTCCTTACAAAAACAGTCGCGTTTTGCGGAATTTATCTGTAAAGATTCGTCCTGTAAACGGTGTATGTTTTCTGTGTCGTTTTGGCTGGGCTGAGGGGAAAAAAAGGGAAGCCTTGAGTTTATCTGTGTTGCAGTTGTCGAAGATCCTCAGACGTGTCAGGTGTTAAAATCACAGAGAGAACTGACAGGGTGTGTTGTCATTGAGGGCCCGACAAGCAAAGGAGGAAGAGAATTTGTAAAAACTGCTCTCGTGCCAGGCCTGGTCTTGTTAGTGAGGATCTAAAAAGGAAACCTCTGATTGGTTGTTTTTCGTCCAATCACAAGTCACCTAGTTAGAGACTCCTTAATAATTCCAATAGCTGATAATGCATACATTGCATCAAAACTTCTCTATCTTTTGTAGTTTCTGCGCATGCCTCTATCCGTATAATAGCCAAGTTCGTCCTAGGATGGAGTACTTTCTTTATTATATTTTCACCCTAAACAAGGCACAGTGCCATTTTGATGCAGGAGGCTACTATCAGGGACATAAGTTGAAGGAGTATTATGTAGGGAGTTTAGCAGAAAAAGGCCTGTTCACATTACACTTGAATTTCTGCATGTAAGTACAGTTGGGGAAGCAGGAACCCGGAAGGGAATTCCAATGTCTAACAGTTCTGGAGAAAAAACTATTGGAGTATAGGGCTTTCTTACATCTAGGGATCACTACTGTGTAGAGGTGAGATTTTTCTGCTTGTCGGGTTTGTCGGTGGTATTCACGTCGATGGGGTACAAGGGCTTGAAGTCCGTCGGACCATCCACCATTAAAATACTTGTAGAACATGCAGAGGGATCAACATTTCATCGATGGGACAGAGATTAAAGCTTAGATTACATTTCAAGACCTATTGGCAACTCTCTTTTGAAACCTGTCCAGGAGTGAGAGACTAGTAGCAGATGCACCTGCCCGAAGGTGACAACGATACTCCATACATGGGCGAACGGTGGTACAGGATACTTTCAAGCGTAATTTTCTAGCGCGGTAGAGAGAGCCCACCTTTTTTGCCACATCTGAACAGGAGCTGCTCGGAGCACCTATCCTGCCTCGACAGAGTCCAAAACTTGCTTCGTAATCTAGTAGGTGACGCCCTTTCTCTTCTCTGCGAATTCTTTTCCACAGAAGAGACGTTGCGAATCTGTAAAGAGACGTTGCGAATCCGTAAAGAGACGTTGCGAATCCGTAAAGAGCCGTTGCGAATCTCTAAAGAGACGTTGCGAATCCGTAAAGAGACGTTGCGAATCTGTAAAGAGACGTTGCGAACCTGTTTCTGCTCCATTGTCATTTTCATTCAATCGTTTATCAAAAATCACTCTCAATATTTTCCCTTACTCGCTATCGGTACCGAAACCTAAACGTGGATTCCATGAACAAGGCTTCTTTCCTAGAACTTCCCGCCTGTGAAACTCTGTTCCGCTAGTCTTCTTTCCAACTGACTGCAACATTGTCGTCTTCAAGCCCAACGTAAACAAGTTCTTACTGAACCGTCCTCGTAAAGAATCTGATTATACCAAATTTTGTACCACAAACGATTACTACACTACTGTCCCAATGACTACCGTACACACATAAACCCTTATCCTCGAGTGGCCTTAAATCCTTGATATGTGGTGACCGCTTTGTAAAAAAAAACTTAATATCTCAACTGTAAATTGGTTTTTGATCTCAGCTTGTAGTACTTGCTCGTCTATATCAAAAGGTCCGCGATATAGCGAAAATGACTGCATGTTTGCGACTAGAGAGAGGGGCGTCCCGGCAGTTGTTAATATGTAATCTAGTATTTAGATAATGGTGTGACTGTCGTTAAAATAGCCGAGTTTCAATATTAGCTTCAAGTACTTCTCTATCCACACTCAAGAGATGTGATACAACGATTGACTATGTGAATGATAATATATATACTCCTATAAATTTCTTTGTTTTTTTTTGTTTGTGTATTGATATTTATATTTACATAGGCATCACCACTTATCAAGGCCCAGAGACCACTCGAGAATAAGGGTTAAAGAGTGTACAGTAGTCAATTGGACAATATAGTAATCGTTAGTAATGGAAATTCGGTAAATTTGTTAACTTAAGTGGAACGGCTCATCAGGAACTTGTTTACGTTGGACTTGAAACAGTCAGCTGAAAAGCAGGCAAACGGAAGACAATTCCACAGACGCGCAGTTCTAAGAAAGAAGCTTTGTTCATGGAATTTACGTTTAGGTTTAGGCACAGATAAAAAGTGGGGGAATTATTGATAGTGTTTTCAGCTAGGCGAGTGTTTCTTGTGAAAGTTTGGCAAGGGGGAACCATAGATTGGAGCCCAGTCTAGCAATTACCATGAAAATAACTATAAAGCAGAGACAAACTCGCAACATTTCTTCTGTGAGAAAGAGGTTGCAGGGTAAAGAAAAGGACATCCCCTATGAGGCTACGACTCTATCAAGGAAGGATAAGTCCTCTCTAGCAGCTTCTGCCTAGATGTGGATGTACCTGGCTCTTATATAGATAGAGAATTGCATCAGCAGTGAGATATCTACTGGATCGATAGAAGGATTTCTTTTTAAAGAAAATTCAACTTTGTTATATATGGATCGTGGAACTGCATTTATCGGCAAATAAAACTAGCTAATTTGAATATTTTTTAAACATTCATTTGAATTAATTCCCTATTAGTTTTTCCGGTTGTCTAATGGGATGATCATCTTTATTTAACTATTATGTGCAATTATATTCCTGTAGATATCTTACATGATTTATACTTGCGTAAAAAGGTTATAGTATAAACGCAAACTTCTTTCTATATATATTTATGTATGCGTATATATATTTGTTTTAAAATTTTGCCTATCAAACTCCTCTGCGAGTTTTCGGTCTACAAACATGAAACTTAATTTTTATTTTTGATAATTAAAATTGAACATTTTAGCGTGGGGGCGGGGTCACATTCCTATGTAAGTTTAACGTAAAATGAGGCCCCACTTCTTGGAGTTGTAGTAAGGCATGTAAGCGTTAGCATATTTTCAAGTTTTATGGCGGGGGGGAGCAAAAAGAGGGTATGGTATGGGGGTGAGGGTCATAAGTTCCAAACATTCTAAAAACACGTAGAAACATTTAAAAACGTGTGATGAGGGACTTTTCATTTTTTTTAAAGATTTGCTTTGAAAAAGTCTCACCGTTAAATATTACTTAATAAGTTTGTTATTATTTCCTGGTTTTGTAACGCTTTTAATGTGTTAACGCACACACACACAAAAAAAAACTAGGGTAGACATGTACAATGCATACTCAGTCCTAGTATATTTTCTTTTCTTTTTTCTTTTTTAAATTTGTTTTCAACATCTATATATAAAAAAGCGAAAATGTGTGTATGTATGTATGTATGTATGTATGTATGTATGTATGTTCGCTTTTTGTGTATGTCTACTAAAGGCTTTTTTCACCGTGATTCTCGGTTGGCTCGCTCCTTCTTAAAACTTTTTATATGCTGTCTAAATAATAATATCTACGACTAAGGAACTCAGGTCGCAGCTATCTTTAATTTATCCGACTTTTATAAGCTATTTTCGAGATATTTTTTGATCGTCGCGTAGCGGGGAAAACAGAATGTCTTCCAGCGCAAAACTAGGTCAAACTTAACGTTGTCACGCCTGTTAATTTCGCTTTATAAACGTAAACTTGTTAATTCATCTATACCCTTGGATGAGATGGTTAGGTTACAGGGTTATTTCTTTTCCGCCTCAAAGGTTCGGGGTTCTAGCCTACCTTTTTACTAAAACATCTTTTTTCTTTTATACCTCCAAACACCCGGCCAACGGTTTTTTTTTTAAACAAGGTCGTTTTGTATCTACCTCAACCCCAACACACACACACACACACCTCCAAACACCAGGGCAACGCCGGGTACCCCCCGCTAGTATAATATAAAGGAATTTACATTTAATCTAAGGGCAATGATGTTAAGATGTTTCGTATCGTTTTCATTGGTCGCAATGTTTGTATCCGTGCTTGCATGCATTCAATTTTTATGCGCGCGCGAAATTGCGTATTGTTTTGCTGGTTGCCACGTTTGTTTTCGCGCGCGAGTGCATTCAAGTTTTGAGCGTTTATACATTAATTATCTATACTCACTACTCCATAGCTAGCTATAACATATACTGTCATGAGGGTATTCTAGTATATATATATATATATATATAGAGAGAGAGAGAGAGAGAGAGACAGAGAGAGAGAGAGAAACAGACAGACAGACAGACAGAGAAGCGAGATAGATAGATAGATAGATAGATAGATAGATAAAATGATATGTGTATATATGTGTGTACATTATATATATATATACATATATATTTGTATATATATATATATATATATATATATATATATATATATAAGTGAAATTGTCTGTGTGTCTGTCTATCTGCGTAAATTTCCCTACCAAATTACTCTGTTAATTTTCAGTCTACAGACATAAGGGGTATTGAGATTGTGGAAAATCTTTTTGATCGGTTTTCGACCAGAAATTTGGCTGTCAATGGGTCAGAGTTCAAAGAGTTGACCTTTGAAAACTCTACCAAACTCCTCCACCAATTTTGAGTCCAAACACTTGAAATTGTAGCTGCTCAAAACAATAAATTTTAAGGGGTCAAAATTGCGGTCAAAGTTAAAGACAAGTTGACCTCTCAGCTAATTTTTTATGTAAACATTTGATATTTTACATAAAGTGTATTAAGGCATAGCGCAATCTTTTTAATCGGTTTTTGGCAGAAAATTTAGCTTCTAAGCAAACTATTTACTAAATTTTAGGTTAAAAACATTTGAATTTTTAAAAGGGTGTTAAGACATGCAGTAAGCTTTCTGATCAGTTTTGAGGGAAAAATATGGCTGCCAAGAGGTCGAAGTTGAAAGAATTGACTTTTGCAGACTCTACAAACATCCTCCGCCAATATTGGGTCTAAACAGTTGTAAATTTTAGATGAACATGAGTCAAACTTTTTTAATATATTTATATATGTGCACATACATTATGAAGGGTACGTAGTGCCAAAGCAAAACCGGGCTGAACTGTTATATATATATATATATATATATATATATATATAATTGAAATTGTGTGTGTGTGTGTGTGTGTGTGTGTGTGTGTGTACATTTCCCTACTAAACCTCTCTGTTAATTTTCAGTCTACAAACTCGAGATTTGATATAAGATGTATTGAGATATGCGAAAGGCGGGCTGAACTACTAGTATATATATATATATATATATATATATATATATATATATATATATATATATATAGCTATCCACTTATTTAGTGCTTCCTTTTTAAAATTAAATATGTTTTTAACTCTTTTTCAAAGTGTTTTTAACATGCTTTATTAACTACTTGTTCTTACACACACACACACACACACACACACACACACGTATATATATATATATATATATATATATATATATATATATATATATATATATATATATATATACACTGGCAAAAACAAAAACCAACTAGAAGGAATAATTTCATATTTGTATTTTTTCGGATATTGCAAATGTTTTATGTTATTTAACAATTTTCGACACATTTTTATTCTGTTATATATATATATATATATATATATATATATATATATATATATATATATATAAAGAGAGAGAGATATACATACATACATACATACATACATACATACATACATATATTGAGGGTGGGGGGGGGGCAAATTTGTTATAGTGTCAGGTTACAATATCCAAGGTTGTAAATTCGAACCCGCTGATAGGTAGATCAGTTTTTATGAATCTATATTGATAAATTTTCAAAAGAAGTAAGAGCTTCTCTATAGCTAAATAAATAATATTTTATATTTATTATATTTTATTTGTTTATATACATACTAATACATATATTTAAACAGATAGATAGACAAAAACAATAGAGCGAATGAATCATACCGAGCTGAAAGAATATTGTTGTGTTTTTACAGCATATTTACACACACACAACCAAAAAAAAACTCGCACATTTCTTCTGTCACGCAAAATTGATTTTTTTTTTTTTTGTATAATCAATTTGAAATCGTGTCACGTGTTCTTACCGTTTTTTATTTTTTTATTTTTTTTGTTTTTATGCCGACACAAATAATGCATCAACATTTAGTATATATATATATATATATATATATATATATATATATATATATATATATATATATATGTGTGTGTGTGTGTGTGTGTGTGTGTATATATATATATATATATTTGTATATATATATATATATATACATACATATATATATATATATATATATATATATATATATATATATATATATATATATATATATATACTAGAGAGGGGAGCTATGCCCGGGCGCAAAATACGCTTAATTGTGATATTTTAATTTGTCCAGATTACGTATATATTGTTATAGAGTCGTGATTTCAAAAAAATAAAAAAAACATTCATCAAAAACATATCATCAGGTAGAATCGAACCTGTAGCATTCGAAGCTCATTGGCATTACAACATTGAAGCTCATTGGCATTACAACATTAAAACTCATTGGCATTACAACAGTACTAAATTTGAAAGAGAAGCTACAGATACCTTTATATTTTCCCATTGCGCCATATTGAATTTTTATCAAACCCCAAACAATTCAATATGACGCAATGGAAAAATATAAAGGTGTCTGTAACTTTTCTTCCAATTTTCGGATTTTTTACCATATCAAACCACATTTCAATTCCTTTTGACGAATTGATTGTTTCTATTTCTGCTGATGAGTTAAGGGCATAATAGTTTCACTGATTGACATAATAATTAAGTGATTGGTTTTGTGCTACGAAACAGATAGTTAATTAAAGGAATAAATTATAAGATGGTCAACATCATGAATTTTGGAATATAATTTTTTCTCATGTATTCTCTCTCTCTCTCTCTCTCTCTCTCTCTCTATATATATATATATATATATATATATATATATATATATATATACATATATATATACATATATATATGTATCTATATATATATTAATACTATGTAAATGTAGTTAGCCAAAGATACGAGTTATTATATATATATATATATATATGTGTGTGTGTGTGTGTGTGTGTGTGTGTATGTGTGTGTGTGTGTCCATCTGTCTGTCTGTATGTACACATGGCGTGATAAAAGAAAAAAAAGTAATCGCAACTACTCTCCCAATTTTCAGATTTTGTAATCATGCCATTATGCATTTATTTCTTTTAAAAATTGATTGTTGCTTTTGCTTCTGATGAAGAGTTAAGGGCGAAATAATTTCAATGATTTCTACAATAATTAAATGAATGATTTTGTGCTACGAAACAGTTGCTGTCAGGAATCGTGCATGTCAACACACATAAAGAAATAAATTGTAAGATGGTCAACATCTTGAAATCTTGAATATAGGCTTTTGTCATTTATTGGTTATATGCTCTGTTATTACATCGAGCTTATTAAATTAAATTGGTATGAATGAAAGGTTAAATATAATTGAAAAAATTAAAAACATATTTCCACATGCATATATATGTATACATATCTTTATACATATATTTCTTTATATACGTATATATATATATATATATATATATAGTTACATGTATATTTACATGTTTATATATCTATGTATACATCTTTATATATATATATATATATATATATATATATATATATATATATATATATATATATATATATATATATATATAAAATGAAAATTACAATTGAATTTACCAAAATGATCCAAGATGGTAAAATTATAGTAAATTATAAATATTAAAGAATTAATATTTATAAAATTATCTCAGCCAGATATAAAAGCTCGATAATACCAAATAGGAAATAGAGCTTATAATATGAGCAAACAGTTAATGAAATATGTTAAAAAAACACTTTGAACTGAGTTAAAAAACATATTTAATCTGAAAAGGAAACACTAGATAAATGGATAGTCCTTAATCCGCGGAGTTTCGAAAAAATACTCTCCTTCTCATCAGAGGGTAGGAATTAGCAAAATGCGGGATCGGATTTTGCATGCAGAAGTATTTGATGAAACAAAAAATAAGTCAAAGATTTTACTTGAAAACAAAATAAGTTAAGCAGAGGGAATATGGTAAAGAAAAGGGTGATTACACATTAATGGATAGTCTATATATATATATATATATATATATATATATATATATATATATATATATATATATATTATTGATATGCTTGCTACAGAGAATAAGATAAACATATTTCTTACATATTTTTATATATATAGTCTTTGAAGTTTTCAACCTTTAAAACTATACAAAAAATTATTTTTTATCATTCGTTAGAAAACCATCTAGTCAGTAAGTCATTTAATCACCTGCAATCACTGCATCAACTCGCTCTCGAATTTACTATAATACCAATAATTTATTTTTCAAGGGATCATCAGTTGTTTACTATGAAACACTGTTTCGGAGATTTAAAAACAAAACAGTATATTACATCATGGCTCCCCAGCAGTGTTGATCAAACACCACCACTCTTAATCTTAGGAAGAAGACATGTTACAAATATTTGATCCAATTCCCTATTCCTAATTGCACTTACTAACCTTTTCATAATATAAAAATGAATTTCTTACCTGTGCGATTCATCAATTTCCACATTTAAAATGGATATATTTTTTTAATTTATCAGTCTTGTATTTATAAGATTAGGATATATATATATATATATATATATATATATATATATATATATATATATATTATTGATATGCTTGCTACAGAGAATAAGATAAACATGTTTTTCTGATATTCTGTAACACACACACATACACACATGTATATATATATATATGCATATGTAAGTATATATATATGCATATATATATACATATATACATACATATATATATACATATATATATATATATATATACATACATATTCATGCATATATTTTTGTGTGTGTAGAAAGCACTGTATGATGAAATGTTAAAAAAAATGTTATTCCTACCTAACATTTGTGCAAAATGTTTTTTAAAGGGTTGCCTTTTTTTCTTTCATGGCCTTCGGGCCAAGATCAAAGTATAGTATCTGTTCTGATACTGCACTTCACTTATTGATCTCTGTTATTGGAGGAGAAATCCTACGTGACTCAAACATTTTTTTTTATTTTTGTTACTGAACAGAGTGTCCATTTTTGGGGAGCTGGTTTCCCCCACCCTCCCCTCATTAAAAACCGACCTTTTCTCCCACATTAAAAACCAACTAAATATATATATATATAAATATATATATATATATATATATATATAAATATATATATATATATACTTGTACTTTTTTGTAGAAAAAGAAATCCCATACAGTGCTCTATTATTAGGGAAAAAAACCTTTCTCGAAATAAGAGCAATATATTTTTTTGTATAATATATACAGGAATTTACATTTATATCGGTAGTCGGTACCTACGGTTTCAAAAAAAAAAAAGAGATGAGAGTCGGCTGAAGAGAGCCTGAGGCGGACATTAAGAGCAGTCCTCAACTATCGGGCTTGAAACCGTCGGTACCGACTACCGATATAAATGTAAATTCCTGTATATATTATACAAAAAAAAAATATATATATAATGCTTATATTTATGTATATATATATATTTATATATATATTTATATTTATATATATATATATATGTGTGTGTGTGTGTGTGTGTGTGTGTGTGTGTATGTATATGTGTGTGTGTTTTGGATTTTATAGTTCATTCCTTAACTGTTTAGTCATAAGAGACTTTGCTTCGTTTGTGTTGCGTACAAAGAGGGTAAAATTAGTTCATAATTTTGTGACACTTTTACATAAATATTAATACATATTCACTAAATTGCAGTAGCGGAAGAGTATTTTAACAAAGTGGCATGGAGGTTAAGAAAATTTGTTTTCTTTGTGGAATTCATTGGGTTCTTGTATGACAAGTATTCTTCTATCAAATATATCTAAGTCAATAGATACGGACAATTTCGTATAAATAGATAGAGAGATAGAGAGACAGACAGACAGATAGATTGATGCATACATACATACATACATAATACGTGCATGCATATATACAGACAAACAAATGGATAGATAGATAGTTTGTTTGTTTTTGTTTTACGGCATATCAACCCTTTTCAGGTTATTTAAACCCGAATCCAGTGATTTTAAAAAACATTTTTTTAATAGAGTATATTTTTTTCATATCGGTTTCTATTTAACCCATAGTTGGGACCCTCGTAGGTACTACCACTCCGGATCAGAGTTGACCTGGGAGCAATGGCAATTAAAGGGTGACTCCACACTCCCTAGAGACCGCAAGCTGGGGCCTCACCATCGGATATAGTTAAAGATCATATCCAGGAACAAATGGATAGATATGTAGGTAGATAAAAATATAGATAGATAGATAGATAGATAGATAGATAGACAATAAGATAGAGATAGATAGATAGATAGATAGATAGATAGATAGATAAACAGTAGACAGACAGACAGATATATAGATAGACAGATAGATAAAATGATAGAGAGATAGATATATAGATATATAGATAGATAGATAGATAGATAAACAGTAGACAGATAGATAGATAGGTAGATAGATAGATAGATAAACAGTAGATAGATAGATAGATAGATAGACAGATAGATAGATAGACAGATAGATAGATAGATAGATAGATAAACAGTAGATAGATAGATAGATAGATAGACAGATAAACAGTAGACAGATAGAGAGATAGATATATAGATATATAGATACGTAGATAGATATATAGATATATATATAGATAGATAGATAGATAAACAGTAGGCAGACAGACAGATAGATAAATAGATAGATAGATAGATAGATAAACAGTAGATAGATAGATAGATAGATAAACAGTAGATAGATAGATAGATAGATAGATAGATACATACATACATACATACATACATACATACATACATACATAATCTGTTCTGTAATTTTTTGCGTTAACCTAACCTACATCATATCCTTCTTTATTTCCGAACATCTTTTAACGAATTCATTTCCTTTGATATTCCACGCTAATTATTTCCCTTACATTTTCTGCTTTTACACTTTCTTGATTAGGTCGCAGTTATTAATGTCACCTCCAATCTCCCACGTGACATTTCACGTCGGAAATGAATTAAACACATCAATCCTGGTATCGTTGCTTACTTATCTATCTATCTATCTATCTATCTATCTATCTATCTATCTATCTATGTAGCTATCTATGTAGCTAGCTAGCTATCTAACCATGCATGCATACAATATATATATATATATATATATATATATATATATATTCATTCATTCATTCATTTATTTATATATCCAATCATTTATCTATCTATCTATCTATCTATCTATCTATGCATGCATTCAATATATATATATATATATACACACACACACACACATATTACTCGTTCATTTATCTATCTATCTGTCCGTCTCTCTGTCTCTCTGTCTTTCTATAGATTTTAAACAAGGAGAATTTTATATTTTCCTCCTAATTCATAATTTATGAACACCAAACAACAAAAAAAACTCTTTAAAACAAAACAACGAAAAGGTTTATTAAATTTAGAAAGTTGATCTGTCAGTTTGAAGTAAGCTAAGTTTGATACTAATTTTCGATACCCATAATAAAAAATTCAAGTAAAAACTAGTAAAATTAGTTTAATTCATCGTAATTTTTACTCTATATTGAAGAGGAAAGAGCAGGGGTTTAATTGCATGTAAACATCTTATAATATATACTGAATAAAACGGACGGAATTTGATTTGAACGTCACAAAATGAAAAAAAAACGGCCGAGCCGTTTTGGAATCCATAGAAAACGAACTCAGGCACACAGACACAAAGTTCCTTATATATAATATCTTTGAAGTTTTGTTAACCTCTAAAATTATATAAAAATAAAAACTTTGCAATCTATCGTTGGAAAAAATATATTGCCAATTAATCTTCTGCCATCGCTAAATCTATCTAACTTCGTGAATTCACAATAGTTCCAATGTTATTTCAAGGATCATCAGTTGTTTACCATGATACACTGTTTCGGGGATTTAAGAACTATAGCTCTTCAGCAGTGTTTATCAAACACCACATCCCTTAAACACAAGACCCCAGTTAGATAGGTCCAGCACTTTCCGAGGTAACCGCTAAAGTAAATTTGGAATTGTAGTGACTAATCTCTATTAATTCGTATTAATCCTTAACTGTGCATCGGACGGATACAATGATATCTAGTTAGCTGCATCTAATAATAGCAAACTTCCATATAAAATTTCAGCAAGACTGACTCAGTATTTTCCGAGCAGACGTAGAACAGATAGACAGACAGACCGATCAGCAACGTGGACTATGACAATTACTATACGACTATTTCATTTGCATCTGTATATATGACTATGACAATTACTATACGACTATTTCATTTGCATCTGTATATATGACTATGACAATTACTATACGACTATTTCATTTGCATCTGTATATATGACTATGACAATTACTATACGACTATTTCATTTGCATCTGTATATATGACTATGACAATTACTATACGACTATTTCATTTGCATCTGTATATATGACTATGACAATTACTATACGACTATTTCATTTGCATCTGTATATATGACTATGACAATTACTATACGACTATTTCATTTGCATCTGTATATATGACTATGACAATTACTATACGACTATTTCATTTGCATCTGTATATATGACTATGACAATTACTATACGACTATTTCATTTGCATCTGTATATATGACTATGACAATTACTATACGACTATTTCATTTGCATCTGTATATATGACCGATCAACATTTTATTTAGATCAGATTTTTCCATTTTTTCTTTATTTCCTTTTAACGTATGTATTTCTATATTACTATCAACTTTTAGACAAATATGTTTTCTCTCATAATTTTTAGTTTTAATTTATGTAAATGAAACTGCCACCAAAAATGGCAAAATATAAAAAGACAAAAAGGCGCGCGCGAGAGAGAGAGAGATACAGACAAAGAGACAGACAGAGAAAGAGGAATTAAGAAAATATTGTAGATAATGCTGACGCTGAAATGTAAAAAGCGAGCAAGGGAGAAAGCGAAAGAGAAATAGAGAGAAAGCGAGAGAGGAAATAAAAACTGCTGTGAGTAGTGTTGACGCCGTGAAATGTGTGTTATTTTTTCGGTATAAAAAGAAATATACAAAGCAAGCAAAAGAATGAGAGAGAGAGAAAGAGAGAGTTGAAATAAAAACTGTTGTAGATAATTTTGACGCCCTAAAATGTTTTTTTTTTCGGTATAACAAGAAATGTTAAAAGTAAGCGAGCGAGAGAGAGTAGGCGATAAGGAGAGAGTGAGAGTGAGGGAGAGAAAAGAAATACAACTGCTTGAGATAACGTGTTGACGCCGTGGAATTTGTGTTTTAAGCATAAAAAGAAATGAATAAAGCGAGAGAAAGAGAGTGCAAGAGAGAGAGAGAGTAGAGCAATAAAAACTGTTTTAGATAACATTGACGCCGTAAAAAATTTTCAGCATAAAAAGAAATGTAAAAAGCGAGCGAGCCAACGAGAGAGAGAGAGAGAGAGAGTGAGCGAGAGTTAGGGGAAATAAAAACTGGTGTACACGCTGTGGTGTTGACGCTGTAAAAATTTTTAGAGCATGAGAATAAATGTACAATACGAGCGAGCCAGTGAGTGAGAGAGAGAGAGGAAATAAAACTGTTGTAGATAGTGTTGACACCGTAAAATTTTGTTTTATTTTTAGCATAAAAAGAAATGTAGAAATCGAGCTAGCGAGCAAACAAGAGAGAGAGAAAAAAAATAAAACGCTGTTGTAGATAATGTTGACGCTGTGAAATGTTTGTTCTTTTTCTTCGGCATGGTAGCGAAAATTTTTTATTTTCTTTGGGATAAAAGAAATGTAAAAATCGTGTGAAAGACAGAAAGCGAGAGAGAGAGATAGAGAGAGAAACTTGGGAAGAATATATACAGAGGGAGGAGAGAGGAAATAAAAATTAGTGTAGACATTGTTGACGCCATAAATTGTAAGAAAATGAACACAGCAATTTACTCAGAGGACAAAAGTAGGTATGATTTAGACGCCATATTTGAATGGTACATTAGCGTTCGTTTAGCATGCGAGTGCCGTTAATCCGGAATACATAAATGGTCAGACCTCATGTCTATGAGGTTATAATCCAATTACTAACAAATGACAATGCGTTATTCTGGAAGTACCTGTAAATAAATGTCTGTTGTTTCAATTGAAAAAAATGAGTCGAATTCTTTCATTGTGTTTGTTTCTTTGCGACTGTCTGTATACAACATGTGGATCTTGAGTGTTGACATGTAACAACTACATTTCACTAGCTCTGAGATCCACGTTTTCTTGCGAATCTGCTCTTTATATGCAAAATTTTGTTCAGTCGTTTGGTAGTTAGAGTAAACACGTCATATAAATTTGTTATTCGTTTCCTTTTTATTTGAATTTGTTTGCTTGTTTATTTTTGTTGTTTTTTTTTTGTTTTATATAGGCATCACAACTTATCATGGTCCAGAGGCCACTTGAGGATAAGGGTTAAAGAGTGTACAATATTCATGGAAATTCGGTAAATTTGTTAATTTAAGTGGAACGGCTCATCAAGAACTTTTAATGGCTATGTAGTATTTGGTATTTCGAGCATTAAGTAGTTGCTATTTTGAGCATTAAGTAGTTACCATCTGATAATGACCTTTGATTTAAAAAAAGATCCCTGGAAATATTAAGAGTAGCATTGTAAATGACCCCTTTATTTTAATTGGCGGTCTATTTCTTTCTATCGCATTTTGGTTTGGTGTTCTGTCTATTCCTGTTTTCTTGTGGTTGGCCTGTGTTAACGTCGGACCTGTAATTAGAGAATGTTAATATTTTTATTTATGATTATATATTTTTTCATGGCTTGCTGTTCGTGCCAACAACAGGCTCAGTTTTATTTGTGATCTTGTCTTTATCTCTCATTTAAATTAGAGACAAGATCACACCAACGTAGAGGACGATTACAACATACAAGACAATTACACAAAGTGTTCCATATAAGATAATAACATTGTTAAGAATTAATTAGTTATTATCGATATATCTGTCTGTCTATCTATCTATTTATCTATCTATTCAATTATATTCTTAAATAGTTTGTATTTGGAGTTATTTATTGTTTATAGAATAAAGTGTAGCAAGTGGTCGGGAAGTTTAGTCAGTCGAAGAGTTTGAGTTTGATCACGGAAGTGAACAGACGTGCTTCCAGCCAGGAAGAGAGGCTGTAAAGAATAAGCATGTAGACACAAAATGCAGACTCTTTTTTAAGACCATTTGAGACAAGTTAAATACATTTTATTTTAAAAATATACAGTGTTGGTCTGTGGTTTCACAAAAGAAGGAAGAACAGCGGTCTCAATTGGTTATGGTTGGTCATTTCATGTTTCATCATGGAGCTCAGCAGTGAAGATAGACCTCTTGAAGAAAGAAAATGTATGAAGCATATATTATTCTTCTTATAAAAAATGATACCTTAAATTATAAATATGGACTGTAATATATACCCGTGTGATAACTCTCTGATACAACATGACTCAGTTTCTACGTCGATATCATATCCTCTGGCTAAACAATAATACATACAATTTATACGTTTTATCTGATCCCATTATAAGAACAATATCTCTAAACCTGACTATGTCACACACAGTTTTCTTTCTGCCTACCTACTTCATCTTTTCAAGACTAAGGTCAATAGGCATCTATTATCTTTGCGATAATCGTCTTTCATTCTTTGTTAGATCCTTACATCAAGTGGTTTCACGCCTTGTCTCGAGCAATTTCCATGAACAGAATGAGGAACTAAAGAATCTCCTTCTCCCATCTGTGAAATCTATATTGGGTAACATTTCCACCAACTGGTTATTATCAGTAACCTAGGATTTCCGCTGGATATACAGTGACGTAACGTTTAATACGAATGTGAAAATGAGAAAAATCTGATCCCGTTATAAGAACAATATATCTCACCACCTATACAACTATATATATAGACTATTTTGGTGCCGATCCACCTCTCTATATAACCTGAAGACTTTTATTATATTTAACTATTTTTTCTAAAGTTTACATTTTAGTATTAGGATTTAAGGGAATTTTCGAGAACAAAGTTCAAATGGACACGAGCATCTAGTTTAATATTCGAAATCTTATAATTATCAATCAAGTTTTTTAACCTGTTCATTATCGTATGTAGCTGCGGTGTTCGATAACACTTAACTTTTTTTCTTTAACTTTTTAATTTTAACTATTTCGGGTTACATTCCATTCAAGCGAGATTCAAAAACAACAAAATAAAAAAATCGAATACATATACAATCTTAGATTCCAAAGTTAGATTTGAAATTCGTGATCTTTCAAGAATAAAGATCAAATAACACTTTAAAATCTTGTAATTGCCAATCTAATTTTTCATTATTATCATTATTACTTTTATTGTAACTAGCGGGGCTACCCGGCGTTGGTCGGGATCGTATAAACAATGAGAAAATCTAATTGGATTTTGAATATATTTGTTAATATTATTAGAGAGGAATTTTTAATGGCGATGTAGTATTTGGTATTTCGAGCATTAAGTAGTTGCTATTTTTGAGCATTAAGTAGTTACCATCTGATAATGACCTTTGATTTAAAAAAGATCCCCTGGAAATATTAAGAGTGGTATTGTAAATAACAATGTTTTCAAATGTTATTATTTCAGCACAGCCGCCTTATATTAACAGAAGAAAGTCAGTAAATCCATTCACATTTCGCATGCATTGTTAACATTTTATAATTGAGTAAATATGATCTTCGTGAAAATTTGACATTTGACATTTCTTAAATGCGATAATCATGATGGTATAATTATTTTGACCGGAAAATAAAAGTTTAACTGTGTGTACCCCTCGGTACCCCCCCCCCCAAAAAAAAAACATACCAATGTTAAACTTGGATACTGTGCCCCCCTCCCCCTCCATAACGTTCAGAAAAATGTAAACAGAAAAATGAAAAATCGAACGTAACGAAACGAAATTAAACGGAAATGAATTAGTGAATGGTACAAAAACAGAAAAAAATGACAAAAACTAACGGTGTTAAACTTTCCAGAAAGATCGAAAAAAATGTAAACAGAAAAAAGAAAAATCTGATGGAACGAAACGAAATAAAACGGAAATGATTTAATCTATCATTTAAAAAAAATGGAAAGAATCTGTGTGTATATATGTATAGTTCTTAGTGTAAAACTGCGAACAACGTAAAAGTAAGCAATATAATTGTCTTAGTGTAAAAATGTGAACAACGTAAAGCTAAGGCTGGTTTAGGTGTAAATTTGTATATTGTAGATTACGAAATGCGATAATTACGATGGTATAATTATTTTGACCGGAAAAGTAATTTCTAACTGTGGGAGCAGAAATTTTTTAAAAAATTAAAAAAAAAACCAGTTTTGGCAAATAACAAATAGGATCCTGAACAGAAGTGTGCGTTCTATCCCAACCATTATCAATGGACCAGAGGTCATCTCGTCAGCGTCAGACAAGGCCAAACTATTTGCAAAGAACTTTGCAGCTAATTCTACCCTATGCGACGAAGGCCATCAACTCCCCATATTTCCTCCTATAACACAGAACAAGCTAGGTAACATACAAATATCCGTGCATGAGGTCGCCAAGCTAATAAAAAAACCTAGATTCCAGTAAAGCAACTGGCCCTGATGGCATCCCAATTATAGTGTTAAAAAAGCTTCAACCAGAACTTGCTCCCATACTTACGAAACTATTTAAGCGCTGCCTTAAGGAGAAGTGCTTTCCGACCCCCTGGAAGACCTCATCAGTTTGCCCTGTATTTAAGAATTCAGGTGATAAGTCATCTCCCTCTCAGTACAGACCAATAAGTGATCTCTGTGTTATGAGTAAGTTGCTGGAATCCATATTAAATAGAGAAATAGTCAACCACCTCAGCAGGAATAACCTTCTTAGTGACACACAATATGGTTTCCGCTCTGCAAGATCTACCGCAGATGTGCTGACGGTTATATCCCACAGGATTAGTGAATCTCTTGACAAAGGCTTCCTTTCTAGGGCAATTGCTCTTGACATATCAAAGGCCTTCGACAAAGTATGGCATAAGGGTCTACTTCACAAGATTTCCAGCTACGGTATAACTGGAAATGTTTTCTCAATCATTAAATCATTTCTCTCCGATAGGCTCATAAGAGTAGTGGTAGATGGTCAAAAATCGGAGGCCTGCAATATAAATGCTGGAGTCCCTCATGGGTCAATCCTGGGCCCAACTCTCTTCTTGATCTACATCAATGACCTCCCTAAACACATACTTAAATCATTCGTTGACATCTATGCTGATGACACGACCATCTATGGCAACACATTAAAGGCTGTAAATGACGAAGTTCTCTCTGATTCTCTCTCCTCTGATCTCGAGCGCGTGGTTCAGTGGGGGAAGATGTGGCTAGTTACCTTTAATGCATCCAAAACCAAACTCCTATCCTTACATCATCAACGCTCTGATCCCCAGCTGGCATCAATTGTGATGGATGGCTCTCGTCTGGGTGAGGCCCCGTGTTTTGACAAGCTTCTGGGTTTGACCTTTACTCCTGATCTGAAATGGAACACGTACATCAAGTCTGTTGCCAAGGTCGCTGGAAAGATGGTGGGATCCTTCTACCGCTCCAGAAGATATTTCACTACTGATGCAATTCTCTATCTATATAAAAGCCAAGTACGGCCAAGGATGGAATACTGTTGCCATATCTGGGCGGGAGCTGCCAAAAACAGCCTATCATGCCTTGACAGAGTACAAAATAGACTTCGTGGTTTAGTGGGGGATGCCCTTTTCTCTACCCTGCAACCCCTCTCCCACAGAAGAGACGTTGCAAGCCTATCCTTGTTTTATCGTTATTTTCATGGCAGGTGCTCGTCTGAACTCCAATCCCTGGTCCCCCCTCGCCAATCTTTCACGAAAAACACCCGTCTAGCTGAATCCACTGTGAAAAATTTCCCCCACTCTATATCTGTGCCTAAATCAAAACGCGGATTTCATGAACAAAGCTTCTTTCTTAGAACTGCACGCCTGTGGAACTCTGTTCCGTCTGCCTGCTTCCCTCCGGACTACAACTTGGATGTCTTCAAGTCTAATGTTAACAAATTCCTAATGAACCGCCCCCTTAAGTAAACACTTCATCAAATCTCCTCACTAACGTAATGTACTTGCAATAACCCTTATCCCTGAGTGGCTTCCGGGCCTTGATAAGTGGTGATCTCTGTGTAAAAAAAAAAAAAAAGAAAATAACGATGTCAAACTTACCAGAAAGTTTGTAAAAACGTAAACAGAAAAAAAGAAAAGTCGAACTGATCGAAATCAAATGAAACTGAAATAAATATATAAAATAACGATGTCAAACATTCCAGTAAGATAGGGAAAATGTCAAGAGAAAAATATAACGGAACGAAACGAAATATAACGGAAATGATGTAATATTTGATTCTAAAAAATAAATAAATAAATAAATAAATAAAATGGAAAGAATATGTTTGTAATTTGTTTGTATTAGTGTAAAAATGTGTAAAACGTGTAAGTAATGTATTTATCTTTCCCAGTGTATAAATGTGAACAACGTATAAGTAAGAGTTCAGTTTTTGTGAGCAACTAATAAACCCGTAAACGGTGGGCGTCCGTAAAAGTTCCTCGTGAACGATCAAGCAGCGGTGTAAATGGGGATCGGGAGAAGGAGGAATTTAATCAGAGAGAAAAGATTTTATAACTTCCATAAAATCTAACCGATTTGGGCAGTGAACTCTCATCAGAATAAATATAGGAATTGACGATTATCGAACAAGATAATAGGCTATATAGCACACCTCAGATAATGTGCCGCAGTTTGTGCATATCACATCTGCATAAATCTCCTAATTTTAAATCCTATTAAGGTCAAACTCACACGGGAAAAATGACTTCAACTTATTTATATAGAGATAATAATAATAATAATAATTATTATTATTATCATTATTATTATTATCATAATCATTATTATTATTATCCTCATTATTATCATTATTATTATTATTATTATCATTATTATTATCGTTATTATTATCATTAATATTGCTATTATTATTATCATCATTATTATTATTATCATCATTATCATTATTATTATTATTATTATTATCATTATTATTATTATCATTATTATCATTATTATTATCATCATTATCATTATTATTATTATCATTATTATTATTATCATTATTATCATCATTATCATTATTATTATTATTATCATTATTATTATCATTATTATTATTATCATCATTATTATTATCATCATTATTATCATTATTATTATTATTATTATTATCATTATTATTATTATTATTATCATTATTATTATTATTATCATTAGTACTGTTATTATTATTATTATTATCAACATTATTATCCTTATCATTATTATTATTATCATTATTGTTGTTATTATTATCATAAGTATTGTTATTATTATTATTATCATTATTATTATTATTACTATTATTAGTATTATTATCATTATTATCATTATTATTATTACTATTATTATTATTATTATTATTATTATTATTATTATTACAATAATAATAGTAATAATATTAATAATACAGGGTGAAACGATGAAATTGTCGCCACAGAAAAGACGACATAATTTCATTTCCGTTTAATGAAAACCCGATTTCTTTTCTTATTTTTATTTATTTTTGCAGACAATTTACAACAATTGAAGACACAGCTGCACGAAGTTTTCTGCCACGATTATGGTCTTTGGTGTGGTTTCAAGTGCGGACCACATCATGCCACCTCATATCTTCGAAGTCGGCTTGAAAGACAAGACCAAAATGTACCTGAATGTACCGAAGACTGTGGTGATCCCCTGGTAAAAACAGGTGGCCACTGGCAGACCCTAGGTGTGTCGGCAGGACTCAACCCACAAGTCCAGAGACCTAGGCTTGACTTCAAAAGGAGTGCTACGACTTTGAACCTTTCTTTCACTGGCCCCCTTCTTTCCTGCTGAACTACTTCGTTTGGTCACAGGTCGAGAACATCACCAACATGACCTCTCACAACACCCAAGCTAGCCTGATCACCAGCATCCGCCGAGTATTCGCCGAGCTCCACCGTGCTTGTAGAAAAAAAACATGCTCCCAGTTCCTGACCCGTATCCATGCGGTGATTGAGGCTGAAGGCGGCTATATTGAATAGATATCAACTATGCTATATAACCAAGTTACCTGAATTGATTTTCTTTTTCAATTCAGGTAAAAGTTGTTTAAAATAAAGTTGTAGTGTTGTTTTATTTAGGGCGACAAATTTATCGTTCCTTATAATAACCGCAACACTAGAAAATAGCAACTCCATTAATAATAATAATAATAATAATAATAATAATAATAATAATAATAATAATAATAATAACTACAACAAAAACAATAACAATAATAACAGCAACAACAATATCAATAATAGTAATATTAATAATAATTAACAACCCTGTGGTCCCCCCCTTTTTTTCCGTGCATCGCCATAAACTGGGATCAGGCCAAATAAATGAGGGCCAAGGAGGGAGGATGGATCAAGGAGAGAGATCACTAACCTTTGGAAGGCTTACTGCCATCTGAATTCCAGTGAAGACCAATAGTCGCTGCCAACGAGAAATGAATAGAAAGCATCTGTTACGATAACGCCAATTCATCTGCAAAGGTTACCAAAAGGGGTGGAGAGTACTGGAAATCTGGGGAGACTTATTGTCACTCAGACTCCAGAGAAGGTCACAAGTTGTTCCCAAAGAGAATTCTTAGATGATAGCCTGTGTGAAAGCTCCTAGTGAACAACAACAACAACAACAACAACGACAACAACACTAATAATAATAATAATAATAATAATAATAATGCACTACATTCAAAGGAGGATACTGACCGACTATATGTGAAAAGAAAAGGCGGAGGTAGGGGGCTCGTCTGTATAGAAAAATATGTAAACGACATATAAAAAGAATGAGAAAAATACAAAATAATTACTGCGGCAAGAGACACAGAAGAAACGAACAAAATAGAAAAAGAAACAAGAAAAACAAAGAGACGAAGAAAGAAAAATGGGAAAAGAAACAGCTACACGAACGACTCATAAAGATGACAAGAGATGAGACTAATGAAAACACCTGGAAATGACTACAAAAACGAAACCTAAACAGGGAAATTTAATCACTAATAACAGCCGCACGAAATAACGCGATTAGAAAAAACAACATCAAACTAAGGATCCACAAGAGACAAGGAAACAGCAAATGCAGACTCTGAGAACAAAGAGACGATACAATAAACCACATAATAAATAAATGCAGCAAACTAGCTTAAAAAGAATATACAATTAGACACCCTCAAGTGGGGAAGCATCTTGAACACCCACACTACTGCTACAAATGAATATCACAAGATCCTATGGGATATGGATATATAAAGGGATAAACCCATCCAAACAAGAAGACCGGATATCATAATAGTTAACACAAAGGAAAAGCCCTGCCAGATTTCAGTTTTTGCCGTTCCAGCAGACCACAGATTGCGGATGAAGGATACAGACCAAATACACGGAACTAGCCAGAGAGCTCAAAGAGATTTGGAAAATGAAGAAAGTTAAGATAACACCAGTAATAGAAAGAGCGCTAGGAACGATACCGAAAAACTTTGAAAAAAATGGGAGAGATTGGAATCAGAGAGATTGCTGAAAAGATACAACGGATAACAATAATGAAAACTACAGAAATATTAAGGAAACGCCATGAATATGGAGACTGACACACACAAATTGGACACTCAGAAACGACTACAGGTTAAAAGGCACAGGAACATCACATGGAATCAATTGTAAGATGCCGTCCCCTCTCTTTGTGTGTGTCACCATAAACTGGCACCAAACCAAATAAATGTGGGACAAGGAAGATGGAAATACCGAGAAGAGTAAGCACTAACCAGACTCCAGCTGTTTGAGTGCAAAGAGGACTGGGACCTTGGGGGGTGCTTATTACCACCAAAATTTAAGTGAAGACTAATGACCGCTGCCAACGAGAAATCAATGGTAAACGGCTGTTGCGATAACGCATTTTTTTTTTGTAAAGGTTATCGAAAGAGGTGGAGAGTACTGGAAATCTGGGTAGACTTGTTGTCACTCAAACTCCAGAGAACACTATAAGTTGTTCTCAAAGAGCAACATTTGATGATGGCTTGTGTAAGTACTCCTAGTGAGTAAATAATAATAATAATAATAATAATAATAATAATAATAATAATAATAATAGTTGTTGTTGTTGTTAAGTGGCCAGTGCACAAAAGGGATATAAAAATATGTCTACTTCTGGAAAATGGTTTCAATTTAGAAGAGAATTTATCCAGACGTGTGGAAAATTGAAATGATCGAATCGGAACTGAAAATCCTAGCGAAGCGTAAACTTTAAAATGTGCTTACAGTTTCGACACTGCACGCACCTCACAGTTTGAGTTGGGTGAATAGCGCTGCTCTCCTCCTTTCTTTCTCTATCTATCTATCTATCTATCTAGACAGACAGACAGACAGACAGACAGACAGACAGAGACAATGAGAGATATAGATAGATTCATAGATAGATAACGAGAGATAGATAATCTATAGTTATCCATCTATAAATCGCTCTCTCTCTCTCTCTCTCTCTCTCTCTCTCTCTCTCTCTCTCTGTACCTCTACCTCTGTCACCTATTTTCCACTTTTTTTTGTCACCTTCGCTCTCCAATTTCGTCTAACTCGGATCATTTATCATGTCAATTTTGTTCCTCTTTTTTTACCATTTGCCATTTTCCAGGACATTCATACAGCAACTCTTCTTTATTTGCGCTAATATTTCATAAAAACGTATATCCATTTACTTAAAAAGCTAATTTATATAGAGGGTCAGAGTAGGCTATCGCTATAAATCTATTCCGGTGTTGAGAAAGATGACATGGAGAAAGTGAATTTTTTTCCTAATAAATCTTACTTGATTTAGTCCCAACTTCTACATAATGTTCTAATGTGTGTAACCACATTCTATAATATACTTCGTGGTAATATCTCTTCATAAAATTTTGGGTGTTTCGAATCTCCTGAGACTCCTATGGACTTTAGTGCTTATAATATTCAATTATTTTGCTGCTGTATTGCATACTTCATACTCAAACTACATTGCCTTAGATATATGTATGCAATAATCATATTAATATGTAAAGAAAATAATAATAATCAAGCAATAAACAAATTTATTCAAACAATCTCTTCAGCATTAGATAAGTCAAAAAGGGCTAATATGCTGGTAAGATAAACCATTAAACCAAATGCAACAATTGACATCAGTTTCCAGTTTAGAATTTTGAAGACTGGTTGTTGCTCAGAGTAGATGGAGAGATGAATTGATCAACCGACTGACGAACATGGCCTCGACAAGATGTGCAGGAGTGTTTTCAAACCTACTTATTCTTAACATAAGAAAGCTGCCATGTGAACGATTCACGCATGCGCAGTTTTGAAATAGTTTACAGATAAAATCATTCTGCTCCTTATGTAATAGTCCACTATTTTTAAGAAGATCTCTCGTAGTTGTGTCGTTAGGATTTTCCATTTTGTTGTTTTTCTAAAAAAAACTCGACTAGCTACAACCACTATCAAAAATTCCCCCTTGCTCTCTATCTCTGCCTAAATCTAAACGTAAAACAAGACTTCTTTCCTGCAACTGCTCGCCTGCGAAACTCTGTTCCGCTGGCCTGCTACCCGGTTGAATACAACATAGTAGCCTTCAAGTCAAATACAAACAAATTCTTGTTTAGCAGTCCCCTTAAAAAATCAAAATCTACCCAGTTTACACCATTAACGATTACTATACTACCACCTCACGTGTATAAACCATTATCCTCGAGTGGCCTTTGGGCCGTGATGAGAGGTTACTCCCAAATAAAAAAAGCAGGTTACTGATCTATAGCCACCTGGGCTCGTTTCCTTTTTCGATGTATTTTGTATTAATTTCGTTCTTACTTTAGTCATCCATTCTGGTTTGTCTGTTTTGTGAATACATCTAAGTTTCTGCGTTATTTTTTTCATGTAAGGTAATAAATTATTAAAATCAGTATCCACGCATTCCATCATGTCCCGGTGCTTTAGAGCATGGGTGCACACACATTTTTAGCATGAGAGCTACTTATGACATGACTAAGTTTAAACACTCTTCTTTTTCTTGTGTCATGGCATGTTCATGCCGTAGATGGAATCATGATTAGTATTCTCCAGAGGCTTTAGTCCATTGTTCCTATTTACAATGCCTCCCCACGGGACAGAGTTAGACACCAGGGTCGTTTTTTAATGTGAAGAAAAGGAACAAAAATAAAGATTGCCTCAGTCGTGAAGGATTTCTCCTCCACTGACTGAGAACAAGAACTTGAAGTGTAGCATCTGAAGAACAGATACTACACGTTGATCTTGACCCGAAGGCCAAACCCTTCAGTCCATTGTTGGTCCGATTCCTCTGAAGACATCACATGATTTTGAACTTAGCAGAATACATGATCCAGTGGTATCTGACTCGCCTGTTTGCACCTATCCGTTGTCCTTATATCATCCGCATAACTACATTTGAATAACGCAACTCTTAATACCATAGAACTATTAATCTGCTAGATATTCATCCTTCTCCATGGCCATCCAACGTCCTACTGCCAACATCATCAGAGTTACCTTCTCCTAGATGCATGTCTTAACTTAAGACTAGGGTGCATCTCTCAGTGAATTAATGAGTCGCCAGATATCAACCGGGAAATTTATTATGACTCGGCGCGGTACATACAGTGCCTAGCCTTCCCAAATGGTAACCCATCTGGTAGTGGCCAGGATCATCGTTGCTTAACTACGGTAACCTGGCGGGAACCAGTGTGTCAACGTGACTGTGGTATATATATATATATATATATATATATATATATATATATATATATATATATATATATATATATATATATATATATATATATATATATATATATATATATATATCGAGGATAAGGGTTAAGAGTGTACATTAGTCAATTAGACAATATAGTAATCGTTAGTAATGGAAATTCGGTAAATTTGTTAACTTAAGTGGAACGGCTCATCAAAAACTTGTTTAAGTTGGACTTGAAGACAACCATATTGTAGTCAGCTGGAAAGCAGGAAAACGGAAGACAATTCCACAGACAAACTCGCAACATCTCTTCTGTGAGATAAAGGTTGCCGGGAAGAGAAAAGGACATCTCCTACGAGGCTACGAAGTCTATTTTGAACTCTATCAAGACAGGTTAAGTCCTTTCTAGCAGCTCCTGTCCAGATGTGGCAACAGTACTCCATGCTTGGACGTACCTGACTATTATATAGATAAAGAATTGCATCAGCAGTGAGATATCTTATGGATTGATAGAAGGATCCCACCATTTTTTCCAGCGGCCTTGGCAACAGATTTTGATGTACATGTTCCATTTGAGCCTATAAGCTTGTCAAAACATAAGACCTCCTCAAGACGAGAGCCATTTATTTCAATTGATGCCAGATGGGGATCAAAACGTTGATGATGTAAAGATATATATATATATATATATATATATATATATATATATATATATATATCGTTGATGATGTAAAGATATATATATGTGTGTGTGTGTGTGTGTGTGTGTGTGTGTGTGTGTGTGTGTGTGTGTGTGTGTGTGTGTGTGCAGTGTTAGTGATTACAATAGAACGTTTACTCCAGACGTTTTCTAAGTACATATATATGCATATATACATGTATAAAACAGTACTCTACGTACACGTATTTCGCTGCTTTACAATTTATCAGGGTAATGCGACTGTATTAGAGCTCGGAGCTCGAAGCTCGAACCATAGGTTTTATAGTCGAGTGCGTATATCGTTACGTTTCATACCCTTGCTGCTATTATTTGCTATTTTTATCGGTTTTAAAGGTTATTTTATTGTTCCTGATTTTTTAGCGATAATTAAATATTCGGTATTAGCGTCTCCTAACTAGGAGATCAAGAGACTAGTTTTCCCTAAGATACATCGCCTATATTTTTAAGACATAAACAAAGATACCAGCTTCCTTGGATTTATTACAATACGCGTTGGATATTTTTACCAAGAGCTTCCATTACAGAATTTAACATACACTTTCAATTTGAAGTTCATCTATATGTGAACTTAACGGTGCGTCTACCTAACCTCGCATTATTAACTACACCCATGCATTTACTTATTTATTATTATTAATCCTAACTTTTCCTTGTTTACTTAGTATAAATATATGCATCTCTGTGTATATATGTATATATATATATGTATATATATGTGTATGTGTATGTATGTGTCTATACATGTCTGTATGTTTATATTTTTATTAATATCTATATTTATGTAGTTGTATATACGTGTATAGGGGTATATGCGTGTGTATATGTATGTATATGCACATCTACTTCTTATATGTTTATAGGTAGGTGTATGTATATATATATGTATATGTGTCTATATATATTTGTGAGTGCATGTATTTGTATAAGAGTTGGGTGTATGTGTGCGTATGTCTGCATATGGATCCATGTATGCCTGCATATACATTGTTTATATATATGTGTGTGTGTGTGTGTGCGTATGTGTCTGTATATGGATGTGTAGAAATGTACATATGTATATGTATGTATACGTATTTTCGCGTGCTTTAACGTATGTATTAAAAAAACAACCCATTGCAAACTGAAATGAACAAGTCGACGTATAGCGACTACGAAAATTTTAAATGAACCCTGTACCTGTCAAAAACATGACATCTACACTAACCCTTTCCCTCCCTTTCTCTCCCTCCCTTTCTCTCCCTCTCTTTCCCTCTCGCTCTCCCTCTCTTTCTCTCTCGCTGTCTCTCTCATCTACTTAATATACCTTGCTGAACAAGCAAAGGCAGTTTAAATTTAAAACCTAAAAATTGAAACTCTCCCTCCTCTCCTATCCCCTCCCTTTTTTCTTTACCATCCTCTCTCCACCTCCCCCTCCCTATATCCATATATCACCACCTACGCCTACCTGAATCTGCTACCCCCACACACAATACAGTCTAATGTATTTTAACCTTCAAAACTGTAATAATATCGATACCCGTCTCCCCCCCCTTATTATCTCCTACCTCACCCCTCCCTTTTTCGTATTTCCTCTAAAACACGTCTTCGTAATACTAACAAGCACTTCTGTAAGGTCTGACGAAGCTGTTGGATCGTAAACATTGTCCAACATCGAAACATGTAACCAAAAAGATAAAACGCTAATAAAAAAAATAAAACACATATTTGCTCTGCACTCTTCAGGTTTTTACTAATTACCAGTTTTACCATAATATATATATATATATATATATATATATATATATATATATATATGTGTGTGTCAGATCATGTTATATGCTACTGGTACCATGTAACCCAGTACTACCTGCCTCATGATTGGGTCACCGGCGACTAAACTGGTTCCCCCACCAGAATTGTTTGGTGAGGAGGGTGGCTAGTCTCCCTGAAAGAATAAAAACAAGACCTTCCAAAGGGCGAATGAACCCTTTTTCGGGGTCAACGGCCAACTAGCACTGTGTGTGTTTGTGTGTGTTGGGGTGGAAAAGGCTCCCGTAAGCCGTGGTAAAGGCAACCTTTCTAGGAGAAAAAAATCTCTGATTTAAAAAAACAACACGGGAGACCAGTACCCGCATGAAGCTGGTCTGCAGTTAAACTTATTGCTGGTTATCTTGCCCTTGCTTATTGCTGGATCTCAACATTTTGAACCGAGAGAGAGACAGCTGTCGTACAATGCTAAGACTCTGTAACATCATCTGTGTATACTCCCTCAGGCATTTGTCTATTAAAATGGTCCTGTGGCGATGGAAGTCATTTTTGGGCTCATGAACTTTAAGTGTCTGAGAGAGTGGCACTCGTCTGACAAGACGTTGCAATCATATATATATATATATATATATATATATATATATATATATATATATATATATATATATATATACATATAAAGCTGAACGTCTCTGTGTGTGTCTGGTTACGAATAGGCTCCTATACCGTGGACTATTATAGAAAACTGATCACATATAATCATAGAAGATGTATCGAGACACAGAAATGGGTATGTTTGATCTGGCATAATGATGATTCATTAAAATTGTGGGGTCTGCGTTCGCACCTGGTCCACAAAGTATGGAAATAAAAAAAATAAAATTTAAAAAAAAACGTTTACAAGTGTTTACGATATAGATGTAAATAAGTATGTTTTAACTTAAATAGGGATGGTATAATAAAATTGTGGGGTCTGCCTTCGCGCCTGGCCTCCATAGAATGGAAATAGGCACAAACTTTCATAAAGACTTTTCATATCTATCTGCGTAAGTATACTTTGATAATTATGTTTCAGTTTGAAGAAATATGGTATAATAAAATTATAGGGTGTTCGTTCGCGCCTGACTTCTTTAGAATGGAAATATGTCACAAAGTTTAACAAGGTTTTTTAATATAGATCCACAGAATATTGTGATAAGTGTTTCAGTGTGAACAGGTATGGTATAATAAATTATGAGGTTTATCTATTTTATTTTTACTTTCATCATATTTTGCTTTTGTTTTATACCCCCAAATTCGAAGCTATTTCTTTAGAACCCTTCCTTTTCATAACCTATCATACTTTCATAAATCAGAGTCCATTTTCTGTAGGCTGTTTTTGAACCCAGTCATCGGCGGGTACTTTTGCTAGTATATATATATATATATATATATATATATATATATATATATATATATATACATATATATATACATATATATATATATATATATATATATATATATATATATGTATATATATATATATATATATATATATATATACAGTAGAGTTCAAAACAAAGAGACAATTTTAAAACCTAATATTTCTTAGAAATAACAACTGTGAAAAACTGAAATTTTGACAACTGGTAGTCTTTTTCATCCATAATAACATACTAAAATTTTAATCATTCGCAAAGGATAGAAAAAGAATTATAACAATTATTTATTTATTTTCAAAATATGAACGTCCAAAAGTAAGGGACAAAATTGAGAAAAACAATGTAAACAGTTAAAAAGCAATAAAAATACATGTACAATAAATGTTAAGTATATGATACATTGCTCTCCATAACAGCTGCACATCTTCGACTACAAGAACGAATCATTTCTTGACAATCCTCGATACTAATTTTAGATCATTCTTTCGAAACAAAACATAGCATTTTATCCTCATCAATTTCTTCTAAAATGCTTCAAACATGCGTAGATCTGAATGAAAACGTAAAAATCGACAAAATATTTGACACTATTGAGGAACATTAATGTGCTGTTTGGATTAAGCGCATCAGATTCGTCCTAAATCAGCTGGAAAATGCAGACAACGAATTTCTACAATTAAACAATATCACTGCTCACACAAGCTATGAAAACCACAGACCGGAAGTTCAAGACTCGAGTGTCGTCCACATTTTGGATTCGAAAACCTAGACACTTGCATGCAAGGCGAGTATCTTGTTCCTTGAACCAACGCGGTATATACAAGTAAGTTAGATAACCACACCTTTTGTTAAGAAGTAGGTCTCATTCGTTAATTCAAAACCATTTTTATAACGGCCCACAAGTCCAAAGAGACACAGGCTTGGCTCCAAAAGGAGTGCTACAACTCTGTGCCTTTCCCTTACTGCTCCCTCCTCCTCCGATCTAAACCAGCTGAACATCACCACTATGACTTCCCATGACACCAAAGCCAGCTTCATCGCCGCCATCCGCCGAGCACTTGCCAAACTTCCGCTGGCGCTTGTGGAAAAGACATGCACCCAGTTGCGGACGCGTGCCGAAGCAATGATTGAGGCTGAAGACGGCTACATTGAATAGATGCCAGCTCTACTACATAATTAAGTTACCTGAATTTATTTTTTTCAATAAAAGTTTGAAAATAAAGTCATAGTGTTGCTTTCTTTTGGGAGACACTTTTATCGTTCTACCTGTATTAGGCTGACACGGCTGCAATTTTATACGGAATTTATTTCCTGATAATGTGCAGCGAACTAAATATTATGGAAACCATTTGATTAGTGATTAATAGTGATTAATAGTGATTAATATGTATTAGTCACTACAATAAAACATTTGCACCAGAAGTTTTCTACGAAACTAGTGAGCTGAAATTTTTCATGGCTCTTTGTAATGATAAGGTGCACCGAACTAAGAAGTATGGTATTTACTTGATGTAAAGTAAGGAATTCGTAGGGATTAAGAGAAATTAATCGTCACAATAGCATATTTACTTCAGAAGCTTGGCATAAAGCACTCTTTCTAAATCAATGGGCTATAACTTTTGACCATTTTAACGGGCAAAAACGTCACGTATATATATATATATATATATATATATATATATATATATATATATATATATATATATATATATATATATATACTTCAGAATAAAATTATCCACCAATCAGCTGGTATGGAACCTGTGATTATAAGTTTTACAAAATATAACTGGCAGTAATATTCAATAAGTATTATCCCATATAAATAATAATTGCTCGATATACAAGATAGAGCAAATAAATCAAATTTCAGTGATTCAATGAATTTAAAAAAATTTTGAAGGGAAGTTGAAGAAAAAGATATAAAAGTTTACATCCAAAATGCACGGTAAAATCCGAGGTGACTGTCCTTGGAAGCAGTGTGATAAAAAAGATCCAAACTGTCTTTTGGGTAATCCACTTCACTGAGTAAAGGTCCAGTTTAGGCATATTTCTGATGTAATTCTATATATAGATATAAATATAGATATGTATATTTTCTTATAATATATACGAATCCTTATTTAAATACCTCAGTGTAATTACAGAGCAATATAGAGAATAAATTACAAAAGACTATATTCCAAAGTTCATGATGTTGACCATCTTATAATTTATTCCGTTAATTCAGTTGACATTTACAATTCTTGGCAGTTTCTGTTTCGTAGTACAAAATCAATCACTTAATTATTATATCAATCAGTGAATCTATAATTCCCTTAACTCATCAGAAGAAATAGCAACAATCAATCCGTCAAAGGAAAATAAAGTGTGATTTGATATGATTAAAATCCGAAAATTGGAAGAGAAGCTGCAAATACCCTTAATAGGTTTCCATTACGCCATTTGGAATATATATATATATATATGTGTGTGTGTGTGTGTGTGTACATATATATATATATATATATATATATATATATATATATATATATATATATATATATATTGTTTATTTGTTTTTGTTTGCGATACTTTTTGAATAAATTGAAATATATACACAAAAGTGCATTTTCACTTAAATGCGAGTTTGGAATAAGTTTCCCTTTGACCGATTTTGTACCCCCAAATGTGGTGCGGAATATGCATTGTTTTTAAAATATTATTATCCACTGACGCGTGTTTCGTCGTCTTCGACTCATCTGAGTGGCTGAATCTATCGAGATTCGAAATCGGGACGCCCTGATAATTGCGTCTCGATTTCGAATCTCGCTCTTCTTTTTATGAGATCCCGATTTCTGATCTTGCTTTTCTTATCATGGGGTCCCGATTTCGAATCTCGGTAGATTTAACCATTCTGATGAGTCGTAGACGACGAAACACGTGTCAGTTGATAATTATATTTTGAAAAAAAAACTATATATATATATATATATTAATTAAGTAATTAATGAAAACAAAGGGGTGTAGTGCTTACCTGATATACGTTGGATATAATGTTGGATTTGTAAAAATATATATATATAAAAACAAACCGCGTATAATATTTCAGCTTGCATGAAAATCCTCTCAAGTTGATCCGAAATGCAAAATAGTTCATTAGAGAGAATGGATTCCAAAATAAGTCCAGCGTGACGATGCAAGCTGAAATATTATACGCGGTTTGTTTATATATATATATATATATATATATATATTACATATCCAACATTTTTTATTTGGCAATTTATAACTACAATAAATTGCGGTTTCACTTAATGCCTTAACTAGAAAATTCTAGCATTGTTATAAATACAATTTGCTGATTTATTTATGTCCTCTGATGAGAAGTATAACAAGAATAGCATACTTTGAAACTCCGCAGACTAAGGACTTTGTAAATTGGTTTTTGGAGTATTCAGTCGAACAATAAATTTTTATTGTAAAGTTCAACTTACAGTTTTAATTTTCATATATATATATATATATATATATATATATATATATATATATATATATATATATATATATTACTCACGTTTACACCCTAACAAGGCATATCGCCATTAAGACCATGTTTGGAGAAGATGACCAATTTGTTGGTTTACATTACATTTAAACTTTTGTATATCGATACAGTTTGGTAAGAAGGTAGCAGGAACGGAATTCCAAATCCTAGCTATTCGAGTAAAGAGACTATTAGAGTAGAAAGCTTTCTGGGATTTATGGATCTCAACAGTGAAGAGTTGTGATTTTGTTGCTAAGCGGATGTGTCGGGGATATGTACGTCCAGGTGGCACAAGTGCAACGGGTTCATCAGAGCACATTCCATCAAAAAATAAAATAGGCATAGAGATGCAACATTGCTGCGATGGGAGAGGATAATGTGCAGCGAGATGCAGTTAGGGATTCATAGGGACTAATAGTGATTATTAGGGATTAATAGGGACTAATAGTGATTATTAGGGATTAATAGGGATTAATAGGGACTAATAGTGATTATTAGGGATTAATAGGGATTAATAGGGACGATTAGTGATTATTAGGGATTAATAGGGATTAAGAGTGATTATTAGGGATTATTAGGGATTAATAGGGACTAATAGTGATTATTAGGGATTAATAGGGATTAAGAGTGATTATTATGGATTAATAGGAATTAATAGGGACTAATAGTGATTATTAGGGATTAATAGGGATTAAGAGTGATTATTAGGGAGTAATAGGGATTAATAGGGACGATTAGTGATTATTAGGGATTAATAGGGATTAAGAGTGATTATTAGGGATTAATAGGAATTAATAGGGATTAATAGTGATTATTAGGGATTAATAGGGATTAATAGGGACAAATAGTGATTATTAGGGATCAATAGGGACTAATATTGATTATTAGGGATTAATAGTGATTAGTGATTATTAGGGATTAATAGGGATTAAGAGTGATTATTAGGGATTAATAGGAATTAATAGGGACTAATAGTGATTATTAGGGATTAATAGGGATTAATAGGGACAAATAGTGATTATTAGGGATAAATAGGGACTAATATTGATTATTAGGGATTAATAGTGATTAATAGTGATTATTAGGGATTAATAGGGACTAATAGTTATTATTAGGGATTAATAGGGATTAATAGGGACTAATAGTGATTATTAGGGATTAATAGGGACTAATAGTTATTATTAGGGATTAATAGGGATTAATAGGGACTAATAGTGATTATTAGGGATTAATAGGGAGTAATAGGGACTATTAATGATTATTAGGGATTAATAGGGAGTAATATGGACTAATAATGATTATTAGGGATTAATAGGTATTAATAGTGACTAATAGTGATTATTAGGGATTAATATGGATTAATAGGGACTAATAGGGATTATTAGGGATTAATAGGCAGTAGTACTGATTATTAGGGATTAATAGGGATTAATAGGGACTAATAGCGATTATTAGGGATTAATAGGGATTAATAGTGATTAATAGGGATTAATAGATTTTAATCACTGCAAGAACACATTTAATCAATAAGTTTTCTCACAAACTACTGGGTCAATCTGGCAGAAATTTTATATAGGTCTTTATTATGAGAAGGTATAGTGAACTAAATATTATTGTATTCGTTCGGACAGTTAGTGATTAATAGAGATTAGTGCTACAATACCACATTTACTTTAGAAATTTTCTCGGAAACTACTGGTACAGTTTGGATGAAATTTTGCACCACATTTACTCCGGATGTTTGGTATAAATCATTCATCCTATGTTTACGTTCTGTAACTATTCCGATTTTTAATGAGCTTAAAGTCTAGTATATATATATATATATATATATATATATATATATATATATATATATATATATATATATATATACTAGCAAAAGTACCCGTCGTTGACTGGGTTCAAAAAATGCCAACAGAAAATGTACTCCGATTTATAAAAGTATGACAGTTTATGAAAAGGAAGGGTTGTAAAGAGCGTCAAATTTGGGGGTATCAAAACCAAAGCAAAATATGATGAAAGTAAAAATAAAATAGATAACCCCCATAATTTATTATACCATACCTGTTCACACTAAAACACTTATCACAATATTCTGTGGATCTATATTAAAAAAAAAGACTTGTTAAACTTTGTGATATATTTCCATTCTATGGAGGTCAGGCGCGAACGAACACCCTATAATTTTATTATACCATATTTCTTCAAACTGAAACATAATTATCAAAGTATACTTACGCAGATAGATATGAAAAGTCTTTATGAAAGTTTGTGCCTATTTCCATTCTATGGAGGCCAGGCGCGAAGGCAGACCCCACAATTTTATTATACCATCCCTATTTAAGTTAAAACATACTTATTTACATCTATATCGTAAACACTTGTAAACGTTTTTTTTTAAATTTTATTTTTTTTATTTCCATACTTTGTGGACCAGGTGCGAACGCAGACCCCACAATTTTAATGAATCATCATTATGCCAGATCAAACATACCCATTTCTGTGTCTCGATACATCTTCTGTGATTATATGTGATCAGTTTTCTATAATAGTCCACGGTATAGGAGCCTATTCGTAACCAGACACACACAGACACGTTCAGCTTTATATGTATATATATATATATATATATATATATATATATATATATATATATGATTGCAACGTCTTGTCAGACGAGTGCCACTCTCTCAGACGCTTAAAGTTCATGAGCCCAAAAATGACTTCCATCGCCACAGGACCATTTTAATAGACAAATGCCTGAGGGAGTATACACAGATGATGTTACAGAGTCTTAGCATTGTACGACAGCTGTCTCTCTCCATTCTATGGAGGTCAGGCGCGAACGAACACCCTATAATTTTATTATACAATATTTCTTCAAACTGAAACATAATTATCAAAGTATACTTACGCAGATAGATATGAAAAGTCTTTATTAAAGTGTGTGCCTATTTCCATTCTATGGAGGCAGGCACGAACGCAGACCCCACAATTTTATTATACCATCCTTATTTAATTAAAACATACTTATCAAAGTCTTCTTATGTACATCTATATCAAAAACACTTGTAAACGTTTTTTTTTATTTTTAAATTTTTTATTTCCATACTTTGTGGACCAGACGCGAACGCAGACCCCACAATTTTAATGAACCAGCGTTCTGCAGGATCAAACATACCCATTCCTGTGTCTCGATACATCTTCTATCATTATATGTAATCAGTTTTTTTAAATAGTCCACGGTATAGGAGCCTATTCGTGACCAGACACACACACGCGCGCGCGCGCACACAGACATTCAGCTTTACATTATACATATATACATATATATATGTGTATATATATATATATATATATATATATATATATACACTTGTGCCCGATATTATTCATACCCCTCGGATCTTTGAGATTTCTATAAGATTATTGCTCAAACCAGAAGGTAGACAATATTAAAGGGATTTCAAACAATAAATCAAGCATAAGCATTTAATTTAAACTCAACAAATAAATAAATTATGCAAGTTTGAAACATTATACAAAGAAAAACAATAATGGCACTAGTTCAAAATTATTCATACCTCTCTTACTAATAGTCAATAGCATGCCCTTTATTCTTAATAACTGCCTGTAACCGTTTTGGATATTTATCAACAAGGTTTTTACAAGCATCAACACTGATTTTTGACCATTCTTCAATGCAGTAGTTCTCCAAATCCCTCAAATTTCTAGGTTTCCGCTTTTTAACCTCAGTTTTCAATATGTGCCAGAGGTTTTCGATAGGGTTCAGGTCGGGACTCTGGCTAGGCCATTCCAAAGCATTAATTTGATTATCCTCAAACCATTTCTTGACTATTTTGGCAGTATGTTTTGGATCATTATCCTGTTGAAGGACCCAGTTTGGTCCTAAATGGAGCTTCTCCGCATCCTGTCTAATGTTTTTCTGGAGTATCTCCAAATATTGCTCCTTCTTCATGGTTCCATCTATCTTGACCAAACTACCTGGACCACTAGCCGAAAAGGAGCCCCAAAACATTAGGCTACCACCACCATGTTTCACCGTGGGTATGGTGTTCTTTGGGTTGTAAGCTTCTCCTTTCTTCCTCCAAACGTAAGAAGCATCCATATGGCCAAACAATTCAATTTTTGTTTCGTGAGTCCACAAAATACTTGAGAAAACGGACTCTGGAGAATTCACATGGTTCCTAATAAACTTTAGACGTGCTGCAAGGTGTTTTCCGGTGTGCAATGGAGTCCTTCTTGGTCTTCTTCCTTTCAGACCATTTTCATGCAGAGTCCTTTGCAATGTTTGCCTTGATATTTTTATGCCAGAAGACTCCAGATTTTCTAAAATGTCCTTAGTAGTGGTGGTTGGATTTGCATTAACACTTCTTACAATATTCCTGGTGGCTCTAGCAGACAGTTTCCTTTTCCTTCCTCTACCAATCAAGTTGTTTGTTGTGTGGTGGCTCTGGAATTTTTTGATGATGCTCTGTACTGTTGCTGTAGGGACCTCAAATTTCTTGGAAATTGACTTTTAACCTAAACCATCCTTATGTGAATTCGCAATTTTAGTCCTAAGATCATTACTAAGCTCTTTTTTCTTCCCCATTCTAATAATTTTTATTCTTTTATTGGTTTTCAGTTGATATCATTTTAATTTCTGAAAAATGCAAAAAACGAAATGAAATTAATCAAAGGTTGTATAAAAGCATTCAAAATAAGAATCAAACAGGAAACAAACAGTCAGAAACTCGATTAATACTGAAAATATAAGGGGGTATGATTATTTTTGAACATTGCAGATTTTATAAATAGCTGTATATTTCTTTTATTACAAGTATCCCGAGATTTTAAGATGACGAAAATGATCAGAAGAGGTTTATTAAGAATATGTATCAATATGGACGTAAACAATAAATTCTAACAAAGTTACACCTAATAAACTCAATTTTCAAGGGGGGGTATGAATAATATCGGGCACAACTGTATATATATATATATATATATATATACCTTGTAATAGCATAGTATATATACTTGATAGATGTAATAAAGATGTTTTTTTAATTGCCAGATCTCTGTAAACTCAATGAAAATGGATTGTGCTTTCAGAGCATATATATCATTAGTAAACAATTCAATTACCATAAGTATATTTATAAGACATTCATATCGTTCTATTTGATATAGTGTACGTCTTACACGTGTTTCGTTGAATGGTTTACCAAACAACAAATCAGAAATCCATATAAATCCATAAAGGAATTTTTATCTTTTTTCATTATATATATATGTGTGTGTGTGTGTGTGTGTGTGTGTGTGTGTGTGTGTGTGTGTGTGTGTGTGTGTGTGTGTGTGTGTGTGTGTGTTGAGACAGAGAAAGGGGATAACAATTAACAACACTATTGCGCGGTTTATTTGAATATAATCCAAAACCATACACCCGGACGAGTCTTAAAGCATTCATGCGTGATCCAATATACATCATCGCTGTCCGTGACATCAACGCACGCCTCCGCCCCACCCCCGCCACCAAACTAATATGGCGACCCAATCACCCTTGTCACCGCATCTTCTTTACAATAAAAGCGAAAAATTGGGGGCAGCTATTGCTTCGCAAAGTGGCCTCCGCGTTTGTCTATCGAAAAGTGATTTCCTCGTGGAGGCATGACCCGCATACGCCATCGAATTTCACCCGTCTGTATACTATCATTATAAACACTGTCCTCCGCATTATCGGCGCATCTGCCGTTGCAAACACCCATGCCCCTGTTCCACCAACCCGCGTCCTTTTAAGTTGGCAGTGAGCGGAGAGTTTCTGGGGTAGAAGGTGTGTGTGGGGCTCCTCTAGCGGTAATAGGAATTATAATGGTAAGGTAGATAGCAGCGTGAAAGGCATTATTTTTTGCTGATGATAACATATAAGCATATAATAAGCATATAATAGAATATATATATATATATATATATATTTTGTGTACAGAAAGTTGTTAGTTGAGACAGATCGTTGGTACCGTCGGTTTCAAGCCCGATAATAAGGCCCGTTTAAGGTATCCTTATCAAGCTCTCTTCAGCCAATATTCGTCTATCTTATAACCGGAAGTGTGAAGTATATATACCTCGCGAATTCACGTTTAAATCTCGTTTTGTTAAATTCCCCCCTTTTTTATCGGATGATGTAATACCTAATTTTAAACTTTGAATTATTTAAATTTAAGATCTAATTTCGAAAATAATTCCCTAAAATAAAAATAAATCGATTTTAATTTGAACCCAAATTAATTTTAAAATCTCTTTTCTTATGTATAAAAAACTTTAAAATCTGTATTGATATCGGTTAAAAACTTAAAAATTCGTTTAATTATATCGAATTACGTTTAAAAATTTCCAAAAATACGTTTGAAGTTTAAAAAAATAATTTTTAATTATATCGAATCACGTTGAAAAATTTCGAAATCGACAGTACCAATGATCTGTCTCAACTAACAACTTTCTGTACACAAAATATAAATACGCTCTTGCAATTTGGATTTTCCTTTTAATTGAGCACTCTGCTGGAATTCTTTTTCCAAAAAAACTAATCATATATATATATATATATATATATATATATATATATATATATATATATTTTATATATATATATATATATATATATTGATATTGGTCGGAGAGTAAAGAAGGTCTCACTCTCTTTCCACACACACACACACACACACACACACACACACACACACACACACACGTGTATGTATATATATATACATATATATATATATATATATATATATATATATATATATATATATATATATATATTAAGGCAGCATTTTTTTTTATTCAAGCAAATATAATTAAATGCAACGGAGACACTTTGGTTTATCATTTTTTTTTTAATTTTTCGATTTTCCGTATAATCTTTTTTACATCAAAATCAAAAATATTAATAAAAGTCCCATAATTGTTGCTGTCACGAGCGCTTTCGATTCGTCCACGAATCATCTTCAAGTGTTCAAGTAAAAGTGCGAAAGAGCGAAAATGAGAACTAAAAGTGAAAACTTAAATATACAGTAAACGACGTTAGGCGATGGTAAGTTAAAATACGTAGAGTCGATTATACGGAAAATCGAAAAATTAAAAAGAAAAACATAAAGCGTCTCAATTGCATTTTATAACATTATATATATATATATATATTATATATATATATATATATGTGGAGAGAGAGAGAGAGAGAGAGAGAGAGAGAGACTGTAAAGAAAAGTGATCTCACTCTCTTTCCACATGTGATTGCTATGTATGAAAGACCACGTTTTCAAGTTTCTACAATTCTGCCTCGCTCAAAGTCAGTCAAAATCTTTCCTTTCGCCATTATAAACATTATACAAGTTATGATAATTTATAACGAATTTACCCCCCTTACAAGATCTTCCATACAATTGACTTAATTGTTTCCATTTATATATATATATATATATACATATATATATATAATAAAATAAATATATATCTTGTCCAGATGACCTATGTATATGTATATATATATATATATATATATATATATATATATATATAAATATATATATATATATATATATATATATATATATATATGACGAGCATATTCGGAAAGATAAAATAAACAAACTAAGTTATGCGCTCATCAACGTTTTGTCCTTATTATCCACAGGAAGTCTTGCTATAAATTGGGGGTTGAGTGAGAGAGAGTAATGTCCATTTCGGGGTCAAAAGGTATGTGAAATGGTTTCATATATGTACTTACCCATCTTAGTGTAGGTAAAATTATTTTAAATATGTGTTGTATATTCACCGTCCTTGCAAAGGTAAAATTATTTCATATACATGCTGTAAATTACCTACCCTAGGTAAGATATAGTGATTTCATACGTGTAATACCCGTCTTAGGAAAGTAAAATATTCCTTTGCTCGAAATAGCAAATGATACATACACATTAAAAATTCCTTTCTCCTAAGAATAACAAATATATTCAAAATCAAATTAAATTTTCTGATTGTTTATACGGTCCCGAGCAACGCAGCGTAGCCCTGCTAGTTTTTAAATAAATGTTAAAATTAAGGAAGCTCGTTCGGACGCATATTGTTTGTTAAAATTAACAGAAAACTTCTGTTTAGTAATACCTTTTCTTATTTTTTCAATTTTCGTATTATCTTTTTTGTATATGCATCGAAAGCATTTTTTTCTCGAAGTGTCCGATAAATAAGGATAAAGAAGAGACGGGCTCGCAACCTATCTTTTGTAGGAAAGAGGTTGCAGGGAAGAGAAAAGAACATACCCTACAAGGCTACGAAGTCTATTTTGAACTCTGCCAAAGCAGAATAGGTTGCCTACGGTGACTTGGTAATTCTATTTATTGGAGGGGAGAGTGGAGTGTGGTAGTATGCTGCGAAAATTAAATTAGCGTATCTATGTACTAATTTAGATGTTACATCGACCAAAACGTTGTGAAAATTACACTTAGAATGAGAAAAATAGTCCGAAGAATCCATATAATACGAATAACTAATCCTCATCTCAAAAATTCGTAATAAAAAACTCGTTCAACTGCAACTACTGTGAAGAATTCCTTTCTCTCGTTTAACATTAAACGGAACTTCTATGAACAAATTCCAACCTGATGATCGGCCCTGTCGGTGGGGCATTATAATACGACGACTGCCCCCCCCTGCAGAGGGTAAAAGTCCCTCAATGGGGGTCCTGGATATGATCTTAAACTTTATCCAGTGGTGAGGCCCCAGCTTGTGGGCTTTGCGGAGTGTGGAGCCACCCTTTAATTACCATTGCTCCCAGGTCCACTCTGACCCGGAGTGGTAGTACCTGTTTGGGTCCAAATTATGGGTTAAATAGAAACCGACGTGAAAACAACAAATATATTCTATTAAGAAGATTTTTCTTCAAAATCTTTGGATTCGGCATTAAATAACCCGAAAAGGGTTGATATGCCGTAAAACAGAAACAACCAACCAACCCACCTGATGATCATGATATCTTCCCAACTGATTAAACCCTGGTTGTTTTCAAGTCCAATAATAACAAATTCTTGTCGAGTCATCTACATAATCAATTTCATATATCTTTTCCAATCCTACCAATGTGTTGTTCAGAAAGAATAAGGAAAGAAAGGAAAAAAAATCAAAAGAAATTATAAAAAAACAAGGAAAACAAATAAGAACTAAGGAATGAAAGAAAGAAAGAAAGACGAGAAACGAAAGACATTTTGAAAAGCATTAAGAAAAAAAGGAAGAAAGAGTGAAAAATAGAAAGAACATAGAAAAGGAAAAGAAAAAAAAAGAAAATAACAAGAATAGAAAAAATTACATAAAGGAAGATTGGAAATCGAAATTAAAAAAGGAACAGAACTTTTTTTACACAGGCATCACCACATTATCAAGGCCAAGAGGCCACTCGAGGATAAGGGTTAAAGAGTGTACAATAGAAATTGGACAATATAGTAATCATTAGTAATGGAAATTTGGTAAATTTGTTAACTTATATGGAACGGCTCATCAAGAACTTGTTTACGTTAGACTTGAACACAACCATATTGTAGTCAGCCGCAAAGCAGGAAAACGGAAGACAATTCCACAGGCGGGAAGTTCTAAGAAAGAAGCCTTGTTCATGGAATCTACGTTTAGGTTTAGGCACACATAAAGAGTGGGGGGAATTATTGATAGTGTTTTCAACTAGACGAGTGTTTCTTGTGAAAGTTTGGCGAGGGGGACCATAGACTGAAGCTCAGTCGAACACTTTCCATGAAAATAACGATACATCAGAGACAAACTCGCAACATCTCTTCTGTGAGATAGAGGTTGCACGGAAGAGAAAAAATGAATGACAAAAAGAAAAAGAAATGAAGACAAAAGTAAAAAAAAATGATAAAGTAGAAAGAAAGAGGAGTAATAACGAAAAAAGAGGAAAAAAAGAAAAGAAAGAAAGAAAGGGGAAATAAAAGAGATAACAAATAAGAAAGTAAAGAATCACATAAACAAGAAAACGAAAGAAAGAAACGGGAAAAGTAAAAGGTAAGAAAGGTAAGAAATATGAAATGAAAAAGAAAAGAAATAATAAATGAAAAACAAAATTAAAAGAAAAACAAGAAAATAAAATAAAAGTAAAATAAAGCAAAAAAAAAAAGAAAAAAATAGAATAAAACAAATTGGAAAAAAAAAGAAAAAATACTATGAAAAGTTATAAACCTAGGTATTTTTTTCTAAATAAAAGCCTAGCATTTACTAACAAATAAGCCTACGCATTTACCTACAGATAAGCCTTTGCAGTTACCGTCAAATACGCCTAGATATTTATCTACATATATGATAAGGAATTCATCTAGATATAAGCCTATGTATTTTCCTAGAATTAAACCTAAACATAGACCTATATGTTAGCTTAGATGTTTACCTACGAAGTAATTATCTAAATATACACTCAAGTATTTACCTAGAGACAAGCCTAGATATTTATTTAGATACAAGCCTAGGTATTTACCAACAGATAAGCCTAGATAATTACTTACAGATAAGCCTAGGTATTTATCTATACATAAGCCTAGGTATTTGCCTACAAATAAGCCTAGTTATTTATATATAAGCCTAGGTAATTACTTACACATAATCCCAGGTATTTATCTAGATATAAACGTAGGTATTTACCTACAGATAAGCCAAGGTATTAACCTAAATATAAGCCTAGGTATTTACATACAGATACGCCTAGGTATTTACATAAATATAAGCCTAGGTATTTACCTAGATATAAGCCTAGTTATTTACCTACAGATAAGCCTAGGTACTCATCTAGATATAAGCCTACGTATTTATCTAAATAGAAGCCAAAACATTTATCTACAGATAAGCTTAGGTATTTACCTAGCAATTATATAGCATTTATCTACAGATAACCCTAGGCATAAAAGCTTAGGTATTTACCTACAGACAAGCTTAGGTATTCATCTAAAGATAAGCCTAGGTATTTTCCTAGATATAAACTTAAGCATTTATCCACATATACGCTTAAGATAAAATAAATATTTACCAAGAAATAACTTTAGCAAAGCCTACAAATAAGCGTAAATATTAACCTACAAATAAGCCTAGATATTAACCTACATATAAGCCGAGGTATTTACCGACATCTAAGAATGTGTATTTTTCCCTAGAAATTACCATTAGGTATTTACTCACAGATAAGCCTAAGTAGTTACGTATGAACGCGGAAAGCATCACTGAATATAAAAAAATCACATGCCTACTTTTACGTGTGATAAAGCTTTAAACCATTCGCAAAGCTAACAGTAACACACTAAACACAATAAAGGTGTTGACTTTCAAGCTATAGATGGACAGCGAAGGGCAGCTTTTACGAACCTGTGAATGCGAGGAGAGTAAGGAGGGCGATGAGCAAGGATGCGGACGCAGTAAATACGGTTATATTATAGTAAGGAGCCGTGCGATCGCTCTTCTTAACTAGCTTTGTAACAACGAATGGAAAGACAATGGGGAGGGTTCTGAAAAGCAAATAGGGTGAGTCGGGGTGGGTATTAGAGGTAGAGCGACTTGGCTACTTACCCCGAGGGGCATCCTTTTCACTATCGCTTTCTTTCGCTCGTAATTGTTTCAGCCTATCACCAGTACCGCACTCATTTCCTTGCCGCGACTATCGATGCTTGCCAGACACTGCCGCCATCCGTTACGATCCTATCTTGCCACAGGCCTTCTAGTCCCTGGTACCTGGTTATTTTCTCCCACCCTTGCGCCCGCCAATCAGATCATATTTCGATTCACGCGTGTCTCCCATTCCGTGTTTTGCAACGATTATGTTAGAGCGAAATTATTCACCATCTTCCGACCGTCATTTCTCGTCGCTCCCACCAAGATTCCGTATATCCTTTGCCGAGACCACTACTCGGCTAACTCTCACCCCGACTGCCATCACAAAAGCCAAACCTTTATTTGTTTAGTTGCGCCTATAGCCACGTAAAGATACCATTGGCTTTTAACTATATTTCTCTCTCTCTCTTCCTCTCTCTCTCTCTCTCTCTCTCTCTCTCTCTCTCTCTCTCTCTTATCTATAGTTCTAATCTATATACAAATCAACCGCTATCATTTTGGCTTTATTCATATCCCTTTTCCCGTCGCTCTCTTTCTCGTTCTTTATTTCGTTGTTATTATTATTATTATTATTAGTAGTAGTAGTAGTAGTAGTAGTAGTAGTATTATTACTATTACTATTATTATTATTGTTATTATTATTATTATTACTATTACTATTACTATTATTATTATTATTATTACTATTATTATTATTATTATTACTATTACTATTATTACTATTATTATTATTATTATTACTATTACTATTACTATTATTACTATTATTATTATTATTATTATTATTACTATTACTATTATTATTATTACTATTATTATTATTACTATTACTATTATTACTATTATTATTACTATTATTATTATTATTATTACTATTACTATTATTATTATTACTATTATTATTACTATTATTATTATTATTACTATTACTATTACTATTATTACTATTATTATTATTACTATTATTATTACTATTATTATTATTATTATTACTATTACTATTACTATTATTACAATTATTATTATTATTATTACTATTACTATTACTATTACTATTATTATTATTATTATTACTATTATTACTATTATTATTATTATTACTATTACTATTACTATTATTACTATTATTATTATTATTACTATTATTATTATTATTATTACTATTACTCTTATTACTATTATTATTACTATTATTATTATTATTATTATTATTATTATTACTATTACTATTACTATTATTATTAATATCATCATCATCATCATCATCATCATTATTATTATTATTATTATTATTATTATTATTATTATTATTATTGTTGGCCCACAAGGAGCTTTCACAAAGGTTATCAAAGATCTCTCCTCGAAAACAGTCTGTGGTGTTCCCTGGAAGCTGAGTGACAACAAGTCTCCACAGATTTCCAGTACTCTCGACCTCTTTCAATAGTATTTGCAACAAGTTTGCGTTATCGCAACAGCTGCTTGCCATTGATTTCTCGTTGGCAGCAGCTATTGGTCTTCACTGGAAGTTTGGTGGAAATAAGTCTCCCCTAGGTGCCAGTCCTCTTTGCACATCTCCAGCGGTCTCCCCCTCCTCCTTGGCCCTCATAATTTGGTGTGGTGCCTGTTTATGGTGACACTTACAAAAAAGGGGGCGGTTTTTTCCATTTATACAGTTTCAGTTTTCATGATTTCATGTGATGTTACTTTGTGTTTTGCATCTGTAGTCGTTTCTGTTTCCAGTTTGTGTGTAGTTTATGTGTGGTGTTAGTCTCCACATTCAAGGGATTTTCCTTAATATTTCTACAGTTTTCATTACTGAAATTCGTTGTATTTTCTCGGCCATCCCTCTGATTCCAATCTCTCCCATTCTTTTTTTTTTTTTTTTCAAAGTTTTTTGGTATCGTTCCTAGCGCTCCTAGGCTTAGTGTTATTATTATTATTATTATTATTATTATTATTATTATTATTATTATTATCATCATCATCATCATCATCATCATTATTATTATTATTATTATTATTATCATCATCATCATCATTATTATTATTATTATTATTATTATTATTATTATTATTATTATTGGCTCACAAGTAAGGAGTCGTGTGAGTTTGCTGCGGAGATGTTGTTGAAGGAGCATGTGATTAGTAGTGAGAAGTGGATGCTCAAGGTTGTGGCCAATGAAGTGGAAGTATGTGAGATTAAGGCTGAGTATGTGAAAAGTATGGACAGAGGAATTGGCTGGGAAGACAATGCATGGAAAGTTCTTCCAGGATGTAGCAGATGTGGCTAATGAAAGATCATGGCAATCTTAGAGCTGATCATCTGGCTAAGAGTACTGAAACTTGAGTTTGTGCAGCACAAGAGAAGGCATTAAGAATGTGACTAGTCAAAAAAGGTGGGTTTAGGAGAAGATGTTGCTGCAGAATTCCGGATTTGTTGAAAGTTTTCAGAGTTAATTGCACATCTTGCAGCAGATTGTGGCAGATTGGATCAGTACTGCAAAAGACACAATAGCATGGGGTTTCGGATATATTGTGAAATCTGTAAGAAGTTTGGGGAAAAGTGTGCTGAAAGGTTCTTCGAGGGTCCTGATGAAGTGAGAACAAGTGAGGATGGCAAGGTAGAGGTATGGTGGGACAAAAGTGTCATGACGACCAATCAATTGGAACATAATCGTCCAGATTTGGTCGTCATTGACAAGGTCTCAAAAAAGTTGCAAATTGTAAACTTCTCAGTACCCTGGGACAAGAAGACAGGAGAACGAGAAGAGGAGCAATTATGCTCCGTTTACCTTGGAGATAAGCCGTATACACGGAATTAAAACAAATAATTCCGGTCGTAGTTATCAAGTAGTCTGGAAGGACCTTTAAAAAACCTAAGAATCCCTGATTTTGCGGTGGCCTTTAGACCTCTACTATTGTAAGTACCACCAATATTCTTAGGAAACCTCTTGATCTTTGAAGCTCCTGATTTGGAGCCGGGATTGAGGGAAAGTCTTCTGAGAATGAATCCTATCTCTTTTCAGGGTGACGTTGGTAAACGAAATCAGACTAATAATAATAATAATAATAATAATAATAAATTCCTCCTCTCCTCCTCCCCTCTTCTTCTTCTTCTTCACATAAAAAGAGAGAGATTACTCATTAATAACAACCCTGAATAATAATAAGTTTCCCCAGATTTTGAATACTCTCCGTTTCTTTCAATAATTTTTTGCAAATGAATGTGTTATTACAACAGCCACTTGCCATTGATTTCTCGCTGGAAACGACCATTAGTTTTCACTGGGATTTGGGTGACAATAAAATCCCAAAAATCTCAGTGAAGCTCTGGTTGGTCAGTTCTTTTCATCCTCATTGACCCTTCACGACTACATGGTGAGGCGCCAGTCTAGGCGGACGTTACTATTAGGAAGGGGCAGAATTAACTTAAAATGTTGCAATTTCAGATTTGTTAGTCACATCTGGTGTTCGTCTTTTTGTTTTACTTTTTTGTCCTAGTTTTCATGTTGCTGTTTAGCGTTTGTAGCTCACGCGAGTTAATTTCCGCATTCGGGTGTTAACTTAAGATTCCAGCGGTTTTTCAGCATTACTATCTGTGATATAATCTCAGTTATTCTCTTTTGATTCCGATTTCTCAGAGATGTTTTTTTTTTTTTTCAAAGTTCTTTAAGACTTTAAGACTGTTCTTAATGCTTATACAATTATTATTATCATATTGATTTTCTTCATATTTCAAAATCTCTTTCGGTTCTCTAGAAAGTTCTATGTATTTGTTTCGTTTTTCCCCGTCGTTGATATGGTTGCATAGGACAGCAAAATCTACAATTTGGAAGTTTCTTTTCTTGTTAATTATTATGACGTCCTGTCTCATTGTTTGTATGGGTTAATCTGTTTTTACAATTTTTTTTTTCTTTTTTACAAAGGAATCACCACATCAAGGCCCAGAGACCACTCGAGAATAAGGGTTAAAGAGTGTACAGTAGTCAAAGGGAAAATATCATAGTAATCGTTAGAAGTGTAAATTTGATAAATTGGATTACTTAAGGGGAACAAAGGATTTTGTTGGGTTCATTTTCCAGTAGTGTGTCCGGTTTTTGTCTGTATCATTCCTATGCATGTTCGAAATGAACTCGTTCCCAGTACACTGCTTTCTACGCACAGTTGTGTCTTCAACTGTAATCTTATTGTGCTAGTTTGCTGCATTAACTAACTGCGTGATTTACTGTTTATTATTAATTAATTAATTAATTAATATCATTTTTCTGTGTATAACAGGTTGTGTGTACACGTTTATATATTTATGGTCAGGATTATTTCCTAAATTATTAATTGATTGTTATAGATTTTGAACAGGCGTAAGTAGGTAGTACCGAATCCGGTTTTAACATGTACCAGTTGTCTTCATGTTCGAAATGCAGTCGTTTGCAGAGTTCCCAGTGCACTGCGTTCCCCACGCAGTCGTGTCTTTTATCGTAATCTTATTTGATGCATTCACTTATTATGTGGTTTATTGTTTCACGCTTTTGTCAATACCTGTTTTCCTTTGTTTTTTTTATATTTTAGACTTATTGTGGTTAGTTCTAACCGCGTTATTCTGTGCAGCTGCCAATAGACCTTGTTTTTCTTTTCATGTCTACTTTTCTTAGACATATCCAGGTATTTAAAACTTTTCGGCGAATATGGAGTGGGTCTTATCTCATTATACGTTATGTTTTTATTTTTAATTATGTATGAATTGATTTGCGTATGTATCATCATAAACGTAAATCAATTCCCAAATTGGATGCCTTGGGAAAATGAAAGGCCAAGGAAGTAAATAAAGCCTGACAAAAACCTAGTTTGGAGTTTCGATAGGCAGAAAGTGAAGCTCTGCAACAACTTTCCGGCAACTCCTGGAGCTGTGCTCGCTCTAATCGTATTATTTGCCTTCCCATCGGACTTTTCTACGAACTTGAGAGAGGAAACCTGGTTACTGGCCAATCCTAGGTCTCCTTATCCTCTGTCCAGGCCTGCGTCCGGAAAAGCAACTTCAGTTTCGAATGTATTGCCACAGCAGACTCTGCGGTGTATCAGATGCAGAAAGTCGTTGTCTCACGAGACAGAAAGTTGCCATCTTCATCACCAGGGTGTCCTTCTGCCTTTTTGCTTTATTGCAGTTGCCGTTTCCTTGTGATTGGTTAATGTTCATCGTTTATGTGAATTGGTTGCCGCATTCGAGGATTTTCCACAAGCAATCAACTCTTGTTTCAGTCTTCCCTTTCATTTCGATTTATGCTAGTCTTTTTCTTTCGTCTTTGGCAAGACTGATCTTAGCACTCTTAACATTACTGAGATTCTTCATGCTCCATATTCCTTTCGGTTCTTTAACCGTCTCTTTGATCTTGACCTTTATGTTTTTCATATTCCGGTTTCTGTTTATGTACCATTTGTCTGCATATTCGAAGTGCAGTCGTTTGCAGAGTTCCAAGTGTACGCTTTTACGCACGTTTATGTTCTTGTATTTTTTTTGAGCTAGTTTGCCGCATTCATTTATGTGGTCCACAGAATCTACATTTACTGTTCTTCTGTGTTTTATCTATTTTAGATTTGATGTAAGTTGTTCTAATGCACAGCTGTCAGTAGCGATTCCGTTTCCCAGTTCAAGTGTCCTTTTCTTAGCCATATTCAGGTGTTTTCGGGAGTTTCTTCTCTTGTGACTATTACGAGGCGCCTTCAACAAGTTTCCAGACGTTTTTATATCAGCATTTTTATCGATAGTACACACATGAAACTTTAGTCTCCTTCGAAGTAATCTCCTCCAGCTGCAATGCACTCCTCATAACGACAGCCTCTAAGATTTTCTTTGAGCTTAGGGAATGACCAAAAGTCACAGGGAGCAAAATCTAGACTATAGGGAGGATAAAGAACTGTCTTGAATCCACTAAATAGTGACAAAGATGGAGTTGTGGACTAGTTCAATTGCGCCTATCTTCCACATCTTCAGTTTCTCGCGAATAATTGTGTGTACAGTTCCCACACTGAAATTAAACTAAGCACTTTTTATCTCTATAGACACACGATGGTCCGTGTCCATGAAATTCTTTATTTGGCCAATCAACTCTGACTTTCTTACTCTATAACGTCACCGTCTTGAGGAGCGATGCTGCTCCCCATTGAGGATGTTGAAATCCCCTAAAACTCTGAATAAGACCGGGTAAATATGCTGAGATTGTCTGTTAAACATTAATTGAATCTCGGACAGCCACAGGTGACCAATAAAAAGGGACGAGTTTATTGTGGTTGATAAAAATATAGATGGACATTTTATTGTTTGGGACAATGACAGAAAACAGATACTTTTTATTTGTTTAAAACAATGACAAGAAATGTCAGAATAAGAAACGATGACATTGTCTGGCCTGAAGAACCCCGGCTGAACCATTTAATACGTTTATAAAATGTCCTCACGTCCAGATTACATTTTTCGAAATTCACTAGCTGTAGCAATCAGGCTTTAGTAGCATGTATTCCAATTACCGATGTAGCTGTTCATTTGATATTGAAATCATGAAAATTGGTCAGTCATCTCATAAGATGTCTAGCAATAAGATACTGAATTGTAAAGAGTCTACGACAATTTAAAATATCCGTATAAAAAGTCTGGAAACTTATGTCTAGCACCTCGTGAGTATTTTTTCTTGCTCCGCTGTTTCCTGTGTTGTTCATTTTTATAGCGGTCATTGGTTTGTGTATGTGTGTGTGTGTTCTGAGTAATGCATTTTCCAAGTCTTTTTGTGTCTTCCACGCAGTCTTCTATACTTAGCAGTCTTCTTCACTCTTCGTTTAATTTTAATAAAGGTCATCTTTCCGGTATTATTTAGATTATTTGGCATACTTTTCTCCTCTTAACTCTTATTATAACATTCCGGCTGATGCAATCTTCGACCTTCTTAAACAAACAACAACAAAAATTAAATATATATATATATATATATATAATGGAGTTTGAAAAAAAAATTAAATAAATAAGGGAGGTGAGTCAGCCCACCGGGTTTCGCCCTCACTTTTCAAAGCCAAACCGATGGTTTGGGGGGGTTGTTTGGGTTTCGTTTCATACGGAAAATATACAGTTTTAGACACCTGCAATAAAGTGATACACACTTAAAATTACCAGAAAATAGAAAAACTAGCATAAATTTCAACCAAAATCTGAAAAATAAGGAATCTTGTTGTGCTCTTCCAGTGTTATACCAAATTTCACTTCTCTGCGTTTCATAGCTATTTCAAAATTAAAGAATATTGACCTGTAATAAATCGTTACATAGCGTATATATATATATGTATATATATATATATATATATATATATATATATATATATATATATATATATATATATAAGGAAAAGGTATAAGAAATATCTGAAAAACAACTCGAAAATACTTCAGATGGATGTACATAACTCGGAAACCCAAGCGAAAGATCGATCACTATGAAGAACCCCCATTAGAGAAAGTTGTAAGATTTTTGAAGGGCAGTGTGTAGATCTTGCTGTATTAAAACCTGCTTTAAGAAATCAGGACGAAAATATGATATCAGAGAAATTACAACAGGAACTGAAGTGCACTGTATATGGCAGATAGGTTTTGTTAAAAGTCATATTTGTGGTCTAATCTTCGAATCTAAAATTCAAGGATTCACAATATTATCATGCGATCACCCTATACCAAAAGAAAAGTTTTTATATCAAATATGTGTGCTTTCATGTAGGACTAAAGCTGCATTAAAATGTCGCCTAAGTCCACACAGACGCACATCACTTGTTTGCCGTCTCTTCAGTTAAGTGATCTGCGTAGAGGACATTTTAATGCAGCTTATATATATATATATATATATATATATATATATATATATATATATATATATATATATAGTGCAAAATTTTGTTGAAAATTCAAAAATTCAATGACTCACGTTTTCTTTTTATAACATTCGATTATTTCCTGGATTTTTCCATTAGAGCTGTTTCATTGACGAGTTGGCAAATTTACGATTTATGTTTCCTTAAAAATATCCTGTCCCCACCAACTTCTTCAGATGTTTATCCATTAGATTTTTACAACAAAAGGTATATTTTTTTACATACTGGACATCGTATTCGGATAAAAGGATTTCCAAAGCCCTGCTTCCTCACTTCTTCCATCTTTTGGTGTTATGTAAAGATAGTTTTCCGTTTTAACCCGTACTTTCGTATTTTTATTTTTATTTATTAATTAATTATTTTTGTTTTAATTTTCCCTGTTTTTCCTATTTGTTTTTTTTTCCAATTGTCATATAATTTTATATAATTTTATTCCTATATTCATGCGTGTTTATTTTAATATGGTTTTTTTGCTTGGTGTTTGAATTCGTATTATATTACCCGATGCAGGGGAGGTCGCTCTCATGGTATCATTTTTTATATCTAGGATTACCGCCTTGCATTTTTTCCTAATCTGCTCTAGTACGTGTAATTAAATATCTGTTTCTGTGCAAACCCCCGTGGATTACATCTAGCCGTTTGTTTAATAATTTTTCTTTTGATATTAGTATATGGTAAGATTCTAATATACATAAGTTGCATCTTTTCAATTTGCTAGGTTTATATTTTTCTCCCTTATCAATTATTGACCATCTTAATGTATATTCAGTTTTATTTTCCTTTAATGACTTAATCCATACTATTAAAGTGGTTGAGTTTTTTTTTTGTTTTTTTTTTTGCTTTTTTCACCACAATAAACTCGTCCTTTTTTATCGGTCACCTGTCGCTGTCCGAGATTCAATTAATGTTTGTTTTTTTATTACAACATATATGTGTGTGTGTGTGTGTGTGTGTGTGTGTGTGTGTGTTGTAATAAGTAATAACATTACGATCTATAAGAATTTCTAAATTTCAAAATTTGTAATAGCAGCTTTTTCCTCTTCTTTTCTCTGTCTCTTTTTTCGTTCTCTTTCTTTTTCTTATTCTTAAATGTCTAATATCAACCGGATGTGTATGTCTGGAGTACCACGGGACAGAGTTAGACACCAAGGTCGTTTTTTAACGTGGAGAAAAGGTACCAAAAAAAAAATTGTCTCAGTCGTGAAGGATTTCTCCTCCACCGAAAGAGAACAAGAAAATGAAGTGCAGCATCTGAAGAACAGATACTACAATTTGATCTTGACCAAAAGGCCAAGCTGTATGTCTGGGGTAAAGTAGCCCAATAACCACTACTAGTTAATATTATGTTATTATTAGTTAATATTATGTGTATTATTTCCTTTCTATCTTAATGAAACCCTACGGAAGTTATTTATCTCTCGTAGTGGGCTAATATTCTATTATAATGCTTTTTAATATTTTTAATATTTCAATTTTAAATTATATTAATTGTATAAGGAATTTTCAGTAATTATGATATATAAAAGGCTACATGATTATCTGTCTGTGTGCCTGTCAGTCTGTTTTCATATTTTCAAACTCTATCTTTACCGAAACTAAAAGTCGCAGAGCGGTGCTAGGGGCTTCAAAGGATTGGACTTTTTATGGACCTTTTTTAAGGGCCTTTAACAGGTTTAAATAGGTTTTAAGTGGTCAAAAGGGGTAAAAATTTAAAAAAATCGTTAATCATTTTGTACATTCATCTTTGTTTATTTTTAATCCGTTCATATGCGTGTCACGTTGTACGTCACCAGCTTTGCATGCGAGTTTTACTTTCGGTTTCGATTCAAGCTAATGACACCCAAATATATATTTTTTTAACTTTGGAAATCATGACTCAATAATAATATCTACAAAATCTGGACAAATTAAAAGATCAAAAATCTTTCATACAATAAGTTTGCGGAAATATTTCAATTTGCAATGGATTTCATGGACCACATCATATGTATACATGTGAACATAAAAGTCTCTTTTGGATCTTAAAACGCTATTATTCATCATTATGGAATATTCTTTTCTAATCTTAGCTTCTCCTTAACTTTGGAATATAGACTTTTCTCATTTATTCACTATATATCTATATATCTATATATATGTGTGTGTGTGTGTGTGTGTGTGTGTGCGCGTGTGTGTGCGCGTGTGTGTGTGTGTGTGTGTGTGTGTGTGTGTGTGTGTGTGTGTGTGTGTGCGTGTGTGAATTACTTAAAAAAAAAACTGTGTTCGACAGAAAGAAACAGTATACCGAATATGGGTTGGGATTAATGTTTAGATTTAAAATCCAAAAACACTTTGACAAAATTTCTGAAAAAATTTCACCCTCTAACAAGGGAAACGTTGGTTGGGCTTCTCCCAGGATTTTATGTGATTTTTTTTTTTTGAGCCATGACAAAAATGTTTTCACGTAACTCTCGATACTTTTTACTTTTCGAACCGAACGAACCATTATTGAGACTTGAAATATGTAAGAATCTCATCGAGACCATTCTTCCTTGTTTTCCCGTAATGTACAACACTACTTGTTTCACGAAGTGAATGGATGCTTTAAAGTAAGCAAAAACACTGAAAACTTATTCACCTAGGTAGAAGAGTAACTTATTTTGCCTTTGGTAAGATGTATCTCTAATAGTATATAAAGGGAACTTTGTGTGTGTCTGTGTATGTCTGTCTGTATGTGAGTTCGTTCCCTATGGACTCGAAAACGGCTAGGCCGATTTTTATTAAATTTTACACGAAGCTACAAACAGTTAGGCATATAAAATCGACAATAGTTTCTTTGATATGACAGGGGTGCGTTCGAAATGAATGTTTCTGTTTAGAGCACAGTTGAAGCATCATACTTGACTTTTATACTTTTAAACTTAAATTCAAGCGATTGTATATAAACAATAATTTATAAAATCAATCGTAGGTTCTGTACCAGTGCAATGTAGACTACAATGTATTGTGGAATACGTCACTGCAGGGACGCATGTGCAGCTTCCTCTTGATGCCTTGCGATGAGCCCTCAACTAGAGCAATTGATCGAGTTGATTGAAAAATGGGCGATTTCACCAATTTCTGTGGCAATAAAAATATAGGATTGTGAAACATTCGTCAATAATGATTCAATCCCGGGCAACGTCGGGTCTCATTGCTAGCTTGTTATATATTTGGATTAAAAAAAAAACTTCTTTCATTCTGCTATCTATTGTAAACCATAAAAAATCGAAAAATGCCTAGGTAGAATGCTTGAAAAACCAAACTGTAACGAAATACAGATAGTAGCCCTAAAAAAAGGGGTCAACATTAGTTCCCTAAAAGAGGTCTCGGGCATAATGCCACTTATAAAAACAAATCAAGTTCTCTTAAAAAAAAAAAGGAACCTTCTCATGAACTACAATGAAAAAACAAAACAATAAAAAAAAATGGAGTTGATAGGTCGCTATCTACATAAGCACACAAACATCAAGATAAACACGAAAAGGTGTGCGTGTTAATGCGTGTATATACATAGATATGAATGTGTGTGCATGTGTGCGTGTTTGTACTTAGCTGTATGCGCCAAACAATAAATGTAGGTACACACACACACACACATCACACGAACACACACATACATACACACACATATCACACACACACATACACACACACATAGGAGTAAACTATACTCATTTATTACATATAAATCGCAAATAACTTCATAAACTATGTCTCTAATATGAGACTAAGCATATCAATTCTTTTTGGCACATCATAATTCGCTGGCTTTAACACCCCTAAACGCAATATACGAGAGAGAGAGAAAGACAAAGAGAAATAAGGAGGAATCTATCTATCTCTCTCTCTCTCTCTCTCTCTCTCTCTCTCTCTCTCTCTCTCTCTCTCTCTCTCTGTGTATATATATATATATATATATATAATGTTTGTGTGTACGTTGTATATTACATTTTATCCATTGTGACTTCTATTAACCTCAGTCCCAAATACCTCACATACATAGACACTTCAAGCATTCCATTTCTCTCTTTGAACACACAAACACACACACACACACACAACATACATATACACACACACACACACACACACACACATACATATTTCATATCGATCTCTCTTTACAGAAATCTGCACCAGTTTAGAATCAAAGATTTTTTTTTGCTACATTTTATATATTATTCATCCAGGGCAACACTGTTCAAATATATACCAGCTTTGTGGGTATTTGTTTTGTATTTAAATCCAGACAGACAAACAAACACATGCAACTGCCGTTATATATATATATATATATATATATATATATATATATATATATAAGAAATCAAAACTATAAATTAAATTTCTTTTCCTTGTGATGAGCTCTACTTCCTATTGTGGTTGCTTTGAGCTTTTTTTATTTGGTTGTGATTACTATATAAATATTAATATTTAGATTTAAGTTTGCATTTGTTTTTGCCTGATAAACTTTTTATGACAGTTTTTTTGCTGAGTGTTGTTGTCGAAGTTTCTGATGCATTTCATCCATCTGTTGACAGTACTTCTTCACCGTAATGGTTTCGCCATTGATGAGACCGGTCTTAGACCAATAAATAGTCTGCATAACCTTCTTTTCATGCAACTCTGGCTTCGGGAAGTGCCATGGAGCTTCGTCGGCGCTTACTAACTTAGCTGAGCATCGCCGGTTGTCGTAAAGAATTCACTTTTTATCGAAAGCCACAACCCAGTCGAGAAACGGGTCGTTCTTGTTGCGTAAAAGAAAAGAAAATGACACTTCATAATGGCGTTTCTTTTGGTTGTCAAGTACAAGCATCTCGACAGTTTTCTGCATGAGAAATGCTTCAAAACCCTAAGCGATATGTAAAACGCCTTCAGCGATTTCATCGCCACCAGAACGCAAGATTCTTACGTCACTGGCATGAATACACTTGCTTTGCGTTGTCAAAAGTGTTGATTCTGATGGTGCTTATTTCGATCAATACATTTTTGTTTGAGCTGAGATATCTTCATCTGAATTTAAAAGTTAAAAATCGCAAGAGACACTTTGCTTTTTTATTCCCTTTTCATTTTTTTCCGATTTTTTTTTTTTTTGTATGATCTTTTTTATATCAAAATCGAAAACATTGATGAAAGTTCCATAGTTATCAGGCTCGCTTTCGATTCGGCTTCGAATCATCTTCAGGTGTTGATGAGGTGAAAGTGAGTAGGAGCGAAAAATGGAAATCAAGAAGTGAAAAGTGAAATGTACAATAAATTGTATCGAGTAATGGACGGTTAAAAATATATAACAGGTCAATTAAAAGTCAATTAAAAATCAATTAAAATCGAAGTCGATTAAAAATTTGAATTTTAAAATAATCGAATCCGTGAACCAGTATTGGCAAAGCCCGTCGTTTACGCCCTATTTTAGTGCGTTGTTGTTCTTCTTGATTGCAATGTTATTTTTTACTTTCTTTAATTTGTTTTTTTGTTTTTTTTCGCGTTGTACAATTTTTGTATTATCAACAAGGATTTGGCTAGGATAGGAGGCGGGATACTTATGTTCTTTTATTAAATGCTAGTATATGGCGCTGGTGTTTAAATGCATACTGAGTCGACGGGACAACGTTGTCGTTGTATGTCCAATGTATGTATTAGTCTTATGTTTGTTTTGGGAGTTACATTCTCCTAGGAGGAGGCATTGTAACTTATATACGACATTGGTTTGCTCCAATGTTTTTTTTATAGCTGGGAAAGAGTTGTTTTTAACTACAAGGTTAAAACGTTTTAAGCTTCTTATAGTAAATAATAAATTTAATTCTACAGTTGCTATCAACACGAGTTAAGTATCTATGGACGATGTTTTTAATAGCCTTTCCTTCAACTCAATAATTTCGTTGTATTTTGTTTTGGTAAAATATATTAATAGATTGGCGTTATGGTGCTGGTTAATATTATTGTTAGGGATTTGTAAGGATTGTTGTGTTAGTTTTATTTGTTTTTCAACAATATAGTCGGGAAGGTGATTGTTGATGAGTACCTGCTTTATATCTTTTTTTCATTTTAGTAAGTAATGCTTTTCTAGTGGATGAGATCAGTCTTGCGGGATTTAATCGAATTTTAATTATTGCTATCATGTACCGTTGTTAGCACTCACTATTAAAGGTCAGGGGGCTGGAATTTTATGCTTGTTGTTTTTTTTTATATACAGAAGTGTTGAAAGTATTATTGGGTATATCTATAAGGACGTCAAGAGGCGGAAAATAATGAAAAAACAACAGGACCTTTTTCAAAATTACTCGTTCCTTAGTTTACAGTAGAATTGAATAATAACAAAAAATTTCCATTTCTAAACTACTTATATATATAATATATATATTATATATATATATATTATATATATTTATATATATATATATATATATATATATATGTATATATAGTAAGTTATAAAATATATATGGCGATTAAGCTACACTGAATATTCCGCGTTTAATAAGCCTGCAAGAGTCCTAGAGTGGATAAAACGCGGAATATTCAGTGTAGCTTAATCGCCATATATATTTTATAACTTACTAACTAGCTCTACCTACGTATTGAGCACTTTTGAAGTAAATACTTAAAGTTTACGCATAAATATATACTTTCGTATATTCATTTTATGTGAGTAAATGAAGTAGTTATATATATATATATATATATATATATATACATATATATATACATATATATAAATATATACATATATATATATATATATATATATATATATATATATATATATATAGAGAGAGAGAGAGAGAGAGAGAGAGAGAGAGAGAGAGAGAGATGGGGAGGGAGATAGATAGATAGATAGATAGATAGATAGATAGATAGATAGATAGATATGATACACGACTAGACTAATAAATACATCATTATGAATTTTCCAACACAGCTGTTAGGTGTAAGGAGTCTAAATGTGGGTTATATTTAGTTTGATTTAATTTTATGCGTACTTTTTGTGAAAATTCAGATTTTTTCGATTTTCGTAAAATATCAACAATAGTTTATCGCCGCAATGTTGCATCACTCTGTTTTACAAATATTTTAATGGAATGTGTTCTGATGAACTCGTTTCACTTGTGCCCCCTCGACTTACCTTTACTCGACAAACAAACCCGCTTGGCAATAAGATCTCATCCCTTCACTGTTGTTGTCCCTAAATGCCAGTAATAGTTTCTTTCCTCGAACAACTAGACTTTGTAATTCCCTTCCTGCTACCTGCTTCCCTGGCTGTACTGATATGCAGAAGTTTAAATGTAACATAAGCAAATGTCTTGTTAATCTTTACTAGGCATGGCCCCAAATAGTAGCCCCTTAGGTTCAAGTGGCGACAAACTTTGTAAGGAGAGAACATGAGTAAGAAAAAAAATAGTGTTAGACGTCAATCTATATATCTATAACAGTGAACGTGTCTGCCTCTCTGTGTGTGTGTGTGTGTGCGTGTGTGTGTGTGTGTGTGTGTGTGTGTGTGTGTGTGTGTGTGTGTGTGTGTGTGTGTACATTTTCCTACGCAATAACTCTCAATTTTTGATTGACAGACTCGAAATTTGATATACAGTGTACTGAGGTTTGGGAAAATCGATGTGATCGGTTTTCGGCCAGAAATTTGGCTGTTAAGGGGTCAAAGTTCAACGATTTGACCTTTGAGAACTCTACCAAACTCCTCCGATAATTTGGAGTCTAA
>NC_136513.1:36165497-36277997 GCF_053919585.1 Euprymna scolopes
CAAGATCTGGACTATATGGGAGGGTGAGGAACTGTTTTCATACCTTGCAGTCATGACAATGTATTTTTTTTTTTACACAGTGATCACCACTTATCAAGGCCCGGAAGCCACTCAGGGATAAGGGTTATTGCAAGTACATTAAGTTAGTGAGGAGATTTGCTGAAGTGTTTACTTAAGGGGGCGGTTCATTAGGAATTTGTTAACATTGGACTTGAAGACATCCAAATTGTAGTCCGGAGGGAAGCAGGCAGACGGAACAGAGTTCCACAGGCGTGCAGTTCTAAGAAAGAAGCTTTGTTCATGGAATCCGCGTTTTGATTTAGGCACAGATATAGAGTGGGGGAAATTTTTCACAGTGGATTCAGCTAGACGGGTGTTTCTCGTGAAAGATTGGCGAGGGGGGGACCAGAGATTGGAGTTCAGGCGAGCATCTGCCATGGGAATAACGATAAAACAAGGACAGGCTCGCAACGTCTCTTCTGTGGGAGAGAGGTTGCAGGGTAGAGAAAAGGGCATCCCCCACTAAGCCACGAAGTCTATTTTGTACTCTGTCAAGGCAGGATAGGCTGTTTTTAGCAGCTCCTGCCCAGATATGGCAACAGTATTCCATCCTTGGACGTACTTGGCTTTTATATAGATTTCTTTCTGATCTTCTCTGGGCACACTTGGGACAACCTCTCTGACAATCTTCCGCATATTCAGTTCCTCGAAAATAATTGTGTGCACAGTTTCCACACTGACATTAAACTGTGCACTTATTGTCTCTAAAGACACACGACGGTCCTTATCCAAGAAATTCTTTATTTGGCCAATCAACTTTGGTGTCCTGACTTCTTTACTCCTCCCACACCTCTCATTATCCCTCACAGACTATCCCTTTTTTTTGCTGCATCAATATCCAATTTCCCTTATTCTATGTAGCACAAATGATTTTAAAAATTTAAAACATTTAATTTAATTTTCTATGTTTATTACCTTACGCAAATCAGGTGCAAACCTTTTATAATATTTGCTAATATTCTCCTCCGAGGAGATGTATAAACATCGAAAACTCATGGGTTAAGAAAATATAATTTACTATACTGTATTCTTTGTCTTGCATACAATAAAATTTCTATATTTGAAATTAAACTTTTTCAAATCACAAATTCTAAATTCATAAATTATGATTATATATATATATATATATATATATATATATATATGAGGTTAGTGGAAGGCAGCCCCATCAGAGTGCTCAATTTTCAAGGAAAATTAAAAAAAATAATAATAAATGCGTGATATTTGTAAGAGAAGGTCAGAAAAACATGTGTTCCATGTTTTAACCCCAAACAAAAGGTAAACTGAAAGGGACCAACTATAGGTTCCCTTCGTTTGGATTTGAAACCAACAATACCAATCGTTTTTGCTCTGATGCACAGTAGCATATTTATAAACCCCAATTATTTAAAACATTAAAACAGTTAACTTCTTAGATGTAACTAAGACTTAAAGAGAAAATATGTGAACCATACTAAAAGGATAACAATTTATGTAAAGCATATCCTTTAATCTATCAGAAATAAATTATCGATAATTCCTTGACGATAAGCATTTTAACTCCCACAAGTCCTAGAAATAGTGCATATAAAAACACATAATTGGAATATGTTCAACCCTAACATTAGGAAAATTATATGGTTTACACCCCCTCCTTCAATTTAAATATCAAAACCAATTTCGGAAAAAGTTTTCTCAATCTAATAAGGCTACAAAAACGCAGTAAAATTGAGTTAAAAGAAAAATAATCTAAAAACACAATAGGAAAATTTTGAGCAATACACATTTTGAATCGAAGGCTAATAAATCATATAATAAACGGGAATGTCCACTTAAAGGAAATTGCTTAATCTACCTAAGAGCATATGAATAAATTTTACATTAGCATGGCTGAGTACACATTTGAAGAAAGTTTACTTGTCATAAATGCTCCTTCAAGAATCCAAACAATACAAAAAAACACCACTTTCTATATGTTATGGTGAAATAGTGGAGCAAAATTAAACAACAACTATGAAGTGGCATATCCTAAAAGAAGCTACAACTTTTCCTTCACTATTTTTGCTTTGCCGAAAAATTAGATTGAAAGATAGGGATAAGTTGCTCAACAAAAAACAGGAAACCTTCTAAAATTATGAGCATTATAAAAACATCTAAACCTAAACATTATTTTGCAAACCAAAAGTAATTATAACATAATTTTCTGGCATCAATATTTTTATTCTATTGTCAGCTATTAATTTCAATTTGCCTAAACAATATATACGATTTAACCCATCTCATTTCTTTCTCTAAATTTTGCTATGTCGATATACGTGTTTGGATACATGACAAGTCTCGTATGCTGTCATAAACGTGTTTATAAATAGAATCTTATTTTCCAAACTATTGCTTCCTCTTCACTGGTAGATTAATGCACTGGTGCTACCAAATCAGGCTGTCTGAAGATATTGGCTTTCTGAGACGAAATGCACCTAACATTGATGCTTTTTGTTTTTCACAAATAAATCATATAAAATAATTCAAGAAACAATTGCTGGTGCTACCAGATCAGGCTGTCTGAATATATTGGCTTTCTGAGACGAAATGCGTCTAACATTTTTTTTTTGTTTTACTACTTCTTTTTCCCCCTTTTCCTTCTCCCCATTTCTCCTTTCTCTTTGAAGATGTAAAGAACTTGGAACATAACAAGTTTTTTTACAAGATAACTGGATTCGGCATTAAATAACCCGAAAAAGGGTTGATATCGCAGAAAAACAAAACAACCAACCAATCCAGAAGCAATTAATAACATTGAGTTAATTTATTAAAATAGATTTTCATTAATGTAATATGCAAATGGGGGTATTCATTTTTTCGAATAAATAGTATGTACAGAAATTATTCTGGACTAAAAAAAGTGTATATAAGTCCGTTTTCAGTATGAAAATTAATTTGGGAAACAGTGTATAATTTGTACATATTAATTATATTGTGAACAAACAGACAAGAATACGACTTTATTATAATACAATATCTAAACAAACAAGGACGCCCGGACTGTCCACAGAGTTTCATAATTATTAAGATTTTTCTTATTCTGTTTGTGTACTTGTCCGTTTCACATTTCTCAGAAACTACTGGGCTGATTTACCTGAAATTCTGCATGACTCTTCATGATTCGGCGCAGCGAAGTAAGCACTATAACATTCGCCAAACGTACAGTTAGGTATTAATAGGGATTCAATAAACATTAGCCGTATTTACTCTAGACGTTTTCTTGGAAACTAATGAGCCGACCTGACTGAAATTTTGTATGGACCTTTGTTATGATTAGGTGCAGCGCACTGAGTATTATGGTATGCAATTAAGGATTAATATAGATTATTAAAGATTAACATCGATTAATAGGGATTAATATTGATTAATACGGATTAATAGGGATTAATGTGGATTAATATGGATTAATAAGAATTAGTATTTAATGCAAAAATGGTCACAAATAAATCATATTAAATAATTCATTCGCTGTCAAGAACCGATTCTAACTCAACTGTCTATGACTTTACCCCGGTATATATATATATATATATATATATATATATATATATATATATATATATATATATATATATATATATATATATATAAATTAAAAATCCGTTTCACAAGAAGGAACAACAACAAAGTCAATAATTTGTACGATCGTTTCGGAAAACAATGTTTTTATTGTGGTAGACATTAAGCTACGGACAATAATTTTTACATATAGTATTTTTAAATAAACAAAGTTTCCTCATCAGCAAAAGTATTGGGAAGGGTTTTTAATATATGTAAAAGACACCAGAAATAAACATAGCATTAAAAGTAAGGCAGATGTATCTTTTAATTCTTCGCCTTTTGAAATCAGCAATTAAGGTCAAAGTATTCATATGGATGTTTATTGTAGCTTTTATACTTATGAAATATATATATATATATATATATATATATATATATATATATATATATACTAGCTGGCCGCCCAGAGTTGCCCGGTCATACGTTTTAACATGATATTTCAATTTATGCAGACTGCGTAAGTATTAGTATAGAATATACCTTATCCGGTAGATTAAAAGAAAAGAAAATAATGAAAAATAATAATGATAATGTTGTTTAGCAAATTCCATCTTTTGTCAGCTATTAATAATTAAAAATAATAAATTCAATATAAATTAAATTAAAAATAAATTAAATAAATCAATTTTAAATAATATTTCTAAATAGAACAACAAAAAACAATTCTCCTTTCTCTTTGAAGAGAAAAAAAGTATGAAACATACTTAAGCCGTTCACAAATGGACAATTGCTGGTGCTACTAGATCAGGCTGTCTGAAGATATTGGCTTCCTGAGACGAAATGCATCTAAAATTGGTGCTTTTTGTTTTTCTACTTCCTTTTGCAAAACTTAATCATGTTCTGTAAAATTTAAAAAAAAGAAACAACAACAACAACAACAACCCTTCCCCCTTTTCTATTTTCCCCTGTTCCTTCTCTCCATTTCCCCTATTCTCTTTCTATATCCCCCACTTTCTGACCAGTTAAACAAAACAACCAAACGAAACTCTACAAATAAATATTTGAAGACATAAAACACTTGAAGCATAAAAACTTTCAGTTGTGCTTATTCCCCCACCCTCATTTTCTAAATGTAGGGTTTCTCGTTTTTGCATCAGATTCTACGTTTTCTTCAACCGTCCTCATCAACCCTTTTCTTATTTTCGGGTTTTCTTTTTCCTTTTCATTCTTTTATTTTTTTCTTTCCTTCTTGATCTTAGTCAATCGAGAGTAGATATGTAAACACAACTTTCACTACACTGCTACGTCACATAACTTAAATTCCTGTTGCACATTTATTTCATTTAGTGGAACACTTGTAATCACACAATGTGGCATAGAGTGGCCATCGGAGGCCAATGTAATTCCAGCGGTATTGTCTCTCAGTTTATTTTGGTTTACCAAAAACCTTGTACATGCAAAATCCAATACTGGTCTTATCGTAATGTGGCATTTTTTAATGGTAGTTGGGTTTATTTTTGTAGCATTCGTGTAAAGGTATAATGTCTCAATCATTCTCCATTTTCCTTCTCTTGCTTCTTTTTTTTTCAGTTAAATAACCTGAAAAACAAAACAACCAAACCATATTAATACATTTTACAAGTCAATTGTTAACATTTTTTTTCTTTAATTACCGGAACACAGATATAAACATATATATTTCTGTCTGTTTGTCGGTCTGTCTTTCTATCTGTCTGTCTCTCTCCATATTTTCAAACTATATCCTCCGAAATTAAAAGTCGCAGAGCGACGTCAGGGGCCTCAAATGATTGGATTTCTTTACGGGCCGTTCTTTAATGGGTTTTTAGTCGGTTAAAATAGTTTTTAAGGGGTCAAAAAGGGGTCAAAATGTAAAAAAAAATGTTAAAAATTTTTTACATTTATCTTAGTTTATTTTTAATTTTTAATAGGTTTATATGCGTGTCACGTTGGTACAGTGGTAACGACATCAGCTTCGGTTTCGATTCTAGCTGATGGCACCTGAATATATATATATTTTTACTTTTGAAATCACGACTCTATAATAATATATACAGAATCTGGACGAATTAAAATATCATTTTTTTAGCTTATTTTGCAACTGAGCAAAACTGGGCGCCGCTTCCCTTGCTAGTTTACATTAAAAAATTTAACGTTCATTTTTTAATTGAAGTAAGCTATCCTAATATATAAGGAAAAATACAAAATTCATAAACTTATTATTTGATACATTAACATCAAAAATGTTATTTCGTATTATATACGGTGTCTGTATTTGTTACCTCATATAATATATTAAGAGTTGATCTATTAGATAAAATTTAACTCTAATAAAATGAACACCAGGAAATTTTATGCAGAAGGTAGTTTTATTCTACGTTTGTATAATTTCGATTATTTTATTTGTACTAAAAACTAATATAGAATCTTTATAAAATAGATTTAACTAGTTGCCTCTATACGAAATTTAGACTCCTGGGCTTCCCATGATCAAATTTAAATGGATATTAAATTAGGTCTTTATATTTAATTTAAATTTTAATTCAGGCAATGTTTCCTCAACAAAATTAACCACGATTATTGAAAACGAAAATACTCGCAACATTTGAACTCGTTACAATGGAAACAAAAAATCATAGAGAGCGTGTATACGCCTCTGCCCACTTTTCCTTAGTTAATTCCTTATTTCCTGTCATTTAATGAGTGCACACAACCTGACTTAATTAAAACAACGAGAGACACAGTCATTGAATTGTGATTAAAATACCGCTACTTTCTTAAAACTAACACACGTGTCATAATTAAAAATAAAGAATAAATTCGAAATAAGGCCTTACCATTTTTTTTTCTTTCTTTCCCTTCTTTTTTGCTTTCTTCTTCTTCTTTTTCGTTGTTTTTTCTTTACTTTTTTTCAAATTTGGTTTTCATTTTCATAAAAGACTAGCAGTTAAGCCCGGCTTTCCCTATGTACTGCTCATAACTTTATGTGCATATGTATAAATATAGTAAAAAGTTTGACTCCTGTTCATGTAACCTACATCGAAAATTTCAAGTGTTTAGACCCAAAATTGGCGGAGGACTTTGGTACAGTCTGCAAAGATCAACTCTTTCAACTTTGACCTTTTGGCAACAAAATTTTCGCCATAAAACTGATTAAAAAGTTTGCTGTTTGTCTGAATAAACTTTATGTAAAATTTCAAATGTTTAGACCTAAAATTGGCTGAATAGTATGCTAGATTCCACAAAGGTCAACTCTTTTGAGCTTAGACTCTTTGGTAGCCAAATTTTCGGCCAAAAAACGATTAAAAAGCTTGCCCTATGGTGGAATACACTTTTGTAAAATTTCAAATATTTAGACCCAAATTTTGACCCCTTAACATTTATTGCTTTCGGCTCAAATCGAATTAAAAAGTTTGATCCTTGTCCAAGTAGCTTACATTTAAAATTTCAAATGTTTAGACCCAAAATTGGAAGAGGAGTTTTGTAGAGTTTTCAAAGGACAAATCGTTGAACTTTGACCATTTGACAGCCACATTTCTGGCCGAAAACCGATTAAAAAGATTTTCCGAAAGCTCATTACCCCTTATGTTAACTCTCGAGTCTGTAGACTGGAAATTGACAGAGTAATTTGGGAGGGAAATGTACACACACACACACACACACACATACACACACACATAGAATTTCACTTTTATAGATATACTAGCATGGGTGCCCGGCGTTGCCCGGATGTTTGGAGGGGTTATGCTAGGCAAAAAAAAAAACAAAAAAAAGGTCAATTTTTTAAACTTTGACCCCTATTATGACCCCTTAACATTTATTGTTTTGGGCTCAAATCAAGTTATTAAGTTAGATCCATGTCCAAGGAACCTATATCTAAAATTTCAAGTGCTTAGACTCCAAATTGTCGGAGAAGTTTTGTAGAGTTCTCAAAAGTCAAATCGTTGAATTTTGACCCCTTAGCAGCCAAATTTCTGGCCGAAAACCGATCACATCGCTTTTCCCAAATCTCAGTACACTGTATATCAAATTTCGAGTCTGTAGACTAAAAATTGACAGAGTTATTGCGTAGGGAAATGTACCCACACAGACACGTTCACATTTATAGATATATAGATAGAGTCTGTTTTTGTTGCCTGATGAAGTCTTTTTAAAATGAAACGATAGATTTATTGTCGCAACTAATTGTAATTTTGTTTACCTTGTTCAATTCAGGTATTCTACAAACAAAGATGGCTGCTAGAGAGAACACACAATGTTGAGTCTTCTATGAACTATTTTCTTCTTGCAGCACTATATTGTCATATACTTTTTTCTATCTAAGCAAATAATTTCTAATTTTTCTGAATAGTATACGCACGAAAAGAGACGACGTAGACATACTAATAACCGTTTGTTTCTGTATAACGAAACGGATCAATAAAAAAAAATGTACCGAAATTTTAACATGCAGGAGAGAATTATTATTTTTTTTTTTACATAGGTGTCACCACTTATCAAGGCCGATAGGCCACTCAAGTATAAGGGTTAAAGAGTGTACAGTAGTCAAAAGGACAGTATAGTAATTGATAGTAATGGAAGTTCGGTAAATTTGTTAACTTAAGTGGAACGGCTCATCAGAAACTTGTTCACGTTGGACTTGAAGGCAACCATATTATAGACAGCTGGAAAGCAGGAAAACGGAAGACAATTCCACAGGCGTGCAGTTCTAAGAAAGAAGCTTTGATCATGGACTCTATGTTTAGGTTTAGGCACAGATAAAGAGTGGGGAAAATTATTGATAATGTTTTCAGCTAGTCTAGTGTTTCTTGTTAAAGTTTGGCGAAGGGGGATCATAGATTGAAGCTCAGTCGAACACTTTCCATGAAAATAACGATACATCAGAGACAAACTCGCAACATCTCTTCTGTGAGACAGAGGTTGCAGCGAAGAGAAAAGGACATCTCCCACCAGGCAACGAAGTCTATTTTGAACCCTATCAAGGCAGCTCCTGCCCATATGTGGCAACAGTATTCCATCCTTGGACGTATCTGGCTCTTATATAGATAGAGAATTGCATCAGCAGTTAGATATCTACTGGATCGATAGAAGGATCCGATCATTTTTCCAGCGGCCTTGGCAACAGATTTGATGTACGTATTCCATTTAAGATCAGGAGTAAAGATCAAGCCCAGAAGCCTGTCAAAACTTGAGGCCTCCCCAAGACGAGAGCCATTAATTTTAATTGATTCCAGATGGGGATCAGAACGTTGATGATGTAAAGATAGAAGCTTGGGTTTAGATGCATTAAAAGTAACCAGTCACTCCTTTCCCCATTGTACAACGTGATCAAGATCAGAGGAGGAAGAATCGGAGAGAACTTGGTCGTTTACTGTCTTAGATGTGCTATCATAGATGGTAGTGTCGTCAGCAAAAATGTCTACGAATGATGTAAGGATGTGATTTGGAAGATCATTAATGTAGATCAGGAAAAGAGTTGGGCCCAGGATGGACCCCTAAGGGACTCCAGCATTTATACTGTGAGCTTCTGATTTTTGACCATCAACTACTACTCTTATGAACCTATCAGAGAGAAATGATTTAATAATTGAGAAGACATTTCCAGCTATACCATAGCTGGAGATCTTGTGAAGTAAACCTTTATGCCATACCCTATCAAAGGCCTTTGATATGTCAAGAGCAATTGCCCTAGAAAGGTTGCCTCCGTCGAGAGATTCGCTAATCCTATGAGATATAACTGTAAGCACATCTGCTGTAGATCTAGCAGAACGGAAACCATATTGTGTGTCACTAAGAAGGTTATTTTTGCTGAGATGGTTGATTACTTCTCTATTTACACATATTCCAGCAACTTACTCATGACGCACAGGAGACTTATTGGCCTGTACTGAGAGGGGGATGAATGATCACCTGAATTCTTAAATACAGGGCATACTGATGAGATTTTCCAAGGTGATGGGAAGCAATTCTCCTTAAGACAACGTTTAAACAGTTTTGTAAGTATATGTGCTAGTTCTGGTTGAAGTTTTTTTAGTACTATAATTGGAATACCGTCAGGGCCAGTTGCTTTACTGGAATCAAGGTTTTTGATTAGCTTGGCAACATCACACACAGATATTTGTATATCACATAGTGTGTTTTCTGATACAGGAGGAAATATTGGGGGTTGGCGGCCTTGGTCGCAAAGGGTAGAATTGACTGCAACGTTCTTGGCAAAGAGTTTGGCTTTGTCTGATGCTGGTTTTGCATGAAAAATAAATATTTGGATCTATATAAAAAAAAAATATTTCGATATATATTTTTATATACATATTCATATGTATACAGTAGAACTACGGGATACGCCATTAAAAATTAGAGAAAAAAATACAGTACATTATATAATACACATGCATATAATCAAATAACATTATAAATAGCGCGTTAAGGCGGGGAAAATACTGTAACCAAGGGCGGGAAAAACATCGTATTCCACACTGTAACCTGAAACACTCGTATTCTAGGGCCACCGTATCCCGAGATTTTACTGGATATATAATTCCAGGTTAATAATATTCAAAGATAAAAAAAACAATTAATTTAACGGGATTTATATAATAGTACTTAATGATAAAGAGCAAGGTGCACCTCTATATTCAAATAAACATTAATTTAATGATGTTATGCAATCAAAATCATGTTTCGGTCTAATATGTTATAACAGTAACCAACCGAATCTTGTTATGGTCCTTATCTTTCTTTTACTGAGCCATGTTCTCAAATGAAGATACGAGGGGCGTGGAATAAGTAATGCCCCTGATCCACTCCCCCATAGCAGTAGAGCAACGAAACTTGGTACAGTTATTAGTCTTTCTCTACATAGGAACCACCCAGAGGTATGCATTTCTCCCATCGGTTGTTGCAGTTCTGGAGATCGTTTTTGTAGAACACCCCAGGTTTGACCTCTAACCACGACGTGACTTCAGAAACCAAGGCTGCATCAACTGGGAAACGCTTTCCTTTCAAAAACAACTTCATGGCTGGGAAGAGGTGAAAGTCAGAGGGTGCAGGGTCAGAAGCGTAGGGAGGATGGGGTAGGATTTCATAACCACACGCCCTTGCTTCTGATCTGGCAACATGCGAGTTGTGGACCGGGGCGTTATCCTGCAGGAGAAGAGTACCTTTGCTGGTCTTGCTCTGCCTCTTGATTTTGATAGCTTCCCTTAATTTCCTCAAAAGTGAAGCATAATAGGCTCCTTTAATTGTGGTACCCTTTTCCAGGAAATCTGCCATCACTACTCCGTCCTGGTCACAGAAGACTGTGAGCATGACCTTGCCAGCGGAGGGCTGCACCCTTTCCTTCTTTGGAGGTGGTGAGTCCAAGTGCTTCCATTGCATTGACTGGGCTTTGGTCTCTGAATCATTGTAAGTGACCCAGGTTTCATCCTGTGTAATCAGTTTTTTGAAAAACTTTGACTCATCTTCTTAGCACATCTCCAAATTCATCCTCGAGCACTCGACACGTTCTCGCTTCTGGAATGGTGTGATCAACCTGGGAATCCATCTGGCAGACACCTTATGCATATGCAAATGGTCACGAATGATAGTTTTCACAGACCCTGTACTAATCTTGACATCTTAGGCTATTTGGCGAATAGTAATGCGCTGATCTTCCAAAATGGCAGCCTCAACTAGACGGACAGATGCCTCATTAATGGTAGAAGGGGGGTGACCAGGTCTGGGAGTTGTTTCCACAGACTTCCGGCCATGTTTGAATACACGATGCCAGCGTTTTACAAGGTCATATGATGGGGCATTATCACCATAAGTTTCTTTCATTTCATCAAAAGTCTCTTGTGGTGTGCGTCCTTCCAAATACAAAAACCGGATCACTGCTCGACATTCATCAGGCTCCATTTCACACCTGACTCAATTCAAACACCTGTAAAACAGAAACCACAATTAGTTCAGAGCTGTAATTTGCCACATAACCCGTAGAGATATAAATCATTGCACATGAAAAATTTAAGCTAGATCAGCTAACTGGAAGTGGGTCAGGGGCATTACTTATTGCACGCCCCTCGTGATAAAGATCAAACGTACAAAACACTATAAACTATTTAAACTATGGAAAAGATAAAGAGAAGAGAGGAGGGCAACGAAAGTGGGGAAAGGGGTGGGGCAGTAGGCGTCACGTGATTTTTCATCAGATTAAAAGACTTCTTGGAGCAGCACTTATTGCAAACTAAAACCCAATTAAACAACGTGAAGTTTTCTACAAGTAATCTCCTTTAACTGAATCGGTGTTTCGATGCGTAAAAGTCAGAAGCGCGCTTTGCCACTTGCATCTTTGTCCTCTCTCTGAAATTGCCGAACCTATAACGGAATCGGCTTCGTAAAGGTTCAACAGGCGCCGGTGAATGTTGATCGGTTCAGATTTTTCTGGATGGAGGAATTCAATGACGCTTTTGACGCACTTGCATGACAGAGGTTGCTTTCTTGAGTCTCATATCGTAAACATCTGCAACAGAGAGATGAATAAGTTTCGTCGTCATAACAACGCAATTTGCAATCGCTTCTCATCCATTCGGGCGCAATAAAAAATAGGAGGCATTACTTTTAGAACTTCCCTTGTGTTTCGCTCTTTTTATTATTGTTAACAGAATTTTGAAAATTTAATTAATTTTTTACGATATCGTATGTTCCTTAATTTTTCAATTGAACATAACTTATTTTAAGAAGGATATACGGTTGGCTGGAATAAGTGCGTGTAATATGTATATAGAGGAGGATTAGAAGATTGTCACGGTGCAAGAAATGGAAATATGTCGGTTAAGTTTAGTAAACCTTAATTAGGCTAAAGTTCTACGCAATGATCTAATGTGTGTGACCGTGTTTCAAGATATATTTCGAGAGAGGTCCCGGATATGACCTTAATTATACCCGATGGTGAGGCCCCAGCTTCGGACTGTGGGGGAGTGTGGAGCCACTTCTTAATTGACATTGCTCCCAGGTTCATTCTGACCCGGAGTGATAGTACCTGTTAGGGTCCCAACTACGGGTTGAATAGAAACTGACTTGAAAAAAATATGTTCTATTAAAATCGTTTCCTTCAAAATCACTGGATTCGGCATTAAATAGCCTAAAAAGGGTTGATATGCCGTAAAACAAAAACAACCAACCAAATATTTCGAGAGAAAACCTCTTTGTTAAATACTAACTGCTTCAAATCTGAAATCCCTGCGGACTGGTAATGTTGTTTTATGATAATATCGTAGAACATAATTATGTGGACCGCACATTTATTTATTTATTTTATTCAAGTGATTAAATGATTATTACATTTAGTTAATTTATTTGCTGTAAAAAATAAAATATTCTTAAAAAGGATTTTGTAATTTGCGTTGTAAGAAGTGTAAGAGGGCTGTCTTTGAGGGCTATGGCAATGCAGTGTATGGAAACAGCCTCCGCAGTAAAATAAATAACGATGACAATATTGAGGGAATTTTGATACTTTTTCATTACACATTTATTTCTGAACAAAATAGTAGGTGTGTGAATTTCGCACAGAATTTGAGAATATATCTCTTCTTCAGGAAGAGGAGGATAGGAAGCGTAAACAGCTCTCGAATGATATCTAAGATGCCAGTCCCGCAGTAAAACAAGCTCGTATATTTGTTATTTCCGGGTTGTGAATTCGATGGGTCTTAGGTACTGTCTAAAGTTATTATACTTTTGTTTTATTCATGCATTTATGAATTTACTGTAACACGTTTTTACGGTAACGTTTTAATCTCTAAAATAAAATGATTGAATAACGTACAGAACTTCCAATCTATAATATAAATCTCACCTGTCTGTTTAGATGTATGTATGTATATATGTCTTCCTAAAACTTTCGACAGAGACAACCGATTTTCACGAGATCTGTATTGTTTTGAGGATCGACCCTTCGGACGACAAATATCGAAAAATTGGCAAAAAACATTAATTCCTTCAACCTCATCTGGGCTCTTTTTACAGGGAGGGTCGCTTTTTTTCGCCGATATTTTCGAAAGTCGTCCCAACTTTTTGATTAACTAGCCGTAATTTAAACCTTCACCACTTCCGGTTTGGCGATGAACGCAACAGCACACGCGTCACGTTTTTTGTTGTTGTTTGTTTTTTGTTTTGTTTTTTTGTTGTTTTTTTCGCGTTCTTTTCTTCCTTCGCAGTACGGGTTCGAGCCTGCCTGCCTACTACCACTTTTTTTGCTCAACACACACCTCCAAACACCCGGGCAACGCCGTGCACCTAGGTTAGTCTTCTTATAAGTTAGGATTTGCTAAGAATAGGAAAGCCAGCAATGAGTTTATACATTGACAGTTTTAATGCTTCCAAATGAGATCAGAATTATTATCCCTTTTTTCAAGCAAATGCTAAATTATTCTTAAGTTGTAGGATTAAGTTAAGCTTGAATGAAATTCTGTTCTCATTCTTCTAATTGGCTGTAATTTGTAATTAACTAACAGAGTTTCCATGAACAAAGCTTCTTTCTTAGAACTGCACGCTCGTGGAATTGTCTCCCGTTTTCCTGCTTTCCAGCTGACTACAATATGGTTGTCTTCAAGTCTAACGTAAACAAGTTCTTGATGAGCCGTCCTACTTGTTAACAAATTTACCGAATTTCCATTACTAACGATCACTATATTGTCCAATTTCTATTGTACACTCTTTAACCCTTATCCTCGAGTGGCTCCTTGGCCTTGATAAGTGGTGATTCCTATCTAAAAACACACACACACACTGTCGGCTAAGCTCCGACTTCTGTCGAATTGCCGCAATGTCGTACCCCTGTGCCGGTTTTGCAAGTACATTAATGGAATGTGCTCTGATGAGCTTATAGCACTTGTGGCCCCTCGACGTACATATTCTCAACAAACAGCAAACTCTCACCCTTTCACTACTGAGACCCTTAGATGCCAGAAAACCTTCTACTCATAGTTTTTCCTCGGATTGCTAGACTTTGGAATTCCCTCCCTGTTTCCTGTTTTCTGACTGTACTAACCTGCTGAAGTTTAAATACCGTGTGAACAGGCATCTCGCTGCTCAACTCCCCACAGTCCCCCGTTATGCATGATCTCAAATAGTAACCCCATACATTTCAAATGATAATGCACATTGTTTGCATCGAAAAAGAGTAAAATATAAAGAATACGAATTAATAATCGCTGAGAAAACTGAACTATAAACTATAAATTATTTGAAATATACAAACGTTCATTGCACTGTGCAACATTAAAAAAGAAATTACATTAATGGAATGTGCTCTGATGAGCCATGATCACTTGTGCCCCCTCGACGTACACATTCCCAACAAGCAGCAAATTCACACCCTTTCACTACTGATACCCTTAGATGCCAGAAAACTTTCTACTCATAGTTTTTCCTCGGATTGCTAGACTTTGGAATTCCCTTCCCTGTTTCCTGTTTTCCTGGATGCACCAATCTGCTTAAGTTTAACTGCAGTGTGAATATGTGACACTTACGTCACCCGCGCGTCGTCCAGTGGTGGAATGACCCCGGTTGTCGGTTCTGATGTTTCCTCAGCGATGATGTCACGGCCGGTTTCCTAAAACAGACTTGTCATGCAAAAACAATTGAAGGGACCAAGTCAATAAGCGTTTCTTTTTGTTTAAACTTCTTTGTATTCAATCAGGGTACAATCGCAGTTAGCTGTTTAGTTAGGGACTGGCCACTTGTTAACTGCGAGGTTTTCTCTTCTCTCTCTCCGACAGACAACTCAATTATCTACGTGGCAGGGTCAATCGATGGGGGAATCTTCGTTCGTCGGACCCAAGGAAGCAAAGCTCTCTCTCTTACTCTCACTCTGTGTCTGACTCTGACTGTCAATCTCTCAAGGCTCGCTGCTTATATTGTGGGGGCGTGGACTGGGTCTCTTCCCGTTTCAGGTCGTTGGCCAATCAGAATTAAGGGATCACTGTCCGTCAAATCTTCGCCAGGCGGCCTATACCCAAAAAAGGAGCTGTCTTTCTTTCTCTGTTGGCATTCGGGTGTTCTCTAATGGAACTTGACAGGTCGTAAAAACAGAGATGCCCAACTTAATTATTTTTGAGAGGACATAAAAACAGCTGAATCCGATTCCACAAAGGCCACGCGTCTTTTCAATAGGGTCACTTGTCGCCCCGCTGTTCGTCGACTGTTTGCCTTGTAGATCGGAATTTCATTGGTATCCTCGCCACCCACGGGCTTTCATGGCCAATTTAACGTCATCACGTTCTTCCACCATAAGCTACGATCTTATCTTTTTTCTCTTCCTTTCGTCGTTTACAGCTGCCTGTTTTCCCTTTCTTTTTCCACGGGTTCACCGCTACTCTTGGCCTTTTGGTCAGGATCAAAGTGCAGCATCTGTTCTTCGGATGCCGCACTTCCATTTCTTGTTCTCTTTCGGTGGAGGAGAAATCCTTCACGACTGGGAAAATTCTTATTTTTATACCCTTGAGCGTCTCTCAAATAGACATCTCCCTGCTTAACTCCTCACGGTCCCCTGTTATACTTGATCCCACATATTTATAATTATTACACTGTATAAACCTCTAAAAAGTACAGAACATCTCTGACCATTTTTATGCTCACAATGGCATAGAAAATCCATTTCTGGTCTTCTTTTTTGACGAATCATATATATATAGTGATCACCACTTATCAAGGCCCGAAAGCCACTCAGGGATAAGGGTTATTGCAAGTACATTACGTTAGTATGGAGATTTGATGAAGTGTTTACTTAACGGGCGGTTCATTAGGAATTTGTCAACATTGGACTTGAAGACATCCAAGTTGTAGTCCGGTGGGAAGCAGGCAGACTGAACAGAGTTCCACAGGCGTGCAGTTCTAAGAAAGAAGCTTTGTTCATGGAATCCGCGTTTTGATTTAGGCACGGATATAGAGTGGAGGAAATTTTTCACAGTGGATTCAGCTAGACGGGTGTTTTTCGTGAAAGATTGGCGAGAGGGGACCAGAGATTGGAGTTCAGACGAGCACCTGCCATGGAAATTACGATAAAACAATATATATATATATATATATATATATATATATATATATATATATATATATATATATATATATATATATTTAATGTCACTTTTGAGAATTTTGTGGAGAATCTTCCATAAAGATATTTCAGTGATGGAAAAACGTTTTTAAATGAAACAGGAAACACTGACATAAAAATAACCATTTTACATTTAAGTATTTAGAGTTTTATAACTATTATACCTGTCTGATGTATATTAATCTAGAGTGTAAGGATCAGTTTTATCTATAATTCGAGGATTTTTTTTTTTTTTTTTTGCAAATAGTTTTTATTATCAACCCACATTTTTGTGCATAGTATAAATGAATGCTGCAACTATCTTAAAGTGAAGTAATTTTTTAAAGTAATTTTTTCAAATATAATACTCATGGAAAGTGAATGTCTTTGCTTGCGTAGTCGCCATTCAGAGACACGTAAACCCACTTCTTAGTGAAGGAGGGACGATCTGTTAAACAGTCCGCTCTGCTCAACATCCAAACTTCAACTCTCAATAATCTCCAGCTAACCTGATCTAGGTAACATACACGTAGATCCGATCAGCTGGCCAGCTCTTCCGGTAAACTTGTCTACAATATGATTTACCATATTTTGACAGTCTTTCACATTCTTTACATTCATCTTCCATCCATCTCTCCAGTTAATTAGATAGATAGATAGATAGATAGATAGATAGATAGATAGATAGACACTTTCTTGTGTTCGAACTACTACATAACACAATGATTTCTATAAACCACCATTCGTAATATTGTCGCAACATCTGCTGGTGATCCAACCATATGTCTTTCCTTTGACAGGATACAAAAAAGAGAGTCTCATAAGACTTCCGTATTATTTGGATTCATCGGACTACTGTTCTAATCTTAGTGGTTAGAGTACTTGGAAAAATCAATTATAAAAAGTTATATTCTCCTGAAAGTTTAGGGTTCAATCCTCAGTGTGAGCGACCGAAAAATACAGTCACTTAGGGCCTCTATCCAGTCATGGTTGACAGAACAAGGGCACGCTACCCCCGTGAAATAAATAAAGAGTTCCGCTCAAAATTCCGCTCAAATTCCCAAGTTCGACAGGAACATTCTCGAGTTGGACAGAAAAATTCTCGAGTTCGATAAGATACACTTGGAGACGGTCGGAGGTTACATCGAGCAAAACGTTGTGAAAGTCACACTCAAGATGAAAACAGTAGTCATATGAATCCAAATAATACGAATAACCAATTCTCATCTCAAAAATTCAGAAACCTATCGTGTATTGTCAGCAAAATTCAAGCCCATCCTATCGCCGCGGTGTAGAATTCTTGTACTTGTTTTTTTTAGTTTGCTCCAACGAGCTTACACATTTGTACACCTTTAACATAAACATTGTTGATCAACCATGCAAGCAGGCAGATCATACCCCTTTACTGCTAATGTGCCCAGATGTCTAAAAAAATGTAATCTAACCGCATTTTTCCCGAATTGCTAGACTTTGAAATTCACTCTCTGTTCGCTGTCTCCTCGGCTGTTCCAACGTGTAGAAATGTAAATGTAATGTGAAAAAATTTCTTGCTACACGACTCCCTACATAAGTTGATCCCTATAAACCTGTCCCCCTAATCACAGGAGCTTTTTACGCGTTAGTTGCAAGATGGCGTTGTTTGAATTGAAAGAAAAGTAAAAAATACACACAAAAAAAAAAGACGGAAGTTAAAATATTCCCGTGCAACGCTGAGACGGAACAGCTAGTATAAGATATAAGTAAAGAAAATACGAAATCATTTAATAGGAGAAAAGCATGTCAAAAAGTAAACCTTGAAGAAAAACGATCACGCAGTAAAAAAGATCAAATAGCAGATTATACTAAAATTATTACTAAAGGTACTTTCAGGTTCTATTCTCAGTCGTCTGCAAAAGTGTCATGTTCTTTTCTCTGGCTGATGGCCCCCCATTGAGACTACAACTATCTGTGAAGATTTTTTTCTTCAAGGTTTACTTCTTGGTGTTTTAACTATGCTCGTGCGTATTAATGAGATAATCTCGAGCTAAACTCGGAACTATAACTATCTGTAAAAAAAAAAGTGTTGTTATTTAAACGTTACTTCTTTATATTCGCCGTTGTTCTAACCCGTGTGTATTGATAAGTAATGGAGAGGTTCATTTTGCATATAAGATGATTGTGGGATGCGTGGGAACCAGACGGGGTCACGAATAGGTAATCTCTGAGAGGAACTAATGTAAGTCTAGATATATACCAGCATATTGAGATAGATAGATAGATAGATAGACAGGCATGAATATATTAATATACATACTTACATGCACAGATAGATATGAATATAATGAGTTAGATATATAAATACACAGATGGAGGTTGCTAAAGCTGCTGCAAAGAAGGTGGGCTCTCTCTATCGTGCTAGAAAGTTACTTACGCCTGAAAGTATCCTGTACCTCTAAAAAGCTACCATTCGCCCTTGTATGGAGTACTGCTGTCACACTTGGGCTGGTGCATCTGCTACTAGTCTCTCGCTCCTGGACAGGGTTCAAAAGAGAGTCGCCAACCTAATAGGTCCCGAACTGTCATTTAAACTTCATCCCCTGTCCCACCGACGAAACGTTGCATCCTTCTGCCTGTTTTACAAGTATTTTAATGGTGGATGCTCTGACGAACTACAAGCACTTGTACCCCCTCGACGAAAATACCCCCGACAAACCCGACAAGCAGTGAATCCCACCCCTATACAGTTGAGATCCCTAGATTTAAGAAAGACTTTTACTCTAATAGCTTCTTCCCCAGAACTGCAAGACTTTGGAACTCCCTTCCGGTTTCCTGCTTTCTCAACTGCACTGACATGCAGAAGTTCAAGTGTAATGTGAACAGACATCTTGCCACTAAACTCCCTACACAGTACCCCTGCAACTTAGGTCCCTGGTAGTATCCCCCTACATCAAAGTGGCAACGTGCCTTGTTTGGGTTGAAAATGTAATTAAAAAATAGCTATCTTCGTCATGAGAAATACAACTATCCGTCAAATATAGCGACTTTAAACATGGATATGGCAGGCATCATGATGGCTATCATTTGGCAGACTTTTCCAAGGAGCAGGGAGCAGAACAGAGAGAGAGAATGATGACTTACTTCTGTTAAGACTAAAACGACGATGTTAGATCTATGAGTGACTGCAAATAATTGTTCATTATATCTATAGAGTAGAAAATTTGACCAATACACTCATCTCAGATGATAAACTGCCATTTATCTGTATCTTGTATATAAGGAAATTCCTTAAAAGTCATTTAGAAGATGCTAGCATGGGTACCCGGCATTGCCCGGGTATTTGGCGATGAGTGTTGAGCAAAAAAAAAAGTGGTAGTAGACAGGCAGGCTCGAACCCGTGATGCGAAGGCGGAAAAGAAAGTGAAAGAAAATCTGACATCTTACCGCTACTTTATGACGCGACCGGAAGTCTAAAGCGTTCAAATTTAACGTAGTCAATCAAAAAACAAAAGCAGAAATGGCGTTGCTTTTAAACCTCCCACGAAAGCAAATTAGACACAAGGTCTTTTTTTATGTGGGGGAAAACCATCTCCCCCAAAAGCTCTGGCAGTGTCCAAACCAGCTCCACCAAAAAAGGGGTCACTCTGGCAGTGTCCAAATAAATAGTAATTGTCTCAGTATGAAGGATTTCCCCTATGTTGACCAAGGACCAATTACAACATCATCATCAACATCATATTTTAATTTATTAATCATCATCACTTTTATAGCCATCATCATCATCATTTTTCTTTTTTCATCATCATCATCATCATCATCATGACATCATCATTCTTTTTCTTTATCATCATCAGCATTTTTATTTTTTATCGCTTGTGGAGGTTAAAAACAATTCGAAGATAATAGCTGAATGATGAAGAATAGTTTGAAAATGATGAGGTGATTGGACAAAAATTAAATACTTATTTATGATGACATTACATTTGAAGATGATCTTGTGATAGTCTGCACAGAGGTCTTCCAAGGTCACGTGTTCCAACCGATTCCTGAAGACGACTGGGAAAATAGAAAGGGTTCCAGATAGCTAAAGAAGAGAACTCTTGAATGCATATGCTATGTATTACCATTGGAGACCTGGAAACTTGATTATCAAGTCGAACAGAAAATAACGAAAAAAGAAAAGTCCGTCGTTTTAAATCATACACACATACACACACACATATATGTATATACATATACGAAAGAGAGAGACGGAACAGCTAGTATAAGATATAAGTAAAGAAAATACGAAATCACTTAATAGGAGAAAAGCACGATGTTGATGATGAAGATAATGAAATATAAAATGATAATGATGAATAAATATAAAAATGATGATGCAGATATTGATGATGGTGATGATGATGAATAAATATCAAATGAGCATGATGGATAAATATAAAATAATGATGATGTTCATCATCATGATGATGGATAAATATAAAATAATGATGATGCATGATGAAAAATAAAAATGATCGTGGTAATCATCAAGACCATGAGAATGATGATGATGATGATGATGATGATGATGATGATGATGATGATGATTAAAAACGAAATGATGATGATGATGATAAAATAAAATGGTGATGACAAAATAAAAAATAATCGTGATGATGATGAAAAAGAAAAATGATGATGATGATGATGAAAAAGAAAAATGATGATCATGATCATGATCATGATGATCTGTGACCACTTTCGTAAAGTTCTACGAAGTTCAAATTTGATTAACCTGTTTAAACACGTCGTATATTCGTGTGTCTATTCGTAGGGAAGGAACGGCACCGTCATTCCGTGTTGAGTATCCCGGCAGGCTGGACTTCCAACCCACGTCGCCATTGCTCCTTTTATCGGATCCCTCGAAGATTTACAATTTCAACGTCATATTCCAGAAATTAAGAACTCTCTATGCCTCGCGGCTTTTTGCTGCGAGCTTTTTGCCAGAGCTCCGGGCGACTTTATGCCGTAGGAAACGATAGAGTTGGTTGACCCGCAACATCCAGTGGGGTTCAAAGATGGAGGTAGGCGAAGACCATCGGCTCTACATCCCACAGAACAAAACCTCGCGAATAAGCTGACCGAGATCATTATAATTTGGAAAATTGTCTCTCTAGATCCTCGCTCTTTCTCTTTTAGTTTACTATCTCTCGCTCTTTTTCTTTGACAGCTTTTCCTTTTTTTTCTTTTCTTTCTTATGGCATCTCTCTTTTACTCTTTGTCTCTTAACCTCTTGTGTTCTTTCATCCCCTCAATTATTATTTGTCTCTCTCTCTCTTTCTCTTTCTCTCTCTCTCTTTCTCTCTCTTTCTCTCTCTGTATATATATATATAATTATATATAATAATAATAAATATATAATTATTGTTATATATATTTACAGACACAGATACAGGAACACGACCACGAAGACATCTCTGACTCTATCAACAAGGAACAAACCACTCAGCCAACGAGAATTGGTTCACATTTATATAAATCATAAGTATCATTCAAGGCCGAGAGTGATCATGTGATTTTAACATCACGATCTGCCCACGTGGACTCGAGTGACCGACTTAATTAATTTAAACGGGCAAACATAATTATTATAATAATTATTGTTAATATATATGCATCTATATATATTAACAATAATTATTATATGACTATATGTATTTAATATATATGCATATATATATATTAACAATAATTATTATAATAATTATTGTTAATATATATGCATATATATATTAAATACATATAGTCATCCACATGCAGTAGTTTCGCTGTATCACACCTATCAGTGCAGCTAGACAGGCAACTATCTCAAACCAGGATCGAAACCCGAACGCCCAAACGACAGTCAAGGCTTCTTACCATTACGCTATTCGGCTGCTGCAGTGCGGGTGGTGAATTAACGCTGTTTTAATATCATCCAAATGCCTAAACCCGATTAAGAAGTGGAATTTAAACTTTGAAAATTTAAAATTTACAACAAATGTATTTTTTCGACAAGGAATACTAACTACTTTGTTAACTACTTTTTTTTCTGGGGATATGAGCCATTCTTCGAATGAAATACGGAACATTTTGAAGTTTGAAATTTGCATTTATTGTCGAATAATAAATTCGTTGTAAATTTTAATTAACAGAGTTTGAATTCAATTTCTTACATCGTTGCTCTATTTCGAATATTAAGCTTTTTTTATCTGGTTAGTATTGTCATTTAAATATTAATATTTATACTCGCTTTAATTATATAAGGATTCTACCACATTGAAATTAATGAGTTACAAAATATATCTGACTTGAATTTTACTTTCCAGTCTGGAATATGCTATTAAAACCCCATAGTTCGTTCTGGAATGCTAACTATTTTATTTTATATCTGTTCATTCTTAAACTTCGAGTATTCTTTTTTTCGCACCATCATTTCAATTTTAATTTTCCATTTATGTGCTAATAAGTAACATTTATAAATTAACCACATCTATTTTGTCTAATGACATTTCTTCCGATGAGATGAGCCATTCATTGAAAATCGATGGGTTAAGGAAAAATTTTTAATAATTATATGTATTCTTTTCCCAAAAATATATTTTGTTATAATTCTACATAAATTAAGACAGAATTTCCATTTATATATATATATATATATATATATACACTCACACACACACACACACACACACACATATATATATATATATATATATATATATATATATATATATATATATATATATATATATGAATGTGTGTGTGTGTGTGTCTGGTCACGAATAGGCTCCTATATGGTTGTCTATTTTAAAAAACTGATTACATATAATGATAGAATATGTATCGAGACACAGGAATGGGTATGTTTGATCTGGCAGAACGGTGGTTCATTTAAATTGTGGGGGCTGCGTTCGCGCCTGGTCCACAAAGTATGGAAATAAAAAATTAAAATTAAAAAAAACGTTTACAAGTGTTTTTGATATAGGTGTACATAAGAATACTTTAATAAGTATTTTTTAACTTAAATAGGGATGGAATAATAAAATTGTGGGGTCTGCGTTCCCGCCTGGCCTCCATAAAAATGAAAATAGGCACACACTTTAATAAAGACTTTTCATATCTATCTGCGTAAGTATACTTTGATAATTATGTTTCAGTTTGAAGAAATATGGTATAATAAAATTATGGGGTGTTCGTTCACGCCTGACCTCCATAGAATGGAAATATGTCACAAAGTTTAACAAGGTTTTTCAATATAGATCCACAGAATATTGTGACAAGTGTTTCAGTGTGAACAGGTATTGAATAATAAATTATGGGATTTATCTATTTTATTTTTTATTTCATCATATTTTGCTTTGGTTTTGATATCCCCAAATTCGAAGCTATCTCTTTACAACCCTTCCTTTCCATAACCTATCATACTTTCATAAATCATAGTCGATTTTCTGTAGGCTGTTTTGAACCCAGTCAACGACGAGTATTTTTGCTCGTATAAATATATGATTACTTCCTTTAATGACATAAATTAATATACGAAGATATAATTTTATGCGTAAATTTTGCAGTATTTATTTCAACAGTGCCCGATACATAGGTAGAGCAAGGTAGTAAGGTATGAAAATATATATATGGCAATTAAGATACACAGAATATTCCGCGTTTTATTCTCGTGAGAATTCGTCAGGCTTATGCCCTGCTTATGCATAGGACTCACGAGAATAAAACGCAGAATATTCTGTATAGCTAATTTGCAATATATATTTTCACTTACTATATATATAAATATATATATATATATATATAAATATATATATATATATATATATATATATATATATATATATATATATATATATATACTAGCTGTACCCTGCCATGCGTTGCTGTGGCTAAATTTGGTGTAATGGAAAATTCTAATAAAAAGAGAAAATGCATGTTTCTTATATTCTTAGTACAGCAATCCACTCTAAAATAAAAAAAGAAAAAAAATGAAAAAAAATGGTACTCTTGCAGAATTGGATCCTGATCCTCAGGATTACCGTCAATCATTGCTTGGGCTCGACCAACAATCAGTGGATAAAGCTAACGTTGAAACGCTAAATGTTTTTTTTTCTGTATACAAAAATGTGAGTTAGTAATTAATATTTGAGTGATGGGGGGGTACTATACACAGATTCGAAAAAGTTGTCCAAAAACAAATGAAAGCAAAGGTAAGGTAAGTTACATTTCTACCTAACTGGATAATTGTTTAGTGTTTTTATGTAAGGTAAAATGTTTAATCGGCTGGAAAAACAGAAATGGTTGCAGACTGTTGAATACGTTAAGTTTGGGAAATGACGTTGAAAACTAAATACTATACAATACAGTGTCAAAAACCCACCGAATACGTTACCATAACATAGGCTGACATAATCGGTGGGTTTGTGACAGTATTTTGTATAGTTTTTTAGTTTTAACTCACTTTCTCAAACTTAAAGTAATCAACAGTGTCCGCCACCATTTGCATCTTTCAAATACACCGATAAACACTGTTTTTCGAGCTGACTAAACGTTACATTAAATAAAAAGGGTTTGTATTAACAGATACAAAGAAGTTGTCAAAAAATGAATATATAACAAATAAATGTTATCAAAAGGCAAGAAAAGTAAATGTTCTACCTAACTGGATAAGATTGTAGTGTTTTTATGTAATGTATAATGTTCAATCAGTTCAAAAACATGCAGTGTTTATCGGTATATTTGAAAAATACAAATGGCGGCAGACTGTATCGAACACGTTAAGTTTGGGGAAATTTTGGGAAAATGAGTTTAAACTAAAAAACTATACAAAATACTGTTAGGAACTCACTCAATATATATTACTGTGATGTAGGCTGACATATAATCAGTGGTTTTAAATTTTGATCGATACAGGTAACGACTTTTAAGAGTCCCTTTTAGTGATTACCTGGTTTGAGGATATTATACAACTAAATGGCAAATCTGCCCCCAAAATCCGGTATTATTTTACTTTAAGGCCCGTCTCATGTTCGTATATCACGAAATATTTTATTGTAGATTTCAGTGTACTAAAAACGAATCTGCAAACCGTTTCCGTCGCAAAAAGAAAGTTTTCATGATATGAAGAAATTACTTTTTCAAAAAGTGGGTGATCACTTTTCAATTTAAATTTAACTTAGAATGAGCACCCACTTTCTGGCCACCTGAGAGAGGGGCATTTTTCTGTGTGGGGGGGGTGTTTTGGCGGCCGACCCCCACCCCTCCAACCAATTTAAGCAGGTAATTTTAAAGGATTTTCCAAGGGTAGAAAGAAAGCCCCCACCCCAAAAATCGTGGCCACAAAGTGGGTGATCATTTTACGTTAAATTATTATGGAAAAGTGATCCTTCACTTTTTTAAACTAACATTTCTTCATATCTTGGAAACTACTCGTTTGCCTTAATTATAAAGGTGTTTTCGTTTTTAGCGACCCCGAAAACCTATAGGAGTAGTAATTCTAAAGGAATTTTCGAGGGTGGAGTAATTCCTCATATTTACCTTTTTTTTTTTTTCCAATAACATAAGAAATTAAGAATTAGACAAATTTATGGTGCTAATGCACTTACCGATCCGTACTATTTTTTAAATCGTATTTCCAAGTTTAATTAAAGTTTTTTTTTATATTCAATTGTATTCTAAATAATGTTAATGTTTCTGTACTGTTCCTTGTCTGCTTAAGTTTAATTTTTGTTTATTAAATTGTTAGGTGAAAGTCCAGAATAGTTACAAAACACCCTCTTCTCCCCATGTTAAGAATGGCTTTTTAAATAATAACGTTATTATTTCAGCACGGATCAATAAGTGCACGAGTACCCAATTTCTTTAATAAAGAAAAAGCATTCATATTTTAGAATAGATGCAAAACTCCCTCCCCATGTTAAGAATAGCTTTCTAAATAACCGTATTATTTCAGCACGGTACCTTCTCTGCATAAGTACTATCTTTTGTTTATTAAACTGTTAGGTGAAAATATAAAATAGTTACAGAACACTCTCCTTTTCCCATGTTAAGAATGGCTTTCTTAATATAGTTATTTCAGCACGGTATCTTCTCTGCATAAGTACCATCTTTTGTTTATTAAATTGTTAGGTGAAAGTATAGAATAGTAACAAAACGTCCTCCCCATGTTAAGAATGGCTTTCTAAATAACGTTATTATTCTATTATTATTATTATTATGGTTCCTTCTCTGCATAAGTACCATGTTTTGTTTATTAAATTGTTAGGTTAAAGTACAGTACTCATGCAGAGAGTGATCCGTGTTGTAATAATAACGTTAATATTTAAAAAGCCATTCTTAACATGGGGAGGGGAGGGTGTATTTTAACCTTACAATTGAATAAAAAAAAACATAATAAAACTGTAATTAAACCTGCAAATACGATTTAAAAAACAGCGCGGACAAAAAAAAACTGTATTTACCAACCAATATTATATCGAAAAACAAAAAAAAAACTCAAAAAGCAAGCGACAAACTTTTTTTTTTGCCTTATATAATAAAGAAAAAATGTGTAAATTAAAAAATTTGGAAGATAAACAAATGAATTATGTTTTTTTGTTGTTTTTTTTTTTTACTTATCGAGTTAACAGAAAATGAAATCTCTCGTCAATTCGTGGCTGTGACATGAATCGAACCGGAAGTTCAGTAAGTTCAGTTTTATCAACAGAACAGATTCGCAGTAAAGGCTTACGAAAATATATTTATTTTATTTAATATTTTAATAATTCGCGAGGTAAATTATTTTAATAACATAAAAACATACCTCGACTCTAAAGATGGGTTGTCTGAAAATTTTAAATAAATTGGTAACGTAGAAATATGGTTTTATTCACTTCTAACGAACCAAATTTACATTTATATATATATATATATATATATATATATATATATATATATACAGAATATTTCAATTAAAAGTCAAATATTAACAGGTAAAATTATAGAAGAATAAAAGATGAATCAAATTAGGTATAGTTTGTTTAAACAGTTACATTAAATTTAGCTTAAATTTGCAGTTTTTGAAAAAATTACAAGTGCAGACTTTCTTTTTGCCGCCTGTATATATATATATATATATATATATATATATATATATATATATATATATATATATATATATATATATATACGGTTATCCTTTGTCTTGGTATATTCCTCTCACTTTCTTTTCCACATCTACTTCTGACATTGCCTAATAGTTCGCTCTCTCTCTCTCTCTCTCTCTCTCTCTCTCTCTCTGCTCATATCTCTCTCTTTTCATCCCCTCTCTTTGTTTCCATTTTCATATCCATTATCTCCTACTTAACATCCTTTATTCTATTTCTCTTCCTCCCATCCCGTGCCTTTTTCGCCTACTCCTTCTTTTCTCTTTTCTTTCTCGCGTTATTCTTTGTCTTACTATATCGCTATCCTTTTCTTTCTCCATATCTATCTGCATTATTATACCATCGTCCCTCCTCCCGCTCCATCTCTCTCTCTCTCTCTCTCTCTCTCTCTCTCTCTCTCTCTCTCTCTCTCTCTCTCTCGCTCTGTTACTGTTTCTCTCACTTTTATTTATGGTGGGCTATATTCGAAGCGACACAAATTATTAACGGTCTGTTGTTTGAACAATACGAAGGGCTGTCGAAACGTATTTAGCCATCTTGAAGAACTGCTTCAACGGCATTTTATTTTGGGAGATCATGAATCAACCTCCAAATAAAATAGATTAAATTTGCTGCTGAAGGTTCCACGCTGCTCTAGACCTTATACAATTTAATGAATGTCTTTATTCAATTGCCTGACGATCGCTGTTTCTATTGTAATGAAAACACGACAAGTCTTATAAAGCTTTGTTCTGCTTACAATAACACACATATATACACATACATATATACACATGCATATATACACACACATATATACATATGTATAGTGTGGACTCTGCGCAGGCCCACAAGTCCAAAAAGACCCAGGCTTGACTTCAGAGGGAGTGCTACGACTTTGTACCCTTCTCTCACTGGCCCCCTCCTCTCCCGACATGAACCCGCTGGACTACTTCGTTTTGTCATACGTCGAGAACATCACCAACATGACCTCTCACAACACCAAAGCTTGCCTGATCGCCGTCATCCGCCGAGTGTTCGCCGAGCTCAGGCTGGCACTTGTGGAAAAGACATGCTCCCAGTTCCGGACCTGTATCGAGGTGGTAACTGAGGCTGAAGGCGACTACATTGAATAGGTGTCAGCTCTACTATATAATAAAGTTACCTGAATTGATTTTTTCAATAAAAGTTTTTAAATACAGCTGCAGTGTTGTCTTTTTTGAGAGCGACAACTGTATCGTTCCACCCCGTACATAAATATATAGATATATATCTGTCTGTCTGTTAGTGTAAGGAACGCTCTCTACAAAATTATTTTGTCAATGCTTGATCTACAGGCTTGAAACTTGATATATAGGAGATTTGGACCTGTGAAAAGAAATTCGATTTGGTTTTTAGTCGGTAAAAATAGCTGCTAAGAGGTCAAAATTGTAAAAAAAATGGAATTTGGAAGGTGTAAGTCGACTTTAAAGTGATTTTTAACGTATGCGCAAATATACATTTATAGGTTAAACAACACTATTTTTGAAGTTTTGACGTGCTTTTATATAATGGACTGATCCAACACCCCTCAAATGAATGAACTGTTACGTCTATAAAAAGACAAGCAAACTCTCCTCACGGGGGAGACAGAATTTAGTACTAAGCGGTCAATGAACGCTTAGAAATGTGTGTACCTTTTTACCTAAATAAACCCTTTCTGTACAACCCCAGTAATGACTTGTTATTCATAATAATCTACGATATAACAACTGGCGACGAAGAATTCGAACGAAACTCACTAAAAAACAAAGCGAAGGAATAAGCACACAAGAAGATTAACGAGCATAAAACAAAAGAAATCCAAAGAAGAAGAAAAAAGAAAAACTTCGACAGAGCCAACATTTAAAAAGTAAGTGTTTCAGTCGGTTACGTTCCTAAAAAAAAAAAGAAAAGAAATTGACATTTTGAAACGAACATTTTTTTTTTAAAAGAATATTTAAAAAAAAAAAAGGAGTGTCCATTTCAAGTTTTATTCGGCTGGAAGTGTTTGTTTTTTTTTTTTTTCTTTCTTCTCTTCGGAAGGACATTGTGCTTTTAATTCATTGAATTTATAGGACATATGAGTTAATCTTTTGTTTAATTGTGTGGTTTTGTGGAAAAAAAATTTTTTTTTTTAACATGGAGCAATTAGCGGAATTCACTAGAACTATGCAATCAGCATTGTTTGCTCAACAAAAACAAATGGAATTACTTCAGAAGCAGCAGTTGAAGCAAAGCGAAATACTACAGAGTATTTTAACGCAGCAGAAAGACTGTCGTTTCACTCCTGAAGGAATAGCAAATTCTTTATCCGAATTTGTATACGAGTCGACAAATGGGTTAACTTTTCCGGCATATTTTCGGAGATACGAAAATATTTTTGCTAAGAGATGTCAGTCTTGGACAGACGAAGAGAAGATTATCCTTCTTCTTCAAAAACTTGGATCTCAGGAAAATACAAAGTATACGAATTTTATCCTGCCAAAGAAACCTGAAGAGATTTCTTTTAGTGAAACAATAAAAATATTGTCAAACATTTTCAGTGAACGAGATAGTCTATTCTATACACGTTATAAATGTTTAAATATCACGAAGCAGGAGGACGAAGATTTTATTACTTATGCAGGGAAAGTGAATGCTCATTGTGAATCCTTTAAATTAAAAGACCTGAAAGAGGATATGTTTAAAAGTCTAATCTTTGTACAAGGTTTAACAGCCTCTAAAGATAAGGATATTCGTTCAAGGATATTATCCATTATGAACCAAGACACAGAAATAATGTTACAAAAAGTTACGGAAGAGTGTCAGAAACTGCTAAATTTAAAGCAGGACAATACAAGCATCGAAGGAAAAAATTTTGAAGAAAAAAAAATGGAAAGGGTGATGAAATGTGCACACGAAAAATCCTGTAAGACATGTGGGGGGAAAACCCACTTCACTAAAGATTGTTACTTTAAATACAAAATATGTGACAAATGTAATAAAAAAGGCCATAAATCAACGGTATGCAGGAAAGGAAAATACCGAAAAGCAGAAATAAAGACCATTGGTTCTAAAAATGAGTCTAGGTGTGATAAAAGAAAATATATTAAAATTAAAATTAATGGCTGTAATGTGAACTGTCTTCTAGATACGGGAAGCGACATAAGTATAATTGACGAAGTAACTTGGAAGAAAATTGGGTTTCCAAAGTTACAAAATACAAAAAAAAATTGCCAGAAGTGTGTCTGGAAATAAACTAAAATTTAAGGGTGAATTTTTACCAATGTGTCTCTAAAGGAGAATGCTGTTAAAACCAAGTTATATGTCGTACCGGGGAAAAATTCTAATTTGTTCGGTATAGACTTAATGATTCTTTTTAATTTATGGGGAAACCCCATAAGCTCATTTTGCAATAAAGTAAGTCTGGCGGGTTTAGAAAAGTCTAAACTACCAGGAAAGTTTATTGACGAATTAAAAAAAGATTTTAAAGAGGTATTCTCTGAAGGTTTGGGTTGCTGCACGAAAACGGAGGTGAAATTTGAACTAAAGGACGAAGCTAAACCAGTTTTCAAACCCAAAAGAAAGGTTCCATATTCAGCATTAGAAACTATAGAGAAAGAATTAAAGAGACTTCAAGATATTGGAGTAATAGAAAAAGTGGATTACTCTGAATGGGCTTCACCCACGGTTTACGTTAAGAAGAAAAATAATAAAATCAGGGTATGCGCGGACTTTTCGGCAGGTCTAAATGATTGTCTCAAGGAGCATAACTACCCGCTTCCTACCCCAGAGGAAATTTTTTCGAAGTTAAGCGGAGGAAAAATTTTTACAAAAATTGATTTGTCTGAAGCGTATTGGCAAGTAAAAGTCCAGGAAGATTGTGCTAAGTACCTGACATTAAATACCCATAAAGGACTATTTTCACTAAAACGTTTGCCTTTTGGTTTAAAAGTAGCCCCAAATTTGTTCCAGCAAATTATGGATACAATGCTAGCAGGTTTGGATTTTGCTATGGCTTATCTAGATGACATCCTTATAAGAAGTAAAAATGTGGAAGAGCATAAAATCCACATTGGCAAAGTATTCGAGAGAATATCAAACTATGGATTGAAAGTGGCTCTCGAAAAATGTAATTTTGGGATGGACAAAATTGAATATTTGGGACAAGTGATTGATCGAAATGGTAGAAAACCTAATCCTAATAGGACTGAAGCAATCAAAAACATGCCTAGACCAGAAAATATAGTGCAGCTACAGTCATTTTTGGGACTAGCAAATTAGTATAATTCTTATATCCCAAAGATGCATGAACTAAGAGCACCTTTAAACGAATTATTGAAAAAGAATAAAAATGGCTCTGGACAAAAGAATGTGATGAAGCATTCCTAAAGATTAAAAAATGTATGTTATCGGATTTAACACTAGCTCACTACGATCCGAAAAAAGAATTAATTGTAGCAGCAGATGCGAGCGAATACGGTTTAGGTGCTGTGCTACTACACAGACTCAAAGATGGATCGACTAAACCAATTATTCATGCCTCAAGGGTTTTGCTACCCGCAGAAAAAAATTATAGTCAGATAGAAAAAGAAGGTCTGGCAATTGTATACGCCATGAGGAAATTTCATAGGTTCATTCATGGAAGATTTTTTATATTGGAAACGGACCACAAACCTTTGTTATCTATTTTTGGTTCCAAAAAAGGAGTTCCTACTCATACGGCTAATAGGTTACAAAGATGGAGCATGATTCTGTTAAACTACAATTTTAAAATGAAACACCTAGCATCCAGCAAAATTGCACACGCAGATGGGTTGTCCAGGTTGATCCCAAATAAAACTGAATTACTTGAAGAAACTGTTATAGCTGCACTAAAAGAAGAAAATGAACTAACAGATATATTAATAAATACTGTTAGGGAACTTCCAGTAACACTTGAGGAAATAAAGAAAGCAGCAAGAACAGATGAATACATTAACAAGATAAAAAAACAAGTGGGACAAAAAGAAAAGAAGAGGAAAGGATTAACCGTTTTTCCATTTTGAAAGTGCGATGAAACTCTAATGTACGCAGATAGAGTGGTAATACCTCAAGTATTACAGAAGAGAATTTTAAAAGAATTCCACATGGGCCATCCTGGAATCTCCAGAATGAAAGCACTAATGAGAGCATATACGTACTGGCCTGGAATGGATCAGGACATAGAAAAAATGATAAAATTATGTAAGGGTTGCCAACTAGCAGCAAAAGCGCCGCCCATTAAGACGCAACCTTGGCCTAAAACAGATATACCATGGACGCGGATCCATATAGATTACGCAGGACCTCTAAAAGGATATTATTACCTGGTAATAGTAGATAGCATGTCGGAATGGCCAGAAATTTTTAAATTCAAACATCCTACAGCGGCAAACACAATAAAGGCGTTGGACGAGGTATTTGGGCGTTTTGGCGTACCAAAAACAATTGTTAGTGATAATGGTACCATGTTCAAAGGTCAAGAATTTAAGATCTACTGTGAGTCAATGGCCATAGAGCATGTCACAACACCAACTTATAGCCCTCGATCTAACGGACAAGCTGAAAGATTTGTCGATACTTTTAAACGAGCGTTAAAAAAGAACGATAACATCGACACGGAAGAAAAAAGTCTTCAGAAATTTTTAGCAGTATACAGGATAACGCCTAATCCGAATACAAATGCAAATTTATCCCCAGCGGAAATAATGTTTGCCAGAAAAGTGCGCTCTGTGTTCGACCGGTTAATTCCGAGTAAAAAAGTTTTAAAAAGTGTAAAAGATAATGGACGATACAAGATATACAAGGACGGGGATAAAGTTTTTTTCAACAATTATCGGGCAGGGAAGAGTTTTTGGGAAGAAGGCATAATCTCAAAAAGAATTGGAAGAATGGTCTACATTATAAAAGGTCAGACATTTTCCCACAAAAAACATATAAACCAACTCAGACCCCGATATATTGAAATAGTTAAAAACAATGAAGTACCGATGGAAGTACTGTATGACATTTTTCACATGGAGCCTCCAAAAAAGGAAGCACCAGTAACTGAAAATACAAGTCACTCTCCAAAATCCAAAAATTCGCAAACGCAAATTTTAAGGAGAAGTGAAAGAAAAAGAAAAAGAACTGAATTTTTTGGACAAAGTCAAAAAAGAAAAAAATGGTGAAGCGAAATTCTAGGGAAGAATTTAGCTTGGGAGGAAGGTGATATAATGGACTGATCCAACACCTCTCAAATGAATGGACTGTTACGTCTATAAAAAGACAAGCAAACTCTCCTCACGGGGGAGACAGAATTTAGTACTAAGCGGTCAATGAACGCTTAGGAATGTGTGTACCTTTTTACCTAAATAAACCCTTTCTTTACAACCCCAGTAATGACTTGTTATTCATATAATCTACGATATAACATGCGTATTGCCGTGGTAACGAATAAGGCTGAAGAACTATGTTTTGGTTCCATTTCTACCTGATAATACTCATTTTTTTTTACTTTTGAATACAATATATATATATATATATATATATATATAGACAGAGAGAGAGAGTGTGTGTGTGTGTGAGAGAGAGAGAGGGAGAAAGAGAGAGAATTTTCTCTATAATGATAAATATGAAATCTGCATAAATTAAAATATCATATTTAAGCATATGTTACGACCGGACCATGCTAGAGAGGTTCACTATTATATTGAATATAATACAATAATCAATAATAAAAAAAAAATTGGTCCTATAATAATAGATATTAAATCTACATAAATTAAAATATCATATTTAAACCTATTTTACGACCAGGCAATGCCTGGTGACTGCTAGTACGCATATGTACGATCCTGCCTTGACAGAGTACAAAATAGACTTCATAGCTTAGTGGGAGATGCCCTTTTCTCTTCCCTGCAACCTCTAGTCTGAGCTCCAATCTCTGGTCCCCCCTCGCCAATCTTTCACGATAAACGCCCGTCTAGCTGAAACCACTGTCAATAATTTTCCCCAATCCTTATCTGTGCCTAAATCAAAACGTAGATTCCATGAATAAAGCTTCTTTCTTAGAAGTGCACGCCTGTGGAACTCTGTACGTCTGCCTGTTTCCCACCTGACTGCAACTTGGATATCTTCAAGCCCAACATAAACAAATTCCTGATGGACCGCCCCCTTAAGTAAGACACTTTATCAAATCTCCATTACTAACGATTACTACGATATTATCATATTGATTACTGTACACGCAATAACTCTTATCCCCGAGTGGCTTCTGTGAATTGATAAGTGGTGCCTACTATGTAAAAACAATATATATTCGTAATTATTTTTATACTTAAAGACATTGTGATTCATGCTTTCGCAATCATCAGTTTAAGAAAGTGATAATTACTGCTGGTTGAAGGATTCGAACCCATGTACAAAGTCATCTTTAACTTCATTTGCCAGGACGTTACTCTTGAGCCAGCATTAATTATAAGTAGAAAGGAAATTAAGCACCTATAAATATCAATACGGGTACAAAAAAAATTACTAGGCTTTATTAATATATATGTATATATATATATATATATATATTTCTAGCCGCACTGATTAGCTGTAAAACGGCGAAACAGTACTATATGTGGATGACTATAATGCTCCCTATCTTGGGTTAAGCATACCGATCCGGAAAGCAGCTTTTTCTTCACCCTTTGTCAGAAAAATCACTCACTGGAAATGAGGACTGAAGGACAAAACAGGAGAAGCGAGAGTTACTGGAGCTGCCGATAACACATCCACATGCATTATCTACTCTCCATTAAAAAATGGAAAAAAAGGTGAAAAGGACTTATTAATATCTACTTATACTAAGTCCGTTGCCCCATTCCCAGCTTAGGATAGTACTTGAAGATAGCATCCTATTATGGAGAAATGTCCTTTGTCTATGACGTCAGAAGTGTGTTTTTCAAACGTGACTAATTTCACGTGGCTTAACATATGTTTGTCCAACACACTTTTGACAAACAAAAGAATTCTCAATTCTAATCTAATCTATTTTAAACAATATCATTTAATTTGCATTGTTCATTCTTTTACTGATATATTTAATATTCATATTTCTAAAAGAATTAAAAATAGACTTATTTCTAACATTCCACTTCTTAACTTTGCATACAGGGTTCGATTCTAGGTTTATCCGAATCTCATTTTCACTTATCTAATATTCTTCTTATTTACATAAAAAGGGGGCAGCTCCTTTCCATGTAACACACAGCCAAGCAACGTCGCAGCTTACAATAGTCATGAAAGCCAACAAACGGGAAGTCTAAGATTAAGACACATCCGATCTCTAGATTCAAAACCCGATCTTTTGCATGCTAGGTGAGTACTCTGCCACCTCAGCAAAGGTGCTACAAAAGAAAACAGAGATCTAGACAACCGAAATAATTATATCATCCCTCATGCTCTGAAAATTCTGTTATTAATCGTTAGGTTAGCATGTTGGATGGCATCGTCAAATCCTACATGTGAGACATCGACTTGGGTTTTTGTTGGTTGGATGGCAACACTGCTTATTTGAGACAAAGTTAGTTCATTCCATAGTCGGGTGTCGCTTGATCTGTGTTACTTTGCTCAATTAGCAGAGTAATAGCCTCCCATGCAAGAGATTCGGGTTTCATATCCAAAGTTAGGATGTGTCTAATTGATAAGCCTGAATAAGGGCGAAACTCGAATCATAGACTTCCGGTTTGTTGTCTTTCATGGCTCTTGCAAAGCAGCAACGTTGCTTGGTTGTGGAAATAATTATATCATCTCTTACGCTTTGAAAATTATATATATATATACTTTTTTATTATTTGAGAGTAAACAGTTACATATGGTCGCTACAAATAGCAATCTGTTTATGTCAAAGAGACTTCCTAAGGCGACTTAGAACCTCTCAACACCAAAAAGAAAAACCAATGAGCACGCACTTACAGGACAAAGGTCCAGTTGACCTCCGGTTCACCCCTCCCGTTGTGTGTGATATTTTAGCGGGAGTGTAGATATCTAGCGGTATGACCTGTTTTAAACCTAGGTTAAATGTGTGTTTTTATGCTAGTTTATATATATATATATATATATATATATATATATATGCATATATAAATATATCTATATGATCATTTATGTATATGTATGTTTATTACATTTATTTATTTTTCATTGTTATTGTTAATGTTAAAGTTATTTTGTATCACTATCCTAGAGCAAAGTTTATCCTGTGAACACAGTTGTTCGCTATTTCTCTCCTACAGTTCTTCAAAGTACAGGATAGCAAATTTTTCATGAAGGCATAATCTACATAGATTTCTAGGTCTCGATATGTGTTTGCTTGTCTTAATATTTTCCATTCGACTACCGGCGAACTTCCGCTTTCTTTGAGTTCACAGTATTTGCTCGCCAGAGTTGTTTTCATTCGGTGTGTTTTATTTATCATATATATATATGCGTGTGTATTTATGCCTATGTTTGTGCATGTGCGTGTTGGTAGGTCTGTGAGGGAGAAAGCAGGTGAATGGTATATAAATGATTAATTTTCCGTCCTTCTAGCTTATGTCAGTGATGATCCGACTTCAATTCATGCAAAGCATAATAGAAGTGCCAGCGATTCTTTCTGTTAAATGACGTCATTCCTAATACCTAACATTCAGTGGGGTCAAGAGAAAGGTCACATTGTAAATTTAAGAAGAAGTTTCTTTTGTGCTTTTGACCACGAAGCTCAGAAGAAGAAAAAAAAAACGGTTTGGCTCTGAGTTTTATTCAAAGACCAACTCAGCAAAGCCGTGTGAAATACCCTTTCCGAGACATTTCGACTGACCATTGGAATTTGAAAGTAATTATCTGAAAAGCCGACGTTTTTTTTTCCTTCTTCATCTTGATCAGCTTCTTTTTTTTCCTATATATTTTTCGTAATGAAGTTTCGTTTTAGTAATGGTTTCCGTTCCGTAAAGGGGGACAGTTTAGTCCATTAAGACTTTGGATGGATGGTTGAACACACGCACGCGTGTGCGTTCATATATATGTGTGCGTGTGTATGTGAGTATGTCTGTCTGTCTGTCTGTGTATACATGTGTGTATATGCATATATATATATATATATATATATATATAATAAAATAAATATATATCTTGTCCAGGTGACCTCTTCTGTCCTTAGTGATAGAGTGAAGAGGCAACATTCTTAATAAACTGTTACTCGAGAGACACGTCTATTTGGTGGGAGATTGGTTGAGCTGGGGCCTGAATCTAACGACTAGCCCAAACCTAACGTGATAGAAAATGTCACCCTTTCATAGACACAAGGTCGATGTGATCACCCCTAGGTTGACCAGTATTCACACATTCATTATAATGCTATGGCTGAAATGCCATCAAGATATGAATAAATACCAATATATATGTCAATCTGTATATATTTATTTATATATACGTATGTGTATATATATGTAAATATATGTGTTATGTGTGTTTGTAAATGTACATATATATAATTATATATATGTGTGTGCGTGTGTATAGAGATACGCCTACAGATATATAATACATAATTATATCCACATATGATTATATATATATATATATATTATTATTATTATTATTATTATTATTATTATTATTATTATTATTATTAACTATAATAAGTATTAAATACCTACAGACACTAGTGTTTAATCCTTTCGAGAATCATCAGTGCAGGGTGTCACGATTAACGTCAGTCGAATTTAAACATTTATTCTTATTAAATGCTTTTAACTAGGAGGCCGCCCGGCTTTACTCGGCCGTAAAGTACACTTAAATGTAATATCTTTAATTCATGTAGATTTCGTATTTATTATGTCCATACGCTTATAAAAAACTTGAACATTTAAAGATATAAAATATAGTTGCAGTAATAATACGTTTTAGTCGACTTATGTCTTACAAATTCCATTTTATTTTCTATTTTGACCACTGACCGCAGTATTTACCGGCTAAAATCAAATCGAATTTTTCAACAGATCCAAATTTCTGTTTACCTGTCAGGTTTCAAGTCTGTAGACCACAATTTGACAAAGTAGTTTTACAGACACTGTTACTCACACATATATATATATATATATGTGTATGTGTGTGTGTGTATGTGTGTGTAAGTTACTTATATATATATGTATAGGTTACTTATATATATATATATGTGTGTGTGTGTGTGTGTGTGTGTGTGTGTGTGTGTGTGTGTGTGTGTGTGTGTGTGTGTGTGTGTGTGTGTGTGTGTGTGTAGGTTACTCGTATATATATATGTGTAGGTTACTTATATATATATATATATATATGTGTGTGTGTGTGTGTATCGGATATATATATATATGTGTGTGTATAGGTTACTTATATATATATATATATATATATATATATATATATATATATATATATGTATGTGTGTAAATATATATATATATATATATATGTATAGGTTACTTATATATATATATGTATATGCATATATATATGTATGTGTGTAAATATATATATATATATGTATAGGTTACTTATATATATATATATATATATATATATATATATATATATATATATTAAGTAAATACAGTCATATCTTGCTACGACGTTCAGACCGTTTCAATCATATTAGATATCATCAGGCAAGAAAAATTAAGGTACAAAAACTAAAAAGGTTCTAGACCTTTTTATTTGTTGAGGAGAGAAAATTTTCCATGAGTGACGATGAGCAAAAATTAAAGTTGTTGCCCATCGCCACTCATGTCAAATTTTCTCTCCTCAAAATTTGCAATGGTCTAGAACTTTTTTAGTTTTATTACCTTAATATTTCTTGCCTGATGATATCTAATATGATTGAAACGGTTTACACATTGTAGCAAGATAGGACTGTATTTACATAAAAAATATAAAAATATATAACTTGCTCTCTTATGATTGAGCACTATCAACGACCCTTGTTGAAATTTTTGGATATCTTCCCATTGGAAAGAATATATACATTTTTACACATTTGACAATAATTTCTGACGAGGACGCATCACAGACCGTCTGAAACGCGCGTAAACGATTTCAATGACTTAAAAACATTATTACAATGATCCAAACATAATTCTTAATGAAAAATCAAGACACGGAATAATAAAATAATGTTAAAAAAAAAAAAAATTTAAATAAGGGAGTAATCACCAACAATGTGTATTTTTTAACATTATTTTATTATCCCGTGTCTTGATTTTTCATTAATCATAATATATATATATAATGTGTGTGTGTGTGTGTGTGTGTGTGTGTGTGTGTGTGTATGCATGCGTAAGGGACGAGGCGATTTTAATATTTTTCCCGATTCCAATGCAATTTCTTCTTCTGTACTAAATTCCCGATGCTGATACAATTACCGATTACCATTCTTTATAAATCTCTAAGTATTTAACTATAAAATTATTATTTTTTCACGATTACCGTAAAAACATGTTAAATGTGCAGATATCTTCTCAAACGTAAAAACACATTTGTATGGTTGAGGTGATCCATAGATTTTAGTTTTACTGAAAGTTTAAGCCAATAAATATTATTATTATTATTATTATTATTATTATTATTATTATTATTGTATTATTATTATCAAAAAACAATTAGTACCTATATTCCGCTACCAATTATTAAAAACAAAATAAAAAAAAATTATTTTTGGAATGTAAAAAATAGGCACATTTTTTCCGATATCCCAAATATTTCCGATATTTCCGATTTCTTATTGCGATTAATCGTCCCAACATTAATATATATATATATATATATATATATATATATATATATATATATATATATATATATATATATATAACGTTCACATACACCTTTCACGATAAAGCTAGAACCCAGAATTTTATAGGATCGAGCAATTGCATCGACAACGGGCAACGCCAGACCCAAAGTGGGTTTCGATGTACTGCAAAGTGGGTTTCGATGTGACGTGCTCCGACGTAGGCGCGAACCCAGGTCGTCGAACTCATGAAGTGTGAATTACTGACGACCTAACCATATGGGCCATACCCCAAAGCGAAATATATTTGTATTAGTTATCCCAAAGCAAAATATATTTGTATTAGTTATCCCAAAGTAAAATATATTTGTATTAGTTATCCCAAACCGAAATATATTTGTATTGGTTATCCCAAAGCGAAATATATTTGTATTAGTTATCCCAAAGCAAAATATATTTGTATTAGTTATCCCAAAGTAAAATATATTTGTATTAGTTATCCCAAAGCAAAATATAATTTTTATTAGTTATCCCAAAGTACAATATATTTGTATTAGTTATCCCAAAACAAAATATATTTGTATTGGGCATCCCAAAGTAAAATATATTTGTATTAGTTATCCCAAAGTAAAATATATTTGTATTAGTTATCCCAAAGCGAAATATATTTGTATTAGTTATCCCAAAGCGAAATATATTTGTATTAGTTATCCCAAAGCGAAATATATTTGTATTAGTTATCCCAAAGTAAAATATATTTGTATTAGTTATCCCAAACCGAAATATATTTGTATTGGTTATCCCAAAGCTAAATATATTTGTATTAGTTATCCCAAAGCAAAATATATTTGTATTAGTTATCCCAAAGTACAATATATTTGTATTAGTTATCCCAAAGCAAAATATATTTTTATTAGTTATCCCAAAGTAAAATATATTTGTATTAGTTATCCCAAAGTAAAATATATTTGTATTAGTTATCCCAAAGCGAAATATATTTGTATTAGTTATCCCAAAGTAAAATATATTTGTATTAGTTATCCCAAAGCAAAATATATTTGTATTAGTTATCCCAAAGTAAAATATATTTGTATTAGTTATCCCAAAGTAAAATATATTTGTATTAGTTATCCTAAAGCGAAATATATTTGTATTAGTTATCCCAAAGTAAAATATATTTGTATTAGTTATCCCAAAACAAAAATATATTTGTATTAGTTATCCCAAAGTAAAATATATTTGTATTAGTTATCCCAAAGCGAAATATATTTGTATTAGTTATCCCAAAGTAAAATATATTTGTATTAGTTATCCCAAAGCGAAATATATTTGTATTAGTTATCCCAATGTAAAATATATTTGTATTAGTTATTCCAAAGTAAAATATATTTGTATTAGTTATCCCAAAGCGAAATATATTTGTATTAGTTATCCCAAATCAAAACATATGATTTATCCTTAACCAACATATATTAGCATTAGTCATCTCAAAGTTTTTTGTGATTACTTGTCTCGGCATAATTATATTAGTATTTCTACAGTAGATTCTTTTATATTTGTTACACTACGTTAACAACGGTTAAGGGGTCCTGCTAGTATATGATATTTCAATGTGTCCAGATTTCGTATATATTATTATAGAGTCGTGATTTCAAAAGTAAAAAAGTCTTCGTGCATTTTGCTCCACTAAAAATATATACAGCTTAATCAAAATCGTTGCTTAACAAGCCACAATATTTGCTAAAGAAAGGCAGATTAATAAGAACTACGTAGGTATGATCTCCCTAGATTTTAAAACCATATATTTCAGCTAAAAAAAAAGCACAGGCGTTGAAAGAATACAGAAGTCGAAATAAGTATGGCACATGTAGAAATATAATAAGCAATAAACCGGGCTAATTTGATCACTTCGACCAGAAAATATCCCTCAATGAATTAAAAAAATATTAAGCAATAACAACTAATTCAAAAATTTTCTTGAAGATGCACACATCATAGAAACCGACCTATGTGCATATACACATATATACATGTGTGCATATACATATATATATATATACACACACATAATATATACATATATATACACACATAATATGATGATTGCAACGTCTTGTCAGAAGAGTGTCACTCCCTCAGACATTTAAAATCCATGAGTCCAAATGCCTGAGGAAGTATCTATACAAATATGATGTTACAGAGTCTTAGCTTTGTACGACAGCTAAGTCTCTCTCTCTGTTCAAAATGTTGAGATCCAGCAACAAGCAAGAGCAAGATAGCCAGCAACAAATTAAACTGCAGACCAGCTTAATGCAGGCATTGGTCTTCCGCTTTATGGTTTTTTAAATCAGAGATTTGCTTCTCCTAGAAAGGTTGCCTTCACCACGGCTTACGGGAGCCCTCTCCACCCCAATACAAATATACACGGTGCTAGTTGGCCGTTGACTCAAAAAGAGTTCATTCGCCCTTTGGAAGGTCTTGTTTTTAATCCTTCAGGGAGACTAGCCGCCACCAGACTTGTCACACATAATATATACATATATATACACCCACATAATATATACAACTACTGACATATACGTGTATGATTGACTCTCACGTCAATCTCAACGTATGAGCTTCCGCCACAATAACTAAGTTGCTCGGAAATCCACACATGTAATTAGTTTATAGTGGTGAAGGCTTTGTGTAGAACCAACCACCCGTTTTTGTTATTACTGCTAATCTTTGTCAGTGCAGATGATTACTATAAGACACAGTATACAGTAGACCCCAGGTTTTTATATCAGAGTTTCCTTCTTCTAGATGCATGTCTTAACAAAGACTTGGGCTGCATCTTTCACAGTGAATTAAAACGCCCCCAGATACGAACGTAGAAATTTCTACGACTCGGCGCGGCACATAAATGCCTAATCTTACCAAAAAGTCACCCATCTGATACTGGCCAGCCACAACGTTGCTTAACTTCAGTGATATGGCGAGAGCCGGTGTATCAACGTGATTGTGCCGTATATATATGTGTGTGTGTGTGTGTGTGTGTGTGTGTGTGTGTGTGTGTGTATACACATACATATACATATATATGCATATATACACACATATATACATACATTCATATATATATATAACTACTCAACATGCCTATGTGCATATACATATATATATATATACATACGCAAAATATATACAGTGATGATCATATTTATTGGCACGGTAAAATAAAAGTTAAATTTTGTCTAATAAATTCTAAAAAGGATTAAATTAAAGAAAATAACAAAGTATATTATGTATTTTTAACTGGCCTTTCCGATGCAGCAATCGGATTTTAGAAAAAATAAATAACAAAGGAACAACAAACACAATTGCAAAAAAAACCTTGTTCAAAATTATTGGCACGATTTATTTAATAATCAATTGTATAGCCTTTGGCCTTGATTACCTTCCTCAGTCGCTTTTCATAGTTTACAACCAAGTTGTTGCACTCTTCAGTAGTAATTTTAGCCCACTCTTCCTGACAATAATCCTCCAATTGAATAAGATTCTTAGGCTTCCTTTGCATTACTCTCAATTTTAATGTTCTCCATAAATTTTCAATTGGATTAAGGTCTGGGCTTTGTGATGGCCACTCCAAAACATTAATATGATTGTCCTCAAGCCATTTCTTAGTCAGTTTAGCCGAATGCTTTGGGTCATTATCTTGCATGAACCACCAACGACGACCAAGTGAGAGCTCTTTAGCAGAGTCTTTCAGGTTTTCATCCAATATTTTAACATAATCTTCCTTTTTTATGCTACCTGTGACCTTAACAAGTCGCCCTGGTCCAGAGGCAGCAAAGGATCCCCAAAACATCAAACTGCCTCCACCGTGCTTCACTGTGGGTATGGTGTTCTTAGGCAGGAAAGCTTCACCAGATTTTCTGTAAATATAAGACACTTTATTATGGCCAAATAACTCTATTTTCGTTTCGTCAGTCCATAGAACACGTTTCCAGAATGCAACATCTTTATCAATATGACGTTTTGCAAAGGCTAGCCTTGCTTTCAGGTGCATAGGCTTCAATAAGGGAGTCTTTCTCGGACGACATGCTTTTAAACCAGCTCTCTTCAAAACTCTACCAACTGTATGTCGAGATACATTCACTCCAGAGGTGCTCTGTTCATCAACAATTTCCCCAACAGAGATCCTTGGGTTTTGTTTTACTTGTCGAACAATTTTCCGTTCATCTCTTGGGGAAAGAATCCTTTTTCTCCCTCTACCCTCTAAACTCATAACGTGGCCTTGCGATTTGAACTTGTTTATTATGGCTCTAACAGTGGATTTGGGAAGGTTTAGCTTCTTTGAAATCTTATCATAGCCCTCCCCATTGGTATGGCATGCTACAACAAGCTTCCTGACGTCTTCGCTGTGTTCCTTAGTTTTAACCATGGCGATTGAAAATTATAATTTAGTCACTTATAATAGTTTAAATAAATCGCTATCTAAAAATTATCTGAAAAAAATTATTCACTGAATTAGCGTTAAACAAGCATAATATGGCTATAAAAAAGTTCAGAAAGCACGTAAACCGGAAATTGATTGATATTATACTGATACTAAAAGAAAAACAAAGCCGTGCCAATAATTTTGAACAAGGGTTTTTTGCAATTATGTTTGCTGTTCCTTTGTTATTTATTTTTTCTAAAATCCGATTGCTGCATCGGAAAGGCCAGTTAAAAATACATAATATACTTTGTTATTTTCTTTAATTTAATCCCTTTTTTAGAATTTATTAGACAAAATTTAACTTTTATTTTACCGTGCCAATAAATATGATCATCACTGTATATTATCTATGTATATGTACGCGTATATACGCAAATATAAACGAATATGCATGTATATATATGTATGTATACACTCACACATATATACATATTATATATATGTACATATTTATACATGCGTATATATATACATATATGCATACATATATAGAAATTCATATACGATGTGCCTTCAATAAGTTTCCAGGCTTTTTTCGTATGGGCACTTTTATTGATAGTGCACGTATGAAACTCTAGCCCCCTTCGAAGTAATCTTTTCCGGCTGCAATACACCTGTTGTAACGTTTAAAACGATTTCTGGAAGTCTTCTTGAGCGATCGTGTCAATGACCTTTGACACAACCGCTTTCATCTCCTCAATAGTCAGACAACCTCTAAGGTTTTTCCTTGGGCTGAGGGAATGCCCAAAAGTCACGGGGAGCTAAATTTAGACAATAGAGAGGATAAGGAACTGTTTTGATGGCCAACTTGGTCATAACAGCGTTTTTCTTTCTGTTCTTCTTTTAGCCCCCTTTCGGGCAAATATTCCGCATCTTCAGTTCCTCGCGAAAAATTGTGTGTACAGTTCCCACACTGACATCAAACTGTGCATTTATTGTCTCTATAGACACACAACGGTCTTTATCAATAAAATTCTTTATTTGGCCAATCAACTCTGGTGTTCTGACTTCCTTACTCCTCCCGCCCATCTTATCTCTCACAGACTTCCTGTCTTTCTTGAATCTCTTATACCACTGAGAAACTGATGCTCTCTGAAGAATTCCATACGTTTCTGTGCCATTTTTTCCAAGTTTAAAACAGAATTATATTGCACATCGTTTTTCTATAATTGCATTTTTGAAATTCACCAGCTGTGACAATCAAATTATTGTAAGGCGTATTCTAATTTCTGATGTAACTGTTCATTTGAATCTGAAATCATAACAATTTGTCAGTCATCTCACAAGATGTATATCAGTGAATTTTAAAGAGTCTACAAAAAGTTTACGTGTGTGTACAAAAAGGTCTGGAGACTTATTGAAGGCGCTTCGTACATATATAGACGCAACATACCTATATGCATACATACCTATATGCATACATGTCTATATGCATACATACCTATATGCATACATATCTATATGCATACATACCTATATGCATACATATCTATATACATACATACCTATATGCATACATACCTATATGCATACATATTTATATACATACATACCTATATGCATACATATCTATATGCATACATACCTATATGCATACATATCTATATGCATACATACCTATATGCATACATATCTATATGCATACATACCTATATGCATACATACCTATATGCATACTACCTATATGCATACATATCTATATGCATACATACCTATATGCATACATACCTATATGCATACATATCTATATACATACACACCACACACACACACACACATATATATATATGTACATACACAAACTATATATATATATACCTATGTATATATATATATGTCAGCATATATATTTAAAAAAATTATACACACACACACACACACACACACATATATATATATATACATATATATATGTGTGTGAGTGTCAGTGCGTGTGTGTGTGTATTTTTTTGTTGCTAAAAGAAGAATCAACAAATATATTTACTTTCGTAATTCGATCTACACAAAAAATAACATACAAAATTTCCAAGAACGTACGACAATTGTAAATGCTTCTATAAAAATTGTGGAACCTTATTGAAGACACGTCGTACATATATATACGCAACATACCTACATGCATATATATATATATATATATATATATATATATATATATATACTAGCAAAAATACCCGTCGGTGACTGGATTCAAAACCAGCCTACAGAAAATGGACTATGATTTATGAAAGTATGATGGGTTATGAAAAGAAAGGGTTGTAAATTTGGGTTGAATTTGGGGGTATCAAAACCAAAGCAAAATATGATGAAAGTAAAAATAAAATAGATAAACCCCATAATTTATTATACCATACCTGTTCACACTAAAACACTTATCACAATATTCTGTGGATCTATATTAAAAAACCTTGCTAAACTTTGTGACATATTTCCATTCTATGGAAGTCAGGTTTGAACGAACACCCCATAATTTTATTATACCATATTTCTTCAAACTGAAGCATAATTATCAAAGTATACTTACGCAGATAGATATGAAAAGTCTTTATTAAAGTTTGTGCCTATTTCCATTCTATGGAGGCCAGGCGCGAACGCAGACCCCACAATTTTATTATACCATCCCTATTTAAGTTAAAACATACTTATCAAAGTATTCTTATGTACATCTATATCCAAAACCCTTGTAAACGTTTTTTTTTTTTAATTTTTATTTCCATACTTTGTGGACCAGACGCGAACGCAGACCCCACAATTTAAATGAAACACCGTTCTGCCAGATCAAACATACCCATTCCTGTGTCTCGATATATCTTCTATCATTATATGTAATCAGATTTTACAAATAGTCAACCATATAGGAGCCTATTCGTGACCACACACACACACACACACACACGCACACACACACATACAGCTTTATATTATAGATATACAAATTATATATTTATATCTATGTCTATATACATATATGCCTGCATATATATATGTAAAAATAATAAACACACTATATATGTGTGGGGGGGTGCGGGCGTGTGATTTTGTTGATAAAATAAGAATCCACAAGTAAATTTACTTTCGTTATTCGATCTACACAAAAAATCCATCTGGAGGTTTCGAAATCGGCACGAGTTTACACAATGCTACAGTAACTCAATAAGCTTAATAAGATAACAACGTAATCTGCTCGAAAACCACAACAGTTATCTCCCCTTTTTTCCCCCTGGACCCACAAAAAGATGACATTCAAATAATAAGCCACCCTATTCCAATTGTGAATAATTTCTCGCATGAACCATATTCACGATTCATGGAATAACTTCATTGTATTCCATCGTTGCTTGAAACCAATATCTTTTTTCTATTCCTACGTTCTCCAATCCCTTCAGGGTTGCACGCCCGATTGTTATCCAGCACAAAAAAAAATGCCGTCCACATTTTAGTAATATCGCAGTTATTTTTATTTACCGTCGGTTCTGTGACAATTCCATTTTGTTCTGTTTTATATCTACTTACTAGCAGGGAGACCTGTCGTTGCCCGGGAATGAATTAGAATCAACGAATATTTCACCCACTCATATTTTATTGGCATCGAAATCGGTAAAATTGACCATTTTTCGATCCTTCCCCCCCCCAGCGACTTAGTCAACAATACGATAACAACTGAAGTCTACATTGCACTGTAGAGAACCTACTGTTTACTTTATAAAATCATCTTTCATGTGTAATGGCTTAAATTAAAGTGTAAAATACAAAAGTAAAGTATCATAGTTCAATTATGCTCTAAGCAGAAACGTTCATTTCGAACACGCCCCTGTCATATTAAAGAACACACTGTTGATTTTATATGCCGGGCCTTTCTGCTTGTGCGATGATAATGGCTTGAATTAAAGTCTAAAATGCAAAAGTTAAATATTATGGTTCAATTGTGCTCAACACAGAAACATTCATTTCGAACGCGCCCTTGTCACATACAAGAGCGTTGATTTTATATACCGGGTCTTTTTTTTTTTTACATAGGCATCACCACTTATCAAGGCCAAGAAGCAACTCGAGGATAAGGGTTAAAGAGTGTACAGTAGAAATTGGACAATGGAAATCCGGTAAATTTCTTAACAAGTGGAACGGCTCATAAAGAACTTGTTTACGTTGGACTTGAAGTCAGATGGAAAGCAGGAAAACGGAAGACAATTGCACAGGCGTGCAGTTCTAAGAAAGAAGCTTTGTTCATGGAATCTACGTTTAGGTTTAGGCACAGATAACGAGTGGGGGGAATTATTGATAGTGTTTTCAGCTAGACGAGAGTTTCTTTGTGATGTAATAAAGCTTCTTCAAGTCACTTGTGATGTTAGGCTGTATAAGATGTTAACTTTAGTCAAAATTGCCTGTTCCATCTTTCACCAGATTTTTTCGATTATCTATACTTTTCGAAGATATTCTGATTAAAAAACTAAGAACACTGCCATGCATATAAAATACATATGTGTGAAATTTCCAATAAGAATAGTCTCAGCCATTTCGGAGTCCATAGGGAGCGAACTCACACAAAGTTCCTTTTATATAATAGTAGAGATAAAGATAGAGATTACCAGCATAGATTCCTTTTTATAGTTATCATACTGAATAAAGAGATCCTGTTATAGGCAGCGAAACCGTGACCATCGTAAATATAGATTCAGTCCCTTGCACTTAATAAATGACCTCATAGTCCGAAGTCCTAGTAAGCAAGATATATCAAACAGTCAAAATATTGATAAAAGATTTTTTTTTACAATTTCTTTTTTACAGATGTTTAGTTACTACTAACATAATTACATTTTATGGCCGCCTTTCTAATTTTTTTTTTTAATAAAAATCGATTATTTCTTGATTTTATAAATTATTTTTATAAATCGCATTTTTTATTATTCTTTCCTTCAATCTTAAAACCATGACTTTTGTGTTAAAACACACTATTAAAACAAATTTACATTTTTTACAAATTTTTCACAAAAATACCGTCTTCATTTTAAGTACAAACCATAATATTCTACAAATATATAAATGTTTGTCTATATATGTATATATATATATATATAATAGTGTAAGAATATATACCTATGTATATTACGTATATATACATATATATACGCAAATATATACATATATACATATATATATATGTGTAAAAATATGTATAAACTCACATATATATATATTATAGCAAGTGAGCTACACAAACGTTTGTGGCTACTAAAAGAATTCTCCAGGCTGTTAGTTTGACGAATTCCTTCAGTGGAATGAATCACTTATGATACGTGTATAGTATATACTACTTTCCCCATTCTGTATCTGTGCCTAAATCAAAACGTAGATTCCTCGAACAAAGCTTCTTTCTTAGAAGTGCACGCCTGTTTCCCACCTGACTACAACTTGGATGTCTTCAAGTCCAATATAAACAAATTCCTGATAAACCGCCCCCTTAAGAAAGACACATTATCAAATCTCCATTACTAACGATTACTACGATATTATCCCATTGACTACTGTACACGCAATAACCCTTATCCCCGAGTGGCTTCCGGGCCTTGATAAGTAGTGACTCCCATGTAAAAAAAGATATAAAGTATTGAGTAGGTGACTGATTTTGTGCTACGAAACAGATACTGTCAAGAATTGAAAATGTCAACTGAATTAAAGGAATAAATAGTAAGATGGTCACCATCATGAACTTTGGAATATAGACTTTTGTCATTGATTCATTATATTGTCCTGTAATTACATTGAGCTTATTAAGTAAGGATTTGTATATATTATAAGGAAATAAAGTATATTCCCACAGAAATATATATATATATATGTATTTAACTTATCATTCCTCACAATTCATTTGCTTCTGTTAATGACTCCTGCTGATAATTTAATTCTAAAGTAATAACTGGTCTATGTCAGTTGACCCCTTTATTTGCTTTAAATTTGGTGCCACTTTAACGCCATCCTATCTGGGTCATTTTGACATTGTCTTTTCTATTCTAAATATAACTCAATCACCATTCCATTATTTTTTCTTCACTCATTTTTCTTAAATTAGCCTTGACAGCCGTATTTTTAAATGTCTCCACTTTTTCTTTCTACGCACAATTTTTATCTTTCTTTTAATAATATTATTTGAACTCATTCCCTTCTTTCCTTGTATCCATTTGTAAATTATTCCACAGAACTCTGCCTTTTGGATTACTTTGAATCATCTTTCTCTAACGCGATTCCTTTGGATTTTACTTGTGGAAATGGAAATTTAATCAAATTTTTTGTGATTTTACCATTATTGGGTATTTTACCCTTCACCAGACTATCCATTCACATGAAATCACCTTTTTCTTCGCCCTATTCCCTCTGCTTCACTATTGTTTACCAAATAAGATCTATGACTTACTTGTAGTTTCATTAAATATTTTTGCAAGAAAAATTCGATCTCGTATTTTGCTAATCCCTACCCTCTGATGAGAATGAAAGTATTTCTTCGAAACTCCGCGGATTAAGGACCATCCACTTATTTTGTGCTTCCTTTGTAAAATTAAATATGTTTTAACTCTTTTTCAAAGTGTTTTTAACGTGTTTTATTAACTACTTGTTCTTATATATATATACAGTATGTCCTAAAATGATCTCAGACATTTGATAGTCAAAAAAACAAATAAATAACAATTGAATAAAGAAATTATTTTTTAAAGTTTAAATATTAACTGATTGCTATAACATGATTGTAGACGTTCGCAAAAAAATTCAATAACTCGATTGATCATTTCTGGTGGAATAACAACAATTTCAGAATAGCTGGTTTTAATTCTTCAAGAGATCGAAGGGGGTGGCTGAATACTTTGATTCCAGATATTCCCACATGAAAATCGCAGGGGTTTAGGTCAGGCGATCTTATAAACAATATCACCACGCAAAAAAGTCAAATTATTAGGAGTATTTATTCTAAAAATTAAAAAAATGTATAAATACAGATAGAAATTAATTTTGGCATGATTAAAATAAATAGGCATTCAACGTAGATTAAAAACAAATAATAATATTTTCTTTATTGAATTGTTATTTAATTTTTTTTACCTAGAATTGTGTCCGATAATTATTTTGGGGCGCCCTATACACACACACACACATATATATATATATATATATATATATATATATATATATATATACACACATATATATATATATCGTACGTGCGTATATATATATATATATATATCGTACGTGCGTATATATATATATATATATATATATATATATATATATATATATATATATATATATATATATATATATATATATATATATATATATAAAAACGCACGTACGATATTTCTCGCAATTAAGATTGGTCGAGACGATTTGTTCTTTGCAAATTGAGTCAGAGAGGACTTCATGCCGGTTTCGAATCTCTACACCGGCAGTAATCGTTTTACCCTGCACTGATGATTCCCGTAAGGATGGAACACTAATGTCTGTGGGAATTTAATAACCATTATAGTATATATATATATATATATATATATATATATATATATATATATGTGTGTACTAGAACCCGTGACCCGTTGGGTCAGTATCTTATATTAGCTATAGGATTCACGTATGAGCGTGACACTTGTGACGTAAAGAAAATAGTTTTTTTCTTTTTTACATGACAGAAACATTTCTATGAAATTATATTAAAATGAAAAATCTAGGACGGATCACTCAAACTTGAAAAAAATCCTCCCTATTCGTGTAAAGTTACCTATTTTTCCGAATAATAGCTCAAAAATCGAAAATTAAACATGATTGTCTTACGAATCGAACGCCGACGAAATTCATTTAGCAGCAAACACGCAGATGGACCTACCGATGAGAAATATAAGAATGAAAAACCATATTGGAATGCTTCAACCAAATTATAGAAACTTAAAATCTAAAAAAAAAAAAAATTAATAAAACCTGAAAAAAAAATGAAACCTAAATAAATAAAATAAAACTAATATTGAAACGAATTAGTAAATGTGTCAACAAATTCACCTTTCTTACACAACTATTTTGTATCTAGAAATGTAAACAAAAAATAAAAAAAGAAGGAAGGAAGGAAAAGGGATGAATAGAGAGTAGTAGTAGTAGTAGTAGTAGTAGTAGTAGTAGTCTTGGTTTTACTACAATTGTTCTTATGGTTGTCAACTGGTTACATTTGTTTGGTTGTAAGAAAATAGCGATAGTATAGTTGTAATAAAGAATAGTTGCAAAACACCCCCACTCTTCCCATATTAAATTATGATTTCGAAATAATAACGTTAATATTTCAGTGCGCATGTCAAAATCTGCAAAAGAAGCGATTTTCGTTTAATTGTTTACGTTGTTATGGGTTAATGTTTATGCGCGCATGCGCAACAGGATTTTGTAAACCGGAAAATGGGTTACATCACTCGTTACAATGTCATTTGAATTTTATAATTATATATATATATATATATATATATATATAATTATATATATGATGAGAATAATGGAAATAGTATTCGACGAAATAGAGAAATAAAAAGGAACAAACCGTGTTATGTGTTCATCAACGTATGAAATGAAGACGAAACGTTGATGAACACATAACTCGGTTTGTCCCTTTTTATTTCTATCTTTCTCTCTCTCTCCCTCTCTCCCTCTCTCTCTCTCATTCACTCTCGCTATCTATCTATATTAATATATATACACACATATATATATATATATATATATATATATTAATATAGATAGATAGCGAGAGAGAATGAGAGAGAGAGGGAGAGAGAGAAAGATAGAAATAAAAAATTAGAGCATGGATTTTTCTGAAATACTCAGAATAAACAAAAATTGAACCAATGTGTATAAACTAGTACAAAAAAAAATTACAATTCAATATCGAGAAATATTTTAGTTTTAAATTATATCTGTGGATTTATCCTGGCCAAAAGTTAAGGAACGAAATAGAAACTTTATGGGTTTTTTTAATGCAAATGTTTTAAAAAATAAATTCATTCAATATTTAGTGAACATCCCTTTATTCTTTATGACCTCACAGCATCTTCGACCACAAGACTGGATTAGTTTCTTGCAAAATTCAGGATTTATCTTTTCCCACTCTTCCTTCAATAAATCTCACAAATGATTTTGATTTTGGGGATTCCTCGTCTGTGCTCTTTCTCCAATCATTTTCCAAATATTTTCTATCGGATTCAGATCCGGACTCTGCGCTGGCCAGTCCATTACTCTTACTTCTTCTTCCTCGAGGTAACTTATCACTTTTTTAGCTTTATGGCAAGGAGCGTTCTCTTGCATAAAAATGCTTGGCTGATTAGGTGAAAGGCGTAAGCTCTCAATGACATGTTGTTGAAGGAGCTGCTTATAAGTCTCCGCATTAACCCTACCATAGATTCGAACTAGAGGGCCACCTCCTTCCGAGGATATCATACCCCACACCATTACACTTCCCCCTCCGAATTTAACTGTCTTTTTAACACATTTGGAGGATAATCGTTCACCTGCTTTACGCCGTACATGCTTCTTTCCATCAGATCCAAACAAATTGAACTTGGATTCATCGCTGAAGTGAACCTTAGCCCATTGTTCATCAGTCCAGACGACATACTCATGGGCAAACTTCAAACAGCTATTTTTGTTCTTCTTGGAGATCAAGCACCCTGGCATGCAATCAATCAGCTGCTAACCGTCGAGAAACAGTTTTTCTAGATATATTTTCCCAGTCTGTTCATTAAAATCACGAGAAATTGATGTTGCGGATTTGAATCGGTCACTAAGAGCCTGCCTTACCATAATCCTATCTTCTCTTTGAGCCGTTTTAGGGGGTCTGTCGGTTTTAGGGGATGCTTCTAATGTATTTTTATTCTTATATCGAGCTATCACACGATGAACAACACTTTTTGATCTTCGAACGATATTAGAAATTGTTGAAATTGATTTCTTTTCTTTGTAATTGTCTAAAATTATTTTTTTTTCTTTTAGAGACAGAGTTTTGCGAGTCGGTGACGCCATTTTTCTTTGTTGTGCTTATCAGCAGTTCCAATATAAAAACTAGCTATTTTTATGTAAAGTTTAGTCTCTTAAAAAATAAATTTTCTATTTAGTTCCTTAACTTTTGGCCAGGATAAATCCACAGATATAATTTTAAACTAAAATATTTCTCAATATTGAATCGTAATTTTTTTTTTTTTTTTTTTTGGTACTAGTTTATACACATTGGTTCTATTTGTTTATTCTGAGTATTTCAGAAAAATCCATGCACTAATTTCTTTAAGTATACATGAATAATTGTAAATTTTTTCCCGTTCCTTATATTATGGCCGATACTGTATATATATATATATATATATATATATATATATATATATATATATATATATATATATATATATATATATATATATATAAGCAACGATGAGCCTGGTCAGTACCAAATGGGTGACAATTTGGGACTTCCAGGTGCTGTATGTGCTCTCCGCTTATCTCGTCATTGTTTCCCGTCGTTCTGGACTTAGGAAATTTATTACTGTGAGTCCAGAATGAGTTTACATATTGTTTCAGCTACAGGAAAATCCTCAAAAAGAAGAGGAAATATCCAACTAGCATCGTCAGAATTTATAGATGGACTCTATGAATTCTGACGATGCTAGTTGGATATTTCCTCTTCTTTTTGAGGATTTTCCTCTAGCTGAAACAATATGTAAACTCATTTCTGGACTCACAGTAATAAATTTCCTATATATATATATATATATATATATATATATATATATATATATATATATATCGTTAATAACTTCGCCAGACATTTTTTTATGAATTTGCTGTTGTTTCGGCCCTTATAATATAATTTGTAATCTTCTCGGCTTTCGTATGTTTCAGAGATGTCAGTTCAGTATATGAAGAGATAATTTTGAGTTTTCCTTTCGATAAATAATGGTCTCTTAATACGTTAACTGCTCTGCAGCCATCGTTCAAGCACTGTATTAATTCTGCAAAGACAGTTGAACTCTTTTCAATAAACTTAAGGTCGTTTCTGTTTTTAGGTTGTGCCTAAATTACCTTGTGTAACTTTGGGATTCGTAAATACATTAAAAATTTTACTTGCTACACTTCGAGTTTAGATTCTGATCCATCGAAGTAAAGTACCGCCGGGACCATAACCTCTTGAATTGGAATGTATAATACAGGTCCCCGGGAATGACATCAAAAGAAAATTCGACCAGAAGCTTGGATGCATCAAAGAAGTCAACATGGGCACGTAGAATCCCCGGATATTAGCTCAGCGAGATTGACCGAAATTTAAAGACAATAAATGTTGGAATGTTGACGTCATCTGGGCCAATAAAATGTTGACGTTATCTGGGCCAATAAAATAGAGCTAAGCGACACACATTCTTCTCTACTACAACAAAACATGGCAACTGCGTCCCGCACGCCTTAACTAATGTAAAAACTGTCATTCTGTAAACGAAAAATTTATTTTGAATGAACAAAATATTTTATAACCAGCTGTTTGTGTTTTTATTATTGCTGCCAAGTTTTTATATAGAGACAATGACAAAGATTGATTGTTTTTAAATTATATAAACTGAAAAACAGATTAACCGATCGGCGGCAGTGACTATATAACATATTTATCATAGCCATTTGTATCTTATCCAAGCCAGGATTCACGCTACGAGTAGTCCAGCGTGAACTTTTGTTTATTTTGGACATAAAAATGACCCCAAATATGTTGATATGGCGAATAATAAAATGAAATGAAAAGCGGCAAATGAAATCAAAGTTTGACGACACCATCATAGGTTCGCGCCTTTTTAAATTAACCCCAACCTGCATCTCACACCCAGCCTCCATCATTTGCTCATATTTCGGTAAAGTGGCTGTTGTTGTTTATGTAAGACGACAAAGTGTACATACGAAGACACGGTTATGCGAGAGAGAAAAAAATCGGTGGTGTAGGTATGGGCAAAGTGTTGGGGTGGATACCAGGAGATGGTGGCGGAAAAGATTTGGCAATGACGTTGGTGGATGCTGTGCGGGTCTGGGTGGCCACACACATAAAAGGTAAATAGCGTTATAAGTTGGAATAAATTGCCGAAGCACCACTTAGTGGACACATCAGAGAAATGGGGTTTGGTGAAAGTGTTGGCGGTTTTGGGGGGTCGTGCTGGCCGTAGAACAGAGAGTCCCGGACGGTTTTGAAGGTGGAACAGGGTATGGTTTGTTTATACACCCCGCGCCCGTTCCGATTCCTCTCCACGACGGCTTGGTTGTGTAGACAATCAAATCATCGCTAATGTCTGCCTACGTAGATGGCGTACCGTTATCGAAGCCATCTTCAGCGCTGCCGAATTCTCTCCGTACTGACCGTTTCCTCTTTCGACGCCACTTACCCTCCCAATCTAGGAAATTTCTTGGGGTGTGATAGAAGTGGGGGTTGATTCGAGTGGGGTTGATAATGCTGCGCGGTTGAATGGACTGAAGGATGGATCGCCTCCGGTGCTTGCCGACTGTTTGCTGAAGGAGGTGGTCTTGTTTCTCGCACCCACTTTACTTGGTGGTGACAACACCGACCCCAAGTTAAAATGTGAACAAACCCGAATTCACCAATCATCGCCTACTGAATATCGATCCTGTTACAAATCTGCAGTCAGTAATCGCCATAAGTTACTATATAATTTTAAAGTTACAAACAAAAGAAAATATACAGTTACTTATAGCGGACACTATACATGTCTATCTACATCAAGTTAGGTATCTATTTATTATAATAAAGTCGTATTCCTGTCTGTTTGTTTGTCTGTTTGTTCACAATTCTGTTACTCTATACAAAACGTGCACTGTTTCACAAACAGATTTTCATACTGAAAACGGACGCTTATATACGTTTATTAGTATTGATTTGTTTCCCCATGAAAGCAAACTGTAATATGAGGTCGTTTTTAGTGTGAGGGAAAACCGGCTCCCCCAAAAAAGGCAAGAGGGGCACTCTGTTAGGGACCAAAAATAATAATTATCTCAGTATAGAGGGTTTCTCCTCCATTGACTGAGACAAATTAACTTAAGTGGAGCATCAGAACAGGTACTACACTTTGAGATATTAAATCCTTTATTCAGGCTAAAATTACAATGTAAGTTCAAACCGAACAAAAAACTTGGGCACAAGGCCAACTCAAAAGGAGGGTGTCGTTGGTCATCCTTTTCACTCTAGAACTAAACAAAAGTTTCTCTTAGCTAGTATCTCCTTTTACCATAGGTACTATACTTTGATCTTGGACCGAAGGCTAAGACCGACAGAAAAAAAGCAAGACTTTCCCGGCATTATTTTTCTCTCTATATATATACTATTTATCCAAAAGGGTCAACAGTCAAGCGGTTATCTCATTTGCATATTGCATTACAGAAAATCTGTTTTAATAATTAGCTCTAAATTTTCGATGGAAATTAGTAATTGTTTTAAGTATTCAATTTAGAAATATTATGTAAAGTTAGTTTATGTCCTTTTTCATTTAATTTTACATTTAATTTAATGCATTATTATTATTATTATTATTATTATTATTATTATTATTATTATTACCAATACCAGCTCCGTTTAAAAGCGGAAGTAAGTTTTCACTTAACTTATGAGTTATTTCCCTTTAAGCTATGAGATTTTATTTCTTTTTTTTTTAATTTCGTAGATGAAGATTATTGTTTTATGCTTTCAAAAATCCAAAATATGGTCGACTTTCACGAAAATCGTAACAACAATGGACATTTGGTGTATCTTAAATAGTATGCAACTAGACCTTCCGCCCGGCAATGTTTTTTTGTTTTTGTTTTTTTGTTTTTTCTTTTTTTTTTGTTTTGTTTTTGTTTTCTTTTTTTACCTGGTACCGCTGGGTATGTACAGCAAGTAGGTATATATATTTGTTTGTTTTGTTTAACGATAACCCTAACCCTTTTTCGAGTTATTTAATGCCGAATCCAATAATTTAAATTAGTTCTTTTATACCTTCAAATATTAAAGCATAAATTTTGGTCTGGTTCTTTTGTTTTACGGCATATCGACCCTTTTTAGATATACCGAATGTGGAATTTTGAAAAATCTTTTATGATTCAAGTTCTTTATATTTTCAAATATTTATTGATAATGTTTAGTCTTATTGTTTTCCATTGTTGTTTTTGGCTTTTAACTTTGCAGCACATGAATGAGTTTTGCAAATGGAAAGGGAAGAAAACAACATCAATATTTGGTGCATTTTATGCCAGGAAGCCGGTATCTTCAGACAGCCTGGGCTGATATATATATATATATATATATATATATATATATATATATATATATATATATATATATATATATATATATATTTGTACGTAAACCAACTAAACGATAATTACGAACATTGGAACACAGTTCCTAATCGTAAGAGACTCACATGTGAGCTATATTTAGTTTATTTAAGTTTTATGCAAACGTAGCTACAAAAGAGTGGAGTCCATTAGTGAAAATTGATTTGTATGAAATTTTAATATATTAACGTATTAGACATCCAATAAATAAATATTTCCTAAATTTAAAATTTTGAGAAGAGTATTTTAAAGCGTTTTCAGCATAATATGACCAGAAGCAACTATTATATCATATTATAGCAGATTTGTATTGAATTTTATCCAAAATCATGAGACATCAATTAAGAAAGTTGTTTTCAAGTCTAATGTAAACAAGTTCTTGTTGAGCCGTTCTCTTAAATAATTAAACCCTAAGCAAATTCCACCATTACCAATCATCACAGTGTTATCTTACAGACCACCTGAAACCCATTAAGACTTATGCTTGAGTGACCTTTGAGCCTTGATAAGCGATGACGCTCCTATAGTAAAAAAAACATTGAATTTTACTTTATTCTTAAGTCTTAAACATTTTCTTGAATTAAATCACTTAATAGATGTTTAACAAAATTCGAATAAGGATTCAAGAAATATAGTTTAGTCTCACTATATCTCGATTTTAATCTTCTTGCAATTCAACTGTTTGGTGAATCCATTTTACACGCATTGAGATGGATACTATTATTAGAATTGTCTGCATGCACAAATATACATTTATGGGTTAATTTTTAAAGCTTTAATAACCATGTGTCCTTAGTTCATATGGCAACGAGTACCGCTGGACAGTTATATGTTTTAATTTCGATTCTAGCTGATGGCAACCAAGTCATTTTTTTTACTTTTGAAATTACTACAATATATTGGATATCCTTTTAAAGTATTATATATATATATATATATATATATAGAGAGAGAGAGAGAGAGAGAGAGAGAGATTTTTTTACATTGGCGTCACCACTTATCAAGGCCGAGAGGCCACTCAAGGATAAGGGTTAAAGAGTGTACAGCAGTCAAAAGGGCAATATAGTAATCGATAGTAATGGAAGTTCGATAAATTTGTTAACTTAATCAGAATGGTTCATCAGAAACTTGTTCATGTTGGACTTGAAGACAACCATATTATAGACGGCTGGAAAGTAGGAAAACGGAAGACAATTCCACAGGCGTGCAGTTCTAAGAAAGAAGCTTTGATCATGGAATCTATGTTTAGGTTTAGGCACAGATAAAGAGTGAGGGGAATTATTGATAGTGCTTTCAGCTAGACGAGTGTTTCTTGTGAAAGTTTGGCGAGGGGGATCATAGATTGAAGCTCAGTCGAACACTTTCCATGAAAATAACGATAAAGCAGGGACAAACTCGCAACATCTCTTCTGTGAGATAGAGGTTTCAGCGAAGAGAAAAGAACGTCTCCCACCAGGCCACGAAGTCTATTTTGAACTCTATCAAGGCAGGACAAGTCTTTTCTAGCAGCTCCTGCCCATATGTGACAACAGTATTCCATCCTTGGACGTATCTGGCTCTTATATAGATAGAGAATTGCATCAGCAATGAGATATCTACTGGATCGATAGAAGGATCCGACCATTTTTCTAGCGGCCTTGGCAACAGACTTGATGTACGTATTCCATTTAAGATCAGGAGAAAGGTCAAGCCCAGAAGCCTGTCAAAACTGGAGGCCTCCCTAAGACGAGAGCCATTCATTTTAATTGATGCCAGATGGGGATCAGAACGTTGATGATGTAAATATAGAAGCTTGGTTTTAGATGCATTAAAAGTAACCAGCCACCCATTTCCCCATTGTACAACGTGATCTAGATCAGAGGAGAGGGAATCGGAGAGAATTTGGTCGGTTACTGTCTTAGATGTGCTACCATAGTAGTGTCGTCAGCAAAAATGTCTACGAATGATATAAGAATGTGATTTGGAACATCATTAATGTAGATCAAGAAAAGAGTTGGGCTCAGGATGGACCCCTGAGGGACTCCAGCATTAAGACTGTGAGCTTCTGATTTTTGGCCCATCAACTACTACTCTTATGACCCTATCAGAGAGAAATGATTTAATAATTGAGAAGACATTTCCAGCTATACCATAGCTGGAGATCTTGTGAAGTAAACCTTTATGCCATACCCTATCAAAGGATTTTGATATGTCAAGAGCAATTGCCTTAGAAAGGTTTCCTCTGTCGAGAGATTCACTAATCCTATGAGATATAATTGTAAGCACATCTGCTGTAGATCTAGCAGAACGGAAACCATATTGTGTGCCACTAAGAAGGTTATTTTTGCTGAGATTGTTGATTACTTCTCTATTTAACACAGATTCCGGCAACTTACTCATGACGCACAGAAGACTTATTGGCCTGTACTGAGAGGGGGATGAACGATCATCTGAATTCTTAAATACAGGGCATACTTATGAGATTTTCCAGGGTGATGGCAAACAATTCTCCTTAAGACAACGTTTAAACAGTTTTGTAAGTATGGGCGCTAGCTCTGGTTGAAGTTTTTTGAGTACTATAATTGGAATACCGTCAGGGCCGGTTGCTTTACTGGAATCAAGGTTTTTAATTAGCTTAGCAACATCACGTACAGATATTTGTATATCACATAGCGTGTTTTCTGATACAGGAGGAAATATTGGAGGTTGGCAGCTTTGGTCACAACGGGTAGAATTAGCTGCAAAGTTCTTGACAAAGAGTTTGGCTTTGTCTGATGCTGACGAGATTAACTCAGGTCCCTTGATGATAGTTGGGATAGAGCACACGTTTCTGTTCATGATTCTGTTTGCTATTTGCGAAAACTGGTGGGAACCAAGCCGTTGCTCAGCTACTTTGGACTTGATGTACTGAGCATATAACTGTCTTGAATTCTTTATTACTTTCTTACAATGGTTGCTGACAGTCCTGAAAGCGGCTTTAGTTTCCATACATCTATTACGTTGCAAGTAGTGGAAGATCTATCCCAGTCAGCCATAGTGTATCGATATACTGTACGATGGAGAGGTATGTCTGAAAGGTTTAAAGGCCCTTAAACTTTCTGTATTCTTTCGTTATAACCCAACATTAAATGGAAGCCGAAATGAAACACTTTACAAGTGAAAACAGCCGATAAACATCACACGACTAAGACATACAAATAAACAAAGAACTTAACTTATATATTATAAATAGATAAGCAACACGTTGTCATCAGGTGAACATAGTATTAAAAAAGTACAAATGTATTCTATTTTGGGTTTGGAATTTCTTTTTTCTTCTTTCTTTTCGAAACCAGCGCGTCTTGATGAACATATGAGACGCGACCATTAAACAGCGTGTGAAACGCTAAGCCGTTGATCGAAACGTGAGACGCTAAATCATTAGACGTACAGTTTTAATCGTATTGAACAACACATTTAAATGCGGTTCAAACGCGATTATATATAAGTCTACAAGTGAAATAACTAAGAAAAATAAACCCTTTTCTGTATCTGTTTAATTAAATTAATTAATAAATCATAGACGATTTTTAGTATTTACTTGACCTGAAACATCAAACGGCCTTAGTTGTATCCCTTTAACTGTTATAAGTACTAAAAACGACATTTATTTCCACATAATTCTTTAATTAGTAGTTAAAAACGCAATGAATTATCTCCCTTCGTAGTTACTTTTTCACAACTATCTAGAACCATATTTGATTAGAACGATAGTGTATTTTAAAATATTAAATAATGAAAAATAGAATAGGATCCATTACTCGGAATGTTGCATAAGGATTAATATATATAAGGTATTGTTTTTCTTTATTTTCCTATTTAATAAAATATTAACCCTAAACTGGTCTTAAATATAAGTAATAAGATAATCGATATTTTGTAAACATTGATGCGATTCTTTTGATCATTATCAACGTATCCCTTAGTGATCTTTGGTTTCTTTCTAGCTCTCATTGCCATGTTATATGAAATTGTGCATTTAGGTTTGTTGTTCTTACTATTATTGGTCCTATTATACTCAATTTTTCCATTGTATTAGAAAGTTCAGAAACTCTTTTGGAAATGTTGGGGATCAACGCCGTCTTCATACACTTCGGATGATTCGATTGGTAATCTATGTATAATATTTTCTGGATGGGTTTGTGATATAGTTCATATGTGTTATCGTTTAAGTTGAGGATAACATCTAGAAATTTAACTTTCTTGTAATTGCTGTCAATTGTTATCTCTAATCCCAATTCCTTAAAAAACTTCTGATCTTTTTCTTGATTTTTCCGTAATGCGATCGCTAGAGTTAACTAATAGGATCCATTACTCGGAATGTTGTATGAGGATTAATAAATATAAGGTACTGTTTTTCTTTATTTTCCTATTTAATAAAATATAGACCCTAAACTGGTCTTAAATCTAAGTAATAAGATAATCGATACTTTGTAAACATTGATGCCACAAATGAGCGAAAACGAAACTAAAAATTAACCGTAACGTTATAACATGGTTGTTCTGGCCATATTATAAATATAGAAATAAAATTTAAAAAATTCTTTTTAAAAAAATTAATTATGTGAGATAAAGAAATATAGAAATCTAATTTAGGAATTCAATGAATAGTATTTTTAAAAGATTTTAAATGACTCAGGTTTTTATGGAAACTTCTTATGATTGGTTTTTAAATAAGGATACGAAAATTAGGTGATATATTAATATTTGAATGGGCTTTTGACGGAGGATTCCTCCAGTGTAAATGTTTTCGCATGCTTCATTTCCGTTAAGGGAATTTTCTTTAAACAATGTTCTATTGTCAAAGTGTTTTTTATTCAAGTCTGAAGAAACGCTGGTTATGTGAAAATTTACAAACGTCATAATGCTTCAAAATTGTCCAACTGGTATTGAAACAATTGTAACTTACAATGAAATACACTTTCTGTTGCTATCAATTCTTTTTTTGAAGTCTTGGTCTTGTTAATACAGTATATATATATATATATATATATATATATATATATATATATATATATATATATATATATATATATATATATATATGCTAGCTAGACGTCCGGTGTTGCCCGGTCGTAAAATACGCTTAAACATGATATTTTAATTGATGCAGATTGTGTATGTATTATTATAGAATCAGCCCTCTATTGGTTATGATATATTCCCCATGGCTTAATTCGCAAAAGAAGTGAAATAATAAAATAAAAAATAATGATGATAATCAAATTCCGCCTGTGTCTGTTTACAATATTACGTCAGCTGATATTTGGACTTGATGATGAATGCCCTGGAATGTCTCTTCTGATTAATGTTTACTTTGACAATATGCAATTAATGTTTTGTATTGTTATCTTAAACTGAACTCATTAACTAGAAAAAATTAAAATAAAATAGTGATGTACACCCGGGCTTGAACAATCTCCAGATGTCAATAATTCTGTTTGTTTGTTCATTTTATTATCTCCCTTGCCGGTGTAACGTAAAATATCACTCTGTAAAAATTCATTTTTATCAATAAGAAACAGAGATTATTTTTTTAAATCGGATTTTTTCGATTTTCGATACTTATCGGGTGAATTTCTGTGCAAAACATCTCTAAGAACACTGCCAGACATATAAATTACCTTTGTGTGAAATTTGCAAAAAATAGAATCAGCAGTTTTGGAACCTATGAGGAAGGAACTCACACACACGAAGTGACTTTTATATAATAGATAGAGAGATGGATAGATAGATAGATAGATAGATAGATAGATAGATAGATATGTGTATGTGTACTCTTTCCAGGTCGCGTATAAACAATAAATATAGCATTAACTTAAAAATTTAATGTTTTCTCTTTTTTACAAAGGAGTTACCGCTCATCAAGGCCCGGAGGCCATTCGAGGATAAGGGTTCATGAGTGTGCAGTAGTCAATGGGAAAATGTCAAAATAACCGTTAGTAGTCAAAATTGGGTACTTAAGGTGACGGCTCATCAAGAACTGTTCACGTTGGACTTGAAGACGACCATATTGTAGTCAGATGGAAAGCAGGAATACAGAACAGAGTTCCATAGGCATGCAGTTCTAAGAAAGAATCTTTGTTCAGGGAATTTACGTTTAGATTCAGGCACAGATAAACAGTGGGGGAATTTATTAATAGTGTTTTCAGCTAGACGAGTGTTTTTCGTGAAAGTTTTTCTTCTGATATGTTACGGTTTAAGCGTCTCCCCTACCCATACACACACACACACACACACACACACACACACACACACAAAATCGTATACTTTACAAATATCCCCACTTTCTAACCCTGTTGTTTAGAATATAGATTCAATAATAGTTTACGATTTAAACAAGCGCATACATATTATTGATGCTTGTGCGCGCACTAATTCTTTAAAAACGTATTACCTAAAAAGAGCATTTTTTTTTTCTTTAAATTTAAACTTTTGAATTGTTTGCATCTAGCTTATTTTAAAAGTGTTTTGGGGGAGGGAGTATGTGGTAAAGCTCATAAAAAGAATAATGTGCCCATGTTACTTACCATATTACTGAGAGTATATATTCAAAAATTCATAATGATCAGTTTAGAAAAGAAAGCGTAATTCGTACATATGTATACTCTAATGTTAACAATTATAAAAAAATAAATGTGTCTATGTTACGTTATAAATTTCAAAGTGCATGATGATTTGTCTAGTAGATTACCATGTACATATATATATATATATATATATTATATTATATTATATTATATTATATTTTTAACCTTTATATATCTAATTTTAAATAAGAAAGTAAATATACTAAATACTAATAATAATGATAAGTAGTTAAATGAATTAATCCGTAATCTTATAAATACAAGACTGAAAAATTAAAAATTAAAAAATATATCCATTTTAAATGTGGAAATTGATGAATCACACAGGTAAGAAATTCATTTTTATAGTATGAAAAGGTTAGTAACTGCAATTAAGAATAGGAAATTGGATCAAATGTTTGTAACATGTCTTCTTCCTAAGATTAAGAGTGGTGGTGTTTGATCAACATTGCTGGGAAGCCATGATGTAATATACTGTTTTATTTTATATATATATATATATATATATATATATATATATATATATATATATATATATATATATATACGAGCAGACAATTAATAAAACATGTTAAAAAAACACTTTGAAAAAGAGTTAAAAACATATTTAATCTAAAAAGGAAACACTTGATAAGTGGATAGTCCTTAATCCGCGGAGGTTCGAAGAAATACTTTCCTTCTCATCATAGGGTAATATATATATAAATGTAATTTACAATCTAGTTCAAGTTTAAAAATATAAGGAAATATACAATAGCATTGAGGTTAATATACGAGGAAAATCTCTTAGGCTAGATGGGTACCCCCCCTCCATCTAACCTTGAAAGAGTTGAAATTTTTAAACAAATTTTTAAACGCATTTCGATTAGATGGAATTTGACGTTTTAATCGGCATTGAGATAAATTTTAAATTTTAAAAGAATTTTTAAAAACAATTTTTTTTTAAAAATTTTAATTTATTTTCGTTTAAAGGCACTTAACATAAAAAAAATTTTAATTAAATTTTAAATTTAATATAATTTAATTTTAAAGTTAATAAAATTATAATCATCCGATAAATAAAAAGGAGGGGTTCGCAAAACGAGAGTTAAACGTGAACTCGTGATGTATATATATTTCCACTTCCGGTTATAAAATTGATGAGTATTGGCTGACGAGAGCTTGGTATGGGTATCTAAAATGGTCCTAATTATCGGGTTTGAAACCGACGGTACCAATGACTTGTCTCGTCTAAAAATTTTCTGTAAACAAATATATATATATATATATATATATATATATATATATATATATATATATATATATATATACTAACAGGGAGACCCGACGTAACCCGGGATTGAATGTTGCACATTTGCAATACTTTTGTTTTCATCGAAATCGGTGATATCGCACATTCGTTAATCACATCGATTGGTTACCTGCTCTAGTTAGATTAAAATTTATAATGCAAAAGTCAAATATCGTGATTCTATTGTACTCTAAAGAGAAATATTCATTTCGAACCCACCCCTGTTTAATCAAAGAACCTCTTGTTGATTTTATACATCGGGCCTATCTGCTTGTGCGGTGATAAAATTTCTCAAATGCACTTTTGATGTTCAGCTGTATACAAGTACAGCCTATTTTACTTAAAATCGAACTGTTTTTTCTTTAATAAGATTTTTTTTCGATTGTGGATACTTAACGAGGGTATGTCGATACAAAACCTATATAAGAACATTCCCAAATGCATAAAATACATTTGTATGAAATTTTAGAAAAATTGACCCAGCCGTTTCTGAGTCCATAAGGCATTTTATCTATGTGTGTTTGAGTTCTACCTATACTCCCTCCATTTTTCCTTCCCTCATTCTCTCCTATACTTAATCTCCTTCGCTTCTTCCTACTCTCTCTCTCTCTCTCTCTTTCTCTCACTCTCTCTCCCTTTCTTCCTCTCACTCTCTCTCTCTCTTTCTCTCTCTCTCTGATCATTCTGATTTTCTCTCTATCCTAATTCCATTTTTATTTCTATTTCTTTGCCCTATTTCTCCTTCAGTATATATATATATATATATATATATATATATATATATATATATTTCTGTGGGAATATATTTATTTCCTTTTAATATATACAAATCCTTATTTAATAAGCTCAATGTAATTACAGAGCAGTATAATGAATGAATGACAAATGTCTAAATTCCAAAGGTCATGATGTTGACCATCTTACAATTTATTGCTTTAATTCAGTTGACATTTACAATTTTTGACAGTATTTGTTTCGTAGCACAAGCACTTAATTATTATTTCAATCTGTGAATCCATTTTGCCCTTAACTCATCAGAAGAAACAGCAACAATCAATCAATCAAAAGGAAACAAAGGGCGTTTTGACATGATTAATATTGAGCTCTGCTTAACACTAAATTGAGCTGCGAGCTGTTGATTAATTTTATATTTATCTCCTTGAAACTGCTTTATATGGTATCTATTTGTGCGCCTATGAATTTGCGGGTGTATTGATATTCATATTAAAATCCCTTTTTACTATTTATTTAAAAAGAAAATTCTTTCTTATATATGGGTCATAGAATTGCATTCACTAGCAAAAGATCCTGCTAATTTGCATATTTTTTAAACATTCATTTTAATTAATTCTCTATTAGATTTTTCGGTTTTCTTTTGGGATGATAGTCTTTAGTTAACTATTACTATTCTACATGATTTACTTAATATTTCTGTAAAATAGATTAACACAAACCTCTTTCTATATATATTTATGTATGCGTATATACACTTGTGCCCGATATTATTCATACCCCTCGGATCTTTGAGATTTCTATAAAAATATTGCTCAAACCAGGAGGTAGACAATATTAAAGGGATTTCAAACAATAAATCAAGCATAAGCATTTAATTTAAACTCAACAAATAAATAAATTATGCAAGTTTGAAACATTATACAAAGAAAAACAATAATGGCACTAGTTCAAAATTATTCATACCTCTCTTACTAATAGTCAATTGCATGTCCTTTATTCTTAATAACTGCCTGTAACCGTTTTGGATATTTATCAACAAGGTTTTTACAAGCATCAACACTGATTTTTGACCATTCTTCAAAGCAGTAGTTCTCCAAATCCCTCAAATTTCTAGGTTTCCGCTTTTTAACCTCAGTTTTCAATATGAGCCAGAGGTTTACGATAGGGTTCAGGTCGGGACTCTGGCTAGGCCATTCCAAAACATTAATTTGATTATCCTCAAACCATTTCTTGACTATTTTGGCAGTATGTTTTGGATCATTATCCTGTTGAAGGACCCAGTTTGGTCCTAAATGAAGCTTCTCCGCATCCTGTCTAATGTTTTTTTGGAGTATCTCCAAATATTGCTCCTTCTTCATGGTTCCATCTATCTTGACCAAACTACCTGGACCACTAGCCGAAAAGGAGCCCCAAAACATTAGGCTACCACCACCATGTTTCACCGTGGGTATGGTGTTCTTTGGGCTGTAAGCTTCTCCTTTCTTCCTCCAAACGTAAAAAGCATCCATATGGCCAAACAATTCAATTTTTGTTTCGTCAGTCCACAAAATACTTGAGAAAACGGACTCTGGAGAATTCACATGGGTCCTAGCAAACTTTAGACGTGCTGCAAGGTGTTTTCCGGTGTGCAATGGAGTCCTTCTTGGTCTTCTTCCTTTCCGACCATTTTCATGCAGAGTCCTTTGCAATGTTTGCCTTGATATTTTTATGCCAGAAGACTCCAGATTTTCTAAAATGTCCTTAGTAGTGGTGGTTGGATTTGCATTAACACTTCTTACAATATTCCTGGTGGCTCTAGCAGACAGTTTCCTTTTCCTTCCTCTACCAATCAAGTTGTTTGTTGTGTGGTGGCTCTGGAATTTTTTGATGATGCTCTGTACTGTTGCTGTAGGGACCTCAAATTTCTTGGAAATTGACTTGTAACCTAAACCATCCTTATGTGAATTCACAATTTTAGTCCTAAGATCATTACTAAGCTCTTTTTTCTTCCCCATTCTAATAATTTTTATTCTTTTATTGGTTTTCAGTTGATATCATTTTAATTTCTGAAAAATGCAAAAAACCGAAATGGAATTAATCAAAGGTTGTATAAAAGCATTCAAAATAAGAATCAAACAGGAAACAAACAGTCAGAAACTCGATTAATACTGAAAAAATAAGGGGGTATGATTATTTTTGAACATTGCAGATTTTATAAATAGCTGTATATTTCTTTTATTACAAGTATCCCGAGATTTTAAAATGACGAAAATGATCAGAAGAGGTTTATTAAGAATATGTATCAATATGGACGTAAACAATAAATTCTTACAAAGTTACACCTAATAAACTCAATTTTCAAGGGGGGGTATGAATAATATCGGGCACAAGTGTATATATATATATATATATATATATATATATATATATATATATATAATAAAAATAAAAATTACAATTAAATTTACCAAAATGATCCAAGATGGTAAAATTTAATTATATTATAAATATTAAAGAATTAATATTTATAAAGTTATCTTGTGCAAATGGAAATTCAATTAACTTTCAGACTATCCATTCACGTGTCGTCACCTTTTTCTTCACCATATTCACTCTACTTCACTTTTTTGTTATCAAGTAAGATCTTTGACTTACTTGTTGTTTAATCAAATACTTTTGCATGCAAAATCCGATCACGCATTTTGCTAATTCCTACCCTCTGATGAGAAGGAAAGTATTTCTTCGAAAATCCGCGGATTAAGGACTATCCACTTATCGAGTGTTCTCTTTTCCACATTAAATATGTTTTTAACTCATTTCAAAGTGTTTTTTAACATGTTTTATTAACTGTTTGCTCGTGTATATATATATATATATATATATATATATATATATGTAAAAAAAATTTTTTACATATATATATATATATATATATATATATATATATATATGTATATGTAAAAAAAAATTCCCTACAAAACTTCTCTGTCAGTTTTTAGTCTAAAGGCATGAAAATTAATATATAGGGTATTCAAACCCATGCGAAACTTTATATTTGGGTTTGAGCCGAGAATACTCGGTACAAAGGTGTGAAAATTTTTAAAAAATGGATTTTGCTAGGTGAAGATCGAACGACAGCATTAGAAATAGCTATTGGTTCATGTTTTAATTTTTAGCGTTGCAGCAAGCATGTCTTCATAGCTCAGACATTAACGTCAAAGGAAATAGTAAACCGTAAGCTAAAAAAAACAATGCGCCACCACCAAGAATCGAAACCAAAACGGTTTCGATTCTTGGTGTTGGCGCATGGGTCGTTTTTTTTTTTTTTTTTTTTTTTTTAGCTTTTTAAATCATTACTATATATTGGGTCTAACATATAATATAATGATAAATACGATATTTGCATTAATCAAAATATCATATTTAAGCGTATTTTACGACGGGGCAATACCGGGCGGCCTGCTAGTATATATATATATATATATATATATATATATATATATATATATATATATATATATATATATATATATATATATACTAGCAGGGTGATTTGACGTTACTAGAGTTTGAATGATGATAAATTGTTTCACACTCCCATATTTTATTGCCATCGAAATCGATGAAATAGCCCATTTTTCAACCAAATCGATTCATTGTTTGTTCTTTATACCTCTCTTCCTTTATCTCTCTCTCTCTCTCTCTCTCTCTCTCTCTCTCTCTCTCTCTTTCTCTAGTTCTCTCTCTCTTTCTCTCTTCTTGGTTGTTTATAATTCTGTATCCGCCATTCATTTCTGTCTCTACATATTCTACCTATACTCCCTCCATTTTCCCTTCCCTCTCATTCTCTCCCATACTTAATCTCCTTCGCGTCTTCCTACTCTCTCTCTCTCTCTCTCTTTCTCTCACTCTCTCTCCCTTTCTTTCTCTCATTCTCTCACACTCTCTTTCTCTCTCTCTGATCATTCTGATTTTCTCTCTATCCTAATTCCATTTTTATTTATATTTCTCTGCCCTATTTCTCCTTCAGTATCGGTTTCTTCTTCTTCTTCTTCTTCTTCTTCTACCTATTCTTCCTCTTCTTCTACTTCGTCTTTTTCTTCCAGTTCCTTTTCTTTCTTTTTCTTCTTCTTTCGTCTTCTTCTTCTTCTTCTTCATTCTCAGCTTTTAGGTAGTGTTTTACCTTTGATTTTTTTGTTGCGTTCTGAAACTAATCCTGCAATCCGTGTCGTGTCTCCACTCATCTCATAATCCCTGCAACTACCAACACCATTGTTTTAGCTTGATGATTTTGGCCGTCCATCACTTGTTTACTTTGGCAGCAACCTCACACCTGCGCAAATCGCACCTCAACTTATATGCTAACCGCACCCAATAAAATATTTTACACAAATCTTGTTCTAACGTCACTTTAATCGAGAAATATACGCATAAAATACATATTTGAGCTGGTTCTAAGTGAAAATATGCAGAGATTTGGATAGATAGATAGATAGATAGATAGATAGATAGATAGATAGAGATTTGTAGATATATATATGTATATATATATAAATATATATATATGCATATATATATAGAGAGAGAGGGAGAGAGAGAGAAAGAGAGAGATAAAGAGAGAGATATAAAGATAGATAGCCAGACAAACATACCGTCAGGGAATTGGACTACATACATACATACATACATACATACATACATACATTGGGAGATTTGCAAAGATAAATACGATATAGAGATTTGCCTTGTCATAAAATACGCTTAAATATGATATTTTCATTTGTCCAGATTTCGTGTATATTATTATAGAGTCGTGATTTCAAAAGTAAAAAAAAAAAAATGCATTTTGGTGCCATCAGCTAGAATCGAAACCAGAAGGAAAAACTGTAGCTTTCAAAGCTGGTGACGTTACCACTGTACTAACATGATACGCATATGAAATGATCAAAAATTAAAAATTAAACATGAACTAAGATGAATGTACAAAATGTATAACGACTTTTTAAATTTTCACTCCTTTTGACCCCTTAAAAAACATTTAAACCGGCTGAAGACCCTTAAAAGTGCGGTCCATAAAAAATCCAATCATTTGAAGCTCCTAGCGCCGCCCTGCGACTTTTAGTTTCGGAGGAGACAAAGTTTGAAAATATGGAGACAGGCAGAAAAAAGACAGAGAGACAGACAGACATGTAGCGTTTCATGTATTAGATATCTAATATATAAAAGTCTATATATCTGTCTGTCTCCATATTTTCAAACTCTATCTCTTTCGAAACTAAAAGTCACAGAACAACGTTAGAGGCTCAAATAGTTGGGTTTTTATGGACTGTTCTTCAATGAGTCTTTAGCTGGTTAAAATAGTTTTTAAGGACTGTTCTTCTGTGGGTCTTTAGCTGGTTAAAATAGTTTTTAAGGACTATTCTTCTATGGGTCTTTAGCTGGTTGAAATAGTTTTTAAAGACTGTTCTTCTATGGGTCTTTAGCTGGTTAAAATAGTTTTTAAGAACTGTTCTTCTATGGGTCTTTAGCTGGTTAAAATAGTTTTTAAAGACTGTTCTTCTATAGGGCTTTACCTGGTTAAAATAGTTTTTAAGGACTGTTCTTCTATGGGTCTTTAGCTGGTTAAAATAGTTTTTAAGGACTGTTCTTCTATGGGTCTTTAGCTGGTTAAAATAGTTTTTAAGGACTGTTCTTCTATGGGTCTTTAGCTGGTTAAAATAGTTGTTAAGGACTGTTCTTCTATGGGTCTTTAGCTGGTTAAAATAGTTTTTAAAGACTGTTCTTCCATGGGTCTTTAGCTGGTTAAAATAGTTTTTAAAGACTGTTCTTCTATGGGTCTTTAGCTGGTTAAAATAGTTTTTAAGGACTGTTCTTCTATGGGTCTTAAGCTGTTTAAAATAGTTTTTAAGGACTGTTCTTCTATGGGTCTTTAGCTGATTAAATTAGTTTTTAAGGAGTCAAAATATAAAAAAGAAACGTTATACATTTTGTACATTCATCTTTATTCATTTTTAAATTTTTATTTTTAATTTTTATTCAGTTGTATGCGTGTAATGTTTGTACAGTGGTAGCGCCACCTGATTTGATGTCTACCGATTTGGTTTCGATTCTTGCTGATGTAACCGAAATACTATTTTTTTTTATCACGACTCAGTAATAATATATACGAAATTTTAACAAATTAAAATATCATATTTAAGCGTATTTTACGACCGGGTAAAGCCGGGTGTTCCTCCCCACTAATATATATATATATATATATATATATATATATTAATTAGTGTTAGGACGATTGATCGGAACCGGAATCAGGAATCGGAAAAATAGGAACATTTTGGGGTATCGGAATTGCGCTTAGTTTCCGATGCCACAATTCATTTAATTATCTTTTTTTAATTAATTTATTTAAAATAATCTTCCACGGTTGGTAATAATAATAAAATAATAGATAAAATAAAATGCACATCCAGTGCGCTTGAAAGTCAAATTACAACGCAATATTAGGAGAAATAAAACAAATACTTGTTTGAAATTTATGATTTAAATATATTTCGAAGTAAAATTCCATCCTCAGTAGTATGGGATTTTTCTTTTCTTTTGTTTTTCTTGCTATGCTGTAAAGTTGGCGAAAGAAATGTCTGTAGTAAAGAAGCGCACATTGTCTCGCAGCGGTTGTATTTTGTAATTCCGGGAACAGTGAGTTGGCTACGCGAAATTTACGTCAGAGGTGTGAGGTCTGTTATAGAAGCGTTGATTTAATTTAAATAAAATAAAATACGCATCAAGTGTGCTTGAAAGCCAACTTACAACGTAATATTAGGAAAATAAACAAATATTTTACTTGTTTTAAATTTGTAATCTTTTTTAATCAATTTATTTAAAACAAAATTTCCACTGCTGCTAATAATAATGAAATAATATATATTTATTGATTTTGAACTACCAATACAGTAAAAATCTAGAGATCATCCCCAGAAGAGTGTTTTTACGTTCGAGAAACTATATGCACATTTACCATGTGTTTTTTTTTGTGTGATATTAAGGAAAAATTAAGATTTTTTTATAGTTATATATTTAGAGATTTATAAAGAATCGGAATCGGAATCGGTAATTGTATGGGAATCAGGAATTTGGTACGTAATTGGTAATTGTATCGGAATCGGGAAAATATTGGAATCATCCCATCACTAATACAGATAGATAGATAGATAGATAGATAGATAGATAGATTAGGTATGACACAAATTTTGAACGCTTATCACAAAAAAAACTAGTAAAATTAAATTAATTTATCGTAATTTTTATTCTATATTAAAGAGGAAAGGTCAGGGTTTAAATCGCATATAAACATTTGTTTTACACTGAATAAAACGGGAGAAATTTGATTTGAACGACACAAAAAAGCCAAAACAAACAAATGAGAAAATAACAATGGCGCCGTAAATATACGGAAAACAGGTCTTATAAAGCATTAAAAAAATATAGGGAAAAACTTAGTACAAATATACATTATCTTGTTTTTGTTTGATCATTATGCAAGTGAAATATAACAGTAAAATCTTATTATTAAAAAGACATGTGTATGCCCAGAAAAAAATGTCCCGTTTAAGCAGATAACACCTAAAACAATGAACTTCCGGTTTGATATGGTAGCCGTAAACTGACAAAATTTTCTTTTTTATTCATTTTCAATATCGTAATTTATAGACAGAATAAAATAATATTTAACTTATTTTTATTAAATTCCTCTTTATTCTAAGAAATATCAATTTTTAATTCCTAAAACCAACTTTTCTTTTTTTCTTTTTAGATTTTAACTAAATCCTTAAATTAAGTTTATCGGAAAATTATTTTCAATTCAAAATTTTTGTAAGAACTTATAAACAGAAAGTCACAGTTTTATTTAATATTAAGAGATTGCAGAACATGCAGTGCACAAAGAAATTTAATTAACTCTTAAATCATAATTGTTTCGGTTACTTGGTTTAGAAATTATATTTTTGTTCTGACAAATAACGCTACGATTTTTATCAGCGAAGTGCGAACAGATTACTGTGTCATCGATCTGCCATAGAAAAAATTATTCACGTTCGATTTCTTAGTATATATTTTTTAATTATTCACTGTTCAAAAATGGCATAGATTTTTGAAAAAATGCTTTTAATTATTAACACTAATATGTTCTGTTTATTCGTAATAAGCTTTAAAAGGTAACCTTTATAATTTTTTTTCGCGAACTCTGATAATTCAAGCATTGCAAAAAATAAGAAATTATTTTTGAAATCTTTTGAAATTTCACAGGCAAAAACTATCAAGTGTAATTAACGAATAATAAAAATATTTTCGTAAAACTTAAATAATATAATTATATTATTCAATTTCTTTTTTCCGAAAAATCGAGAAAACTCGTATAAATAAAACCTAAAATTAAATACATTTTATTTTATCATTCCATTATATTCTATTATGTAAAAAAAACTATGAAAGCAAATCCTTCTCCATCAAAACATTCGTTAGAGAAGGGACTAAATATAATTTTTTTTTTTTCAATTCAAACATTGGATTTTTTTTTTTTTTGTAGTTTGTAAAATAATTAGCGAAACTGATACGAAATGCAAAATGACATCACTGTAAAGAAAAAGACTATTAAGAAGGAGAGGCAGCACGTTAGAGAAGACGATCACGCGAGAAACGTCACAGCCGTAACGACGAGAAGTCACGCGTGGCGGGAGAGTGAAAAATAAAGATCGTTGTTGTGCGAAAAAGTGAGTTTGGGGTTATTCTTTGTATCGGTCTCCTTTGCGATGTAGACTGAATACAACGTGTGGGGCCCGTGTGTAAACATTAAAATGGCCTACATGAACGCAATTACGTTTCAGGACTACCTGCACATTATCGGGGACAAAAGACGCTCGAAGAGCCCAACGTATGATTTTTTGGCCCTGACGCGGTACAAGTGACCACTAGTTATTAAGATCCAGCGTATTGATTCTCTCACGGAGGGATGTGCAAAGGTAAGAAAAACATATAGCACATATCATTATATTACATAAAGTTTCTAGTTCAAGTTCACCCTTAAATTACTGTAAAATTAATTATTATTGATACTCCTTGGAATTTTTTGAAATTTTGCACAAACATTAAACATTATATGAGTAAAAGGTAAAAGAACGGATTTTCCTGGAAAAATCCGGATGCCCCCCCTTTCGGGTTAAAATGGCTAAAATTGACACTTTTGTGCTAATTAAAAAAAAACTGATGCCTTGGATTTTTATAAAACTTTCTGAAACTTTTTATAAAACTTTCTTAAAACTTAGTTGTAACTAACTGATTTCTATATAATTGTGTTTGTCTATACTTCGCGATAACTCTTGGGTGTGCTCCAGATGCTCTTTTAGGGCTAACAAAAGCACTCCATTTTTTTAAACTATTTTTACCATATTTGTCCACAATTTGCTGTGAATGTCTATTTATCAGTTTTGTATGGTGCTTAACTCAAATTTAAATATGTTAAGGCCTTGGGGACTTTGGGGTTTAAATAATGGGGGCAAATGATGGACAATCATTTTTTATTTTTTTTATTTTTATTTTTTTTTTTTTCATGGGGCAAAACTCAAATTTACGTATGCTAAGGCCTATAACTGTACTGTTTGTTCATTTTTATCAAGATTTGAGGTTCTCTTTGAACTTTTGGTATAAATGCTGAACTTAGTCATTTTTTATGCTTCGTTCACTGTGCACTTACAGGGGACAATGCATGATTAACTTGTTTAATTAATATTTACTTCTTCAGGTAAATATTAATTGATTAATTAATTAATATTTATTTCTTCTTGAGGTAAAAATTAATTAATATTTACTTCTTCTTGAGGTAAATATTAATTAATTAATTAATATTTACTTCTTCTTGAGGTAAATATTAATTAATTAATATTTACCTCTTCTTGATGCAAATATTAATTAATTAATTAATATTTAATATTAAGTTTAAATATATTTTTATTTAGGTTACAATTTGTTTAGTTTCTATACGTTAATTCGATGATCCATTTATTTATTAAGTAACATAATAAGAACACAGGTAAATTTTCATTTTCAACCAATGTAAGTAAAACTATAATAAGTTCAAATAAACAAAATAGAACTGAATTAAATATTGAGAAAAAATGTAACTGCAGAATACATAACGAATGTCCATTGGAAGACAATTGCTTAATTTCTTAAATTGTATACAAATATAAAGTTAAGATGGATAATAGTAAAAAGATATACCTAGGGGGAATGAATGTTTTTTAAGGACAAATACCGAAACCATGTTACATCATTTAACATTGGATCAGAGAAGGAACCAAATCGAGTTAAGGATAATGATAGAAATAAGGATAGAACAAAAATAATTATTTAAAATAATAAGAGGATCACGTCTGCATTAGGTGGTTTGGTTAGAGAACTACATAGAAATAAAATATAATTTAAATTAAAATGGCCAATCTATATATCTATAAAAGTGAAATTGTCTGCCTGTGTGTCTGTGTGTCTGTGTACATTTTCCTAACAAATAATTCTGTCAGTTTTCGATCTACAGACTCGAAATTTGGCATAAGGGGCATTCAGAATTGGGTAAATCTTTTTAATCGGTTTGCGGCCAGAATTTTTGCTGTTAAGGAGGTAAAGTTCAACTCCTCCGCCAATTTTGGGTCTAAAAACTTGATATTTCAGATATAGATTACTTGGACAAGGATTTAACTTTATAATTCTATTTGAGCCCGAAACAATAAATGCCAAGGGGTCAAAATTGGGGTTAAAGTTTTTTAAAAATTGATGTCTGCGGGCTCTACAGACATTCTCTACGGTAGTTAAGGTGTTGTGTATTGTCTTATTAAGATGGCGACTTATATATTTGTTGTTCGTGTTAGAGAGAGAGTCTTAGAGGTTCATGTTGTGTGCAGATATATCAAGAGAGAGAGACAGTTCTGTATATATAAAGAGACAGGGTAAATGTTAATACAGCAGAGCCGACGGCATGTAATTCAATCAGAGGAGATTTATGATATATTGATAGATAGACCGATAGTGCGTTTGACATTTATACGTTTGACAGGTCTGTGAATGGAAGTGTTTCTATAACATTGACACCTATATTTCTTTACTTATTTTTGAGATGATGATTTTCACAAAGTTCTTATAATATAAATTCACAATACCTTTTTGTTGAAAAACATAACACGAAGACGCAGATACAAAAAGATGGTGATGTTCGTTTATTATTCCATACGACCGGTCAATGGCTTTGCATCAAGGAATTTAAGTCTTTACATGATTCTTCTTCTAATCTTCGCTTCCAAGGTTCAATGTCAGTTCTGTCTCTGACTCCTCTTCTCACTTACTCCCCGACTGGCTTCCGACCCTAACTGCCTCTGAGTGACAGACTTATCTAACTAAATTCAAAACTCCTGACGTCATTGCATGACCAACACGTGCATATCAGACACATGGCATGACATGCCTCCGTGTTTAAGCATGCGTTGTTACTCACATGTTTCAACCCGATTTCTCTAACCTACTTTACAAATATGTTTAATATTTTCTATTGTTCTGATCTAGATTCCTTATTTTAATTTCATTTCATTAACAGAAACAAAATTCATCATTCCTTTCTCTGTAAACAGATATCTAACTATTTTGCGTGATTCTACGTTCCATTTTCAATAACATTCTATATTTCAATAACATTATGTATTCTGTATTTATTTTAACTTATGATCGGAGTTCTCAATTCCGAATCTAGCTTCGCAAGTTCGAATCCTCAACTATCCTATCTCTTATTTACTCACTTACAAGAACAGGCGGCTGTTCTTTAACAACGGAAGACTATTATATAGAAAGGCATTCACACTTTTTAATATATACATAGGCACGTAAAGGTATGAACAGTACATAGGGCCCGAGCAAAGCCGGGCTGAACTGCTAGTAGTAGATAAAAGTAGAAAATATAAACCGATTAAATCAAAAGTCATACCACATAGTGAATTCCAAAGAGAAATATTTAAACAAGAAGTTAGATGTTATACAAAGCTGTCTTCATAGAAATAAATTTCTATTATCACGCCTCAAACATCATTGAAATAATATTTTATAACAAAACATTATAAAATAAAATAAAAATAATATATAGGTTGAGAGTGAAACATTAGTTTAGTATGAGATTGTTAAATTTAATAAACATATACGAACTAAAAAAAATTAGTAGATCACAACATGCTAATAAAACAGCTTAATCCCTTAGAATAGGGATATAAATGTATTCATATATGTATAACAAATGTATTTCCCAGCCGTAAGAGTAGCTATTGTGGAATATTTTTTAATTATATAATATTGGAAGTGGTTACGAAACAATTGTAACGCATAAGAAAATACACTATATGATGTTATCATTTTATATTAGGTTGTGGTTATTTTGCGAAAATATTATACGCATGCTTGATAATCATGAATTGAGTCAATTAGTTTTGACTTTGATTTTACCGGAAAGTTAATACATTTAATAGATTTTGGTTTAAAAATATTAATAAGGTTTTGTGTGTGTGTGTGTGTGTGTGTGTGTGTGTGTGTGTGTGTGTGTGTGTGTGTGTGTGTGTGTGTGTGTGTGTGTGTGTGTGTGTGTGTGTGTGTGTGTGTGTGTGTGTTGGATTGATTAATCGGAATCTGGAATCGAAAAATTGGAAAGATTTTATGGTATCGGTATCGGAATCGGTATCGGAATCGGAAAAAATTGTGCCTATTTTCCGATGCCATCAACGATTCTTTAAATTAGTTTTTTTTTCTTTAAAAAAATATTCTACTACTGATAGTAGTACTAAAATAGTGAATATCTGCTGATAGTAATACTAAAATAGTGAATATCTGTTGATTTTAAACAACTAGTAAAACCCAAATCGATAGATCATCCCTTAACATGTTTAACATGTGTTTTTTACGGCAATCATGAAAATAACAACTTTATAGTAAAATATTTAGAAAGAATCGGAATCAGTAATTGTATCGGAATCAGGAATTTGATACGGAATCGGTAAAAATACGTCCAATCCCTAATATATATATATATATATATATATATATATATATATATATATATATATATATATATAAACACGATTATATGCATATACACATGCAAAGATTTTGGCGTGTATCTTTGCGACTGAGGCACCATTAACATCATTTCTTAGACACGATAAAATATCGTACATGTCCAAACTCGCTAAGTGCTGGACGAGGACAAGGAATAAACACGGAAAGGCCGGACGCTATGAAAATGCGTAAAACATGCAAAAAAGGTTGGCGACGTCGCACACCTTTGCAAAACACTGCGAAATACCGAACCACGTCTCACCCCAAATGCAAGCACGTCTTCTGACGAGGAGCGGTTGGCCATTAGCGTTTGGCCGGCGATATACGAAAGGTCCGGGTTGGGTGAGGCGTTATCGAGCGAAGGATATACATGATCTTTTAGTTTTTGGCGCTGCTTTTTTGCATTAGTTGCGAAGGTGTGGTCAGAGCAGAGCGCCAAGTGATGAAAATTATAAGTTTTCTGGAATCTGGCCTAAAAAAAAAGTTATCAAGAACTAATATATATATATATATATATATATATATATTAATTTATAAAATATATATGGCGATTAAGCTACACTGAATATTCTGCGTTTCATCCAACTATAGGATTCGTCAGGCTTATGCGCATAAGCCTGACGAATCCTATAGTTAGATGAAACGCAGAATATTCAGTGTAGCTTAATCGCCATATATATTTTATAAATTACTAACTAGCTCTACCTACGTATTGAGCACTTTTGAAGTAAATACTTTAAGTTTACGCATAAATCTATACTTTCGTATATTAAATTTATGTGAATAAATGAAGTAGTTATATATATATATATATATATATATATATATATATAATAAAACTGTATAAAAGGTCAGAAAAATATCGGTACCGTCGGTTTCAAGTCTTACATAAGGGGAACCAGTTAACGGTAAATAATGTTAGGCTCTCGTCAGTCATATTGTTTTCTGTTTATCATTCTGAGGAAAAACTAGGACCGCACACATTATCTATAATAATGTTCATCTTAATTTAATTATAGCTTGTCTGTCCCTATTTCTAATATTAAATAAATAATTGAAAAATTGATACTAGAATAAAATATATAGACATAGGGACAGACAAGCTATAATTAAATAAAAATGAACATTATTATAGATGTGTGCGGCCCTAGTTTTTCCTCAGAAAGATAAACAGATAGCAATATGGCTGATGAGAGCCAAACATAATTTAGCATTAACGGGCCCCCCTCATGTTGAAACCGATGGTACCAATGTTTTCCTGACCTTTTTTACAGTTTTACATGAATAAATATAAAGCTCTCATATTAAAATTTTTTTCTTTGTAGTCGAGCACTTTGATGGAATTTATTCTCAAAAGCAGTGAACAAATATATATATATATATATATATATATATATATATATATATATATATATATATTTATAATTATTTTTTTTTTACTATAATAATTAAATAATTAAATACCTACAACCCATATATATATATCCTTGAAAAGTCTGTCTGTACGAAAAGCGCTTCGGGTATTGTTCTTTGTGCATTTCGTGATTTTGTTTTTGTTTTTTTTTTTTTCTTAATCGACTTATTTATTTTATAACAATCCGAAGAGTGTTCACTTTTTTCTTGGGTTGTATTACACTCCGTGATTTATTTTTTTCTTTAATCGATTTATGTATTATTTTTTAACATTCGATTATGGTTCACTTCTTTCTAATTATTTTAAAATGTTGCTATTCTAATTAAAATATATATATATATATATATATATATATATATATATATATATATAGTAGAAATGGTAATTAATAAAAACCTGAAGAAAGTGCTCAATACTGTTGTAGAGCAAATATCCGTTTTATTTTTTATTACTGTTCTTTTCTGTTCAGTTACATTTTTGTTTCAGTTACACGGCTGTGTACCTGAAACAAAAATAAAACGCATATATATATATATATATATATATATATATATATATATATACATTTAAATGAAGTGTATTTGAATAAAGTATATTTAAATAAATAATATTTAAATGAAGTACATTTAAATAAAGTATATTTAAATAATGTATATTTAAAAAAAGTATATTGAAGTAAAGTATATTTAAATAAAGTATATATAAATAAAATATATATAAATAAAGTATATTTAAATAAAGTATACTTAAATCAAGTATACTTAAATAAAGTATATTTAAATAGAGTATATTCAAATAAAGTATATTTAAATAAAGTATATTTAAATAGAGTATATTTAAATAGAGTATATTTAAATAATGTATATTAAAATAAAATATATTTAAATAAAGTATATTTAAGTTAAGTATATTTAAATAAAGTATATATAAATAAAATATATTTAAATAAAGTATATTTAAATAAAGTATATTTAAATAAAGTATATTTAAATATATTTGAATTAAGTATATTTAAATAAATTATACTTAAATAAAATATCTTTAAATAAAGTATATTTAAATAGAGTATATTTAAATAAAGTATATTTAAATAATGTATATTTAAATATACTTTATTTAAATAAAATATATTTAAATAAAGTATATTTAAGTTATGCATATTTAAATAAAGTGTATTTGAATAAAGTATATTTAAATAAAGTATATTTAAATGAAGTATATTTTAATAAAGTATATTTAAATAAAGTATATTTATATAATGTATATTTAAATAAAGTATATTTAAGTAAAGTATACTTAAATAAAGTATATATAAATAAAATATATTTAAATAAAGTATACTTAAATAAAGTATATTTAAATAAAGTATATTTAAATAAAGTATATGTAAATAAAGTATATTTAAATAAAGTATATTTAAATAAAGTATACTTAAATAAAGTATATTTAAATAAAGTATACTTAAATAAAGTATATTTAAATAAAGTATATTTAAATAAAGTATACTTAAATAAAGTATATGTAAATAAAGTATATGTAAATAAAGTATATGTAAATAAAGTATATTTAAATAAAGTATATTTAAATAAAGTATACTTAAATAAAGTATATTTAAATAAAGTATATTTAAATAAAGTATATGTAAATAAAGTATATGTAAATAAAGTATATGTAAATAAAGTATACTTAAATAAAGTATATTTAAAAAAAGTATATTTAAATAAAGTATATTTAAATAAAGTATATTTAAATAAAATTTATTTAAATAAAGTTTATTTAAATAAAGTATATGCAAATAAAATATATTTAAATAAAGTATATTTAAATAAAGTATATTTAAATAAAGTATATTTAAATAAAGTATATTTAAATAAAGTATATTTAAATAAAGTATACTTAAATAAAGTATATTTAAATAAAGTATATTTAAATAAAGTATGTGTAAATTAAATATATTTAAATAAAGTATATTTAAATAAAGTATATTTAAATAAAGTATATTAAAATAAAGTATATTAAAATAAAGTATATTTAAATAAAGTATATGTAAATAATGTATATTTAAATAATGTATACTTAAATAAATATATTTAAATAAAGTATATTTAAATAAAGTATATGTAAATAAAGTATATTTAAATAAAGTATATTAAAATAAACTATGTTTAAATGAAGTATATGTAAATAAAGTATACTTAAATAAAGTATATTTAAATAAAGTATATTAAAATAAAGTATATTTAAATAAAGTATATGTAAATAATGTATATTTAAATAATGTATACTTAAATAAATATATTTAAATAAAGTATATTTAAATAAAGTATATGTAAATAAAGTATATTTAAATAAAGTATATTCAAATAAACTATGTTTAAATAAAGTATATTTAAATAAAGTATACTTAAATAAACTATATTTAAATAAAGTATACTTAAATAAAGTATATTTAAATAAAGTATATTTAAATAAAGTATATTTAAATAAAATTTATTTAAATAAAGTTTATTTAAATAAAGTATATGCAAATAAAGTACATTTAAAAAAGACGTAACTATATTTGAAAAAACAAAAACGAAACGAAATATGTATTTAAAAAATATTGACAAAAATATCATATTTTTCTCAAATATATAAGTACGTAACCAGTTTTGAAGAATAGCGGAAATATTGTATCCATTTCCAGAGCTCAATTGACAGACCTTCCGGCGTGTTTGACAGTTAGACTATGATTTTATGCACAATTACCAATATTTATAGTGATTACCTGCGCTACAGTTGTTACGTCAATTTAATTACATAAGAAATAATTATTTGTTATATAACTGTGTTTTCACCAACTTTGTATAGTATTTTATTTCATTTTCTTTCCGGACTGATTTTCGAGATTGTGCACACGTTAACTTTGAGGGGGGGGGTAAATTTGTACATTACGTCGACCTCCACAATTTTCTTTAGAATGACGACTTTAATAAGTTTTCGACAATGCTGATTCAGAAAACTTCATTCAAATTGTGCGGAGATAAGTGCTTATAGAGATATAAAGGACTGTATTATGCAATGTCATTCACTGGTTGCCAGGTTTGTACGCACGCGCCATAAACAAATCTATTTCTCTCTTATCGACACTGCCACCCCCAATTTCTTTTTTTTTTTTACATTTGCGGGTGGGTATGTTGACAACGATTATCACAATTAAATTTGGGGGAAAAGGGGGTTGTCTACTCCGAAAGCCGCTGTTTAAATGGGGATGTCGGGGTGTCTATTCCGAAAGCCATTCTTAACATGGCATGGAGAGTTTGGGATGTCTATTCCAAACGTCGTTCTTAAAATGATAATACTCAAAGAAGTGAAGTGAAAAAAGTCGTGTGTTTTTTGGGGGGTTTTTTTACACGTTAAAAAAAGACGACATTAAACTGGAATTTAATTTAATATTATTGGTGGAAGATTTGAATAGGAATACTTGAACAACAAACGGAAACAGCTGGGACTGTTCCCACTTATTTCGATCACTCTAAACAGTTCATAAGCAGTAAGAATCCACAAGTTCTAAAATTTCCGTTTCTAATTTCCATTGTTCTTCTAGTGGACCATTTTTTGTAATTTTATCAATTCATACTGATTCATGCATTCATTTAATTGCTTTTTTAAAATTCAAACAGTACCTGCATGTTATCGCCCCAAACCAGCACAAATCGCCAGTGAAAGCCAGATTATTTTATTTCGGCCACGGCTGCCAATGTCTGCAATTGTTCAAGAACGCCAGTGGCCACCAACAACAACCATAGTTTACTTTTTTGCGAGATGTAAGAGAAGGCTTCCACCGGACAACGTCGGTTAACGGGTCCGGCTTTTATTTCTTGATTTTTGTTCGATTTTTAGCAAAGATTTCCCGCTGGACAAAAAAAAAACAAAAGCGTTCTTCTATGCGAGGAGGAAATATGCGAGAGGAATTTGTAAAAACGAGAAATCAAATTAGTTTATATTATGAATATTTAATTCGATAAAAGCAGAAAATAATAATTGTTTGTCTTTTGGCGTTTGTTTTTCTTTTTGATATTAAAAAGAAGTTTGTGATTTTTGTGCTTATGTTTCGTGTAATAATTGATAATGATTGAAATTTGACATTTCAAAAGATGAGAGGGAACATAGTTTCCTTGCGATATTTCTTTTGTAGAATTTATGAACCGTTTAGATAGATAGATAGATAGATAGATAGATAGATAGATAGATAGATAGATAGATAGATAGATAGATAGATAGATAGATAAGATTAAGCTGATTGGAATATAATAAATAGTAATGGTAGATCATAGCCGACGGCGACCCAAAGACTACTTTTCATTAGCTACTACACCGACATATAGGAGAGGGTGCTTCTCATTTCCAACATTTACTCCACTTACCCTTGATCCTCGCCTAATAATGTGGAAAATTAGCTAGGATCATCAAGTGCCATTTTCTTGTGTCTTTGGTATGACTCCATCCGGGATTGAACTTTTGTCTCGCAGTTCATTGGGGAACACTAACTATTATACCGAACAGTTCGATAAAAATCAACTTTTTGTTGTTATCATCAAATGGAAAAATCATCTGAAGGAGTTGGTGGTGACCTGATATTTTTATGGATAACATAAATCGTAAAATTGCCTTCCCTCTAGCGAAACAGCTGTAAAAAATCCAGGAGAAAATAAACAAAAGTTATAAAAAAGAAAAAGTTAGTCTTTGAATTTCAACAAAGTTGTGCACTATATATATATATATATATATATATATATATATATATATATATATATATAATAAATGCAAATCTCACTTGGAATTATTTCTGGGTTTTTTTACAAAAGGCATTTATTACCATTACTTTCCAAGCAATACCTGTTTCTGTTCGTTTCGTCTGCCATGATATTAACAAAACTCTGCCGTCTCGACACTAGCTTAAAAGTCTTTCGCCGCCACCATGGGGACCACACGTCCATCTCATCCAGTCCGTATTTTTCTTTCTCCTCCTCGCTATGTGGTGCATTTTTTTTCTCTCGCCACACACGAAAAAACAAAAACTCTGATCGCTTCGTTTTCTCGATCACGTGTTGTCCTTTTTTCTTTTTCTTTTTCTTTTTCTTGTGACGCAAGTCTGTGCACATCTGCTCATTTGCATACGTACTTTAACGACTGCTGCTAATACCTCCGCTAGCCAGCTATCCTTCGGCTGCTACTAATATGTTCTCACACGTGCGCATGCGCACTCTATTACCTATATAGCATAAATATTATTAAGTACCATTAGATATCGCTACTTATTAAATTTCAGAGAAATAAAAATCCGGATAAAAATTAATAAATGACTTAATATTATTGTTATAGGATATACTTAAATACCCATTTCAAGAATAATGGACTCACCCAAGGACTATAAATATAATTACATCAAAACTTATTAAATGACTTAATATTATTGTTATGGGATAAACTAATATAGTCATTTCAAGAATAATAGACTCGCCCAGGGACTATAAATATGATTACATCAAAACGCCGATTTAGCGATTCGTGGCAGTTACGGCCCCAGAATAGTGACGTATACTTTAACATAATTTTGCTAATGATTTTGTATTTAACTATATCACTATATTTGTCTTATCTACAGTCTGCAAGGGTACAACTGCTTAATATTTGGTTACATTTATTCTTGAAATGTAGTATTTTTTAACTGTGCGTGGCAAAATATCAGCAGAAGCTGTAAGATAACTGGCTTTCGAGAATATTAGCAGCAATAGCCGAAAAGGTACATATGCAAATTAGGAAGTGTGCGCAACAAAAAAAGAAAAAAGGATACTACGTGGGCGGAGAAGAAAAAGTGCGGTTAAAAAATATAGATGTTTAAAGTCAAAGACCAGAAATGGCTAAAGAGGAAAAAGTTATGATAACTAGTTTAGTCAAAGATTTGAAAGAGGAAGTTTTAACCAAAAGAAAACTATTTGGGCAGTTAGCGTAAAAATCTATTAAACGAGCAAGGAGAGATATGTATGTTATGATTGACAGGATAGTGGTACGGCACAATCACGTTGGCACACTGGTTCTCGCCAGATCACCGAAGTTAAGCGACCTTGAGCCTGGCCAGTACCAGATGGGTGACCATTTGGGAAGGCTAGGCGCTGTATGTACCTTCCAGGAAGGTTGGGCGTGGGGCCAGCACCCTCACCCTGTAAGAAGAACTCCTCGTTACAAAACATCTACAAACAGTTGTAGATGGCCTATACCCCTCCAGGGGCTCAAGGGCTATGGTATGGTGATAGGATGGTGAGAGTGAATCAACTTCATATAGGAGAATAAAAATGCTACGCGAAAAAAAAAAACACTCACAAAAAATATGTATAATTGTATCTTGGAGAAGCAATAAACTGACTTTATTACTAAAATAAGCGATTTACATTTTAAAAAAAAACACAAACAAATAATAACCAACAATTATTTATAAGTTTTCTGACGTCCATAGATTTATTTTTACAAAATATGTGATCTAAGACTATCAGCTCTGTTAATATTTTAAATCTTAAGCCGACCTTATTTTTCCCTGTCTAAACTTTTTGGATATAAAACTTTATTTTGCAATAAAATACTAGACGTATGTGTGACCCGTTGAGTCACGACCACTTTCAATGTTTGTTTCATTTTGATTTCAGTCTTCAAAATTCATAAGTTTTGACACGTCTGATAATCTTGTGCTACCAGATCAGGCTGTATGAAGATACTGGCTTCCTAAGTAAAATACACCAAACATTGCTCTGATTGCTTTTTTTTTCTTCCCCCTTTGCAAAACTCAATTACGTTCTGCACAGGCAAAAACAAAAGCAACAATTTTATTCTATAAAACGACCACGCGAAACGCAGTCAATAAATATTTAAAGATAAAAAATACTTGAAGCATAAAACATTTTACCAATTAAATGACCAACAAGAGGTTGATAAGCCGTAAAACAAAACAACCAAACCAAACACCATTAATAAATATTTGAAGATATAAAGAACTTGAAGCATAAACACTTTTTTCCAAAAGTACTGGTTTCGGCATTAAATAAATCGAAAAGGGTTGACATGCCGTAAATTCCCCTTGCATAACTAAAATTAATAAGTGTGAGAGACGTCCTAAAAGTGATACCTTCTATTTTTATTCCGCCCAAATGGATCAAAGCGGATTGCAGATTGCAAATTGCATTGTTATGATGACTGAACTCATGCATTCACGACTTAAAGAGTTCATCTCTCTGTTGCAGATATTGACGTTGTAAGACTCTAAGAATGTAACCCCTATCATGGGCGTGCGTCAGAAGCAGAGATAGGTCATTAAATTCCTCCATGCAGAAAAAAATTAAACCGATCACCATTCACCGGCGCCTATTGAATGTTTACAAAGCTGATGTAGTTGATGTTAGCACAGTTAGGAGATGAGTTCGTTCGTCGCTCCAGGAGATATCTCACTGCTGGTGCAATTCTCTATCTATATAAAAGCCAAGTACTCCAAGGATGCAGTGCTGTTGCCACATGTGGGCAGGAGCTGCTAAATACAGCCTATCCTGCCTTGACAGAGTACAAGATAGACTTCGTGGCTTAGTGGGGGATGCCCTTTTCTCTTCCCTGCAACCTCTCTCCGACAGAAGAGACGTTGCGAACCTGTCTTTGTTTTATCGCTATTTCCATGGCAGGTGCTCGTCTCAGCTCCAATCTCTGTCCCCCTCGCTAATCTTTCATGAAAAATACCCGTCTAGCTGAAACCACTGTCAATAATTTCCCTCATTCTTTATCTGTGCCTAAATCAAAACGTAGATTCCATGAACACATCTTCTTTCTTAGAAGTGCACGCCTGTGGAACTCTCTTCCATTTGCCTGTTTCCCACCTGCCTACAACTTGGATGTCTTCAAGTCCAACATAAACAAATTCTTGATAAACCGACCCCTTAATTAAGACACTTCATCAAATCTCCATTACTAACGATTACTACGGTATTACACTATTGATTACTGTACAATAACCCTTATCCCAGAGTGGCTTCCGGGCCTAAATAAGTGGTAACTACCATGTTTAAAAAAAGTTGCGACAAAAATGTGAGTGACAAGGCGTGCTCCAGGCGCCCATGCACAGCCACTATCCCATCACTGAAAAATTTCATTGATAATGGTGGTGAATATGGAGAAAATTAAATTATTGAGCATAAATTGTCGCTCGTCTTAATGGTATTATCCTGTCTTCAATTCATAATCCTGTTAAAAAAAACAGGAAGAAGAAAAAATAAGCCACCTCACAAATCAAAAGCCAATCACTTTCTCTCTCTCTCTCTCTCTCTCTCTCTCTATATATATATATATATATATATATATATATATATACATATATATACATATACATATATATACATATATATATATATACATATATATATACATATATATATATATATATACATATATATATATATACATATATATATATATATATATACATATATATACATATATATATATATACATATATATATACATATATATATATATATATATATATATACATATATATATACATATATATATATATATATATATATATATATCACTCAGAGTTATGCATTTCTCCCATTGTTTGATGCAGCTCTGGATACCGTTTTTGTAGAACCCCCCCAGGTTTTTCCTCCAACCACTACGTGACTTCAGAAATCAAGGCTGCATCATCTGGGAAACGCTTTCCTATTAAAAACAACTTCATGGCTGGGAAGGGGTGAAAGTTAGAGGGTGCAAGGTCAGGAGAGTAGGGAGGATGGGGAAGGATTTCATAACCACACGCACGTGCTTCTGATCTGGCAACATGTGAGTTGTGGACCGAACCGTTATCCTGCAGAAGGAGGGTACCTTTGCTGATCTTGCCCCGCCTCTTGATTTTGATAGCTTCCCTTAATTTCCTCAAAAGTGAAGCATAATAGGCTCCTGTAATTGTGGTACCCTTTGCTAGGAAATCTGCCATCACTACTCCGTCCTGGTCCCAGAAGACTGTGAGCATGACCTTGCCAGTAGAGGGCTGCACCCTTCCTTCTTTGGAGGTGATGAGTCCAAGTGCTTCCATTGCATTGACTGGGCTTTGGTCTCTGGATCATAGTGATGGACCCAGGTTCCATCCTGTGTTATCAGTCTTTTGAAAAACTTTGACTCATCTTCTTGGCATATTAAATTCATCCTCGATCACTCGACGCGTTCTCGCTTCTGGAATGGTGTGAGCAACCTGGGAATCCATCTGGCAGACACCTTATGCATATGCAAATGATCATGAATGATAGTTTCCACAGACCCTGTATTAATCTTGACATCTTGGGCTATTTGGCGAATAGTAATGCGCTGATGTTCCAAAATGGCAGCCTCAACTTGACGGACAGATGCCTCATCAATGGCAGAAGAGGGGCGACCAGGTCTGGGAGTTGTTTCCACAGACTTCCGGTCATGTTTGAATTCATGATGCCAGCGTTTAACAAGGTCATATGATGGGGCATTATCACCATAAGTTTTTTATTTCATCAAAAGTCTCCTGTGGGGTGCGTCCTTTCAAATACAAAAACTGGATCACTGCTTGACATTCAACAGGCTCCATTTCACACCTGACTCAGTTCAAATACCTGTAAAACAGAAACCACAATTAGTTCAGAGCTGTAATTTGCCACATTACCTGTAGAGATATACATCATTGCACATGCAAAATTTCAGCTAGATCAGATAATTGGAAATGGGTCAGGGGCATTACTTATTGCACGCCCCTCGTATATATCCTAGAGCTATTTTAATATTAAGTAAGATGATAGATAATTTATAATTAAAATTAAAAATTAAAAGTCGGTTTCATAAGGAAGAACAAACATAAATGTTCATCAACGTATCGTTTTTATTTTAAGATTTTTTCGGGATGGTTATTTTGAAGACAATAACATACCAGTGCAATATTTGAACATATACTTGTTTTGCTTGTTACGTGTAAAGGATTTCTTTGTTCAATTTCTAAACGAAAAATGCCGTTAACATTCAAAGTGTTTAGAGGGTTGTGGAATGGAGAGTGAAACGTTTTAACTTAATAAGCCGTCAGATGTTAAAAAAATGCAATTTCTATTCTTTTTTTTTTTTCAAATGAATGTAGCTATAATAATTTAAATGATGGATATATAATTGAAATTAAATGAGTGTTTCTTTGTGTTTTCTTGTTGATTGATGATATATATTTACTATTCTAGGTATTATTTTTCTGTTATGCAATTTAGTCTACTTCGCTTATTAGCTTAGAACGCCTCCAGAGCAATACTGCAAGCACTAATTAAAATTAAGGAGGCCCTAAAACCAAGTTTCTACCTCCCCCCTCCCTCCTTAAAGAGAAATTATATTTAAGTAAGACCTGAAAAAATAAATCGTTAGAATCCACAGGAGCGCTACTAAAAGCAGTAAATATGGTTATAAATATGATTATAGTTATACATTATATGTTTATATTTAAATAAGTTTTTTTTAACTAAACACTATTGGATTACTTTTATGTGTAAGGAAACACGTTAAAATAAGTTAAAACAAGAATACTGTTGACCGTGTGTATGCTTTTAATATCGGACTTGAGATAGGGCGCCATGAAATAGATAGGTAGATGATTTTTTTTAAACTGGAGTCATAAACCAGATGAGCAAGCAAGTATATTTATATTCATATTTAAATCAGGTTTTTAACTCAACGAGGTTAAATTGCATTTATTAGTAAGGAAAACATGTTAAAATAAAACAAAAAATATTGTTGGCCTTGTGTATGCTTTGAATATCAGTAGTGGCTTTTAATATTGGATTCAAAACAAGGCGGTCATAAAATGGGTAAGCAGACGAATTTTTTGAAACCGGATGACAGAAACCGGATGGACGGTTTAAACGTCTAAGCAAGCAAGCTGATCTGAGTTTTAAAACACTGGGCAACAATGTTGTCAAGATTTCTACAACTGAGTTAGGGTATTCTTGCGCTACTGAAGGTCGTTGCAAGGCACTAATTCCTCCTGTACAGGCCAGTCTTCATTCGCGTATACCGAGCACTACATTTTGGAATATTTCGAGGCTTTATGACTTTAAATTGATCCTTTTTCAACATAATTACTCAGGCTCTCTTTACCGTGCTAGAAAACTACTGACACCTGAAAGTATCCTGTACCTCTATAAGGCCACCATTCGCCCATGTATGGAGTATTGTTGTCACATTTGTGCTGTTGTATCTGCTACTAGTCTCTCGCTCCTAGACAAGGTTAAAAAAAGAGTCGCCAATCTGATAGGCCCTGAACTGGCATCTAAGCTTCAGCCTCTGTCCCATCGACGAAACGTTGCATCCCTCTGCCTGTTCTACAAGTATTTTAATGGTGAATGCTCTGACGAACTGCAGACACTTGTGCCACCACGACGTAGACACTCTCGACAAACCCGAGAGGCAGCTAAATCCCACTCCCACACAGTGGAGATCCCTAGATGTAAAAGATCTTTCTACTCCAGTAGTTTCTTCCCCAGAATTGCTAGACTCTGGAATTCCATTCCGGGTTCCTGCTTCCCTAACTGTACCGACATGCAGAAGTTCAAGTGTAACGTGAACCGACATCTTGCTGCCTAAATCCCAGCATAGTGCCCCAGTAGTTGCTGCCCCTGATAGTAGCCCCCTACACCAAAGTGGCAATGTGCCTTGTTTGGGGTGAAAATGTAAAGAAAAAAAAAGAACTATCAGACTTGAATACTTCTTGTTATTAAAGTAATCATTTACAATCAGAGCAATTATTCCACATGACATTTTACTGCCACCAATATTTTAAATGTCCACACATGCATAAATGTGAACAAGAACGTAAAAAACTACAAGTAGCCATAGCTCAAAAACTTAACCTGATTGAGCAAAACCAATGTAATTCTCTAATTCAGTGCATCAAATTCGTCCGAAATCAGCTGGATAAAAGCAGGCAACAAATTTGTTGTTGACCAGTTTAATTATATAGATCTAAAAACTATACTGCTCGTATATGACAATTTAGCTTCCCCAAACAGCATCAATATATTATTTCGTTCGTAATGTAACTATCGCTAGACATCATATCCCAATTATGTTACCTAGTGTCTTCTCTTTTCTTCTGATGAGAAGCATTAGGCTCCGAAATACTATGGTATAAAGAGTTTACACTTACTCTACACACCAATTGATGTATACCATTATTGAATAAATGAACAAATATATATATATATATATATATATATATATATATATATATATATATATATATATATATATATATATTAATGTAAATGTTGGTTCGTTCGGAATTAATTGTCTAAAAAACCACCTGACGGATGGCGTCCACGTTTTGGTATAATATGTTTACTATATCCATGTGTGTTTTTATATATTTCTTTTTAATTATAACATTATACTTAATTTTTCTATGATAAATAGGTGGATTTCTTTGTACCGAGAGGCTATTTTTTTATTTAGGGATAATTATTTATTACCGCTTCCTGTCATGTGACCAGTGTTACAATTTAGTGGTTTTCCTGCTATATCTGGAGATTTCGTTTACAATCTAGCGGGAAATTCTAGAAAATCTGGAGGTATTTGGCGCCCACACACCTGCATTAGATTATTAAAAAATAAAGAAAAGCGCTTGAAAATATTCAATGTAAGTTAAAAAAAAAAGTAGCATTTATTGCCTTTGGTAACAATTATTTATTGATTATTTGTTTTGTTTTCACTTTTTTATTCGACTAACCATTCTTAAATCTAACTATAAAATCGATTTTTCCAAGTACATTTTAGGTGGGGGGGGGGGGGATTCCAACCTCCGAAGTTTGGGTTTGTATTACTGTACACATAGATTCGAAAAAGTTGTCAAAAAACAAATATATAACAAATAAATGTTATCAAAGGCAAGATAAGTTACTTTTCTGCCAAACTGGATACATTTTTCGTGTTTTTATTCAATGTAACATATTTATTCAGCTCGAAAAACATACAGTGTTTACCGATGTATTCGAAAATTCAAGATGGCGTCTCACACCCTCTTTAACACCGTAAGTTTGGAAAAAGGTGTTATAAATAAAAAAACTATACAAAATACTATTAAAAACCCGCCGAATATATGTCAACCTATGTCACAGTAAAATGTATTGAGCGAGTTTTTAACAGTATTTTATCCGGTTTTTTATTTATAACATCTTTTCCCAAACTTACCGTGTTAAAGAGAGAATCAGACTCCCTCTTGAATGTTCCAATACATCGGTAAACACTGTATGGTTTTCGAGCTGAATAAACATGTTACATTGAATAAAAACACGAAAAATATATCCAGTTAGGTAGAAAAGTAACTTATCTTGCCTTTGATAACATTTATTTGTTTTATATTTGTTTTTTGACTTCTTCGAATCTATGTGTACAGTAATACAAACCCAACATATTTATTCAGCTCGAAAAACATACAGTGTTTACCGATGACTTGGAAAATTCAAGATGGCGTCTGATTCTCTCTTTAACACGGTAAGTTTGGGAAAAGGTGTTATAAATTAAAAAAAAACTATACAAAATACTATTAACAACCCGCCGAATATATGTCAACCTATGTCACGGTAACATATATTGAGCGAGTTTTTAACAGTATTTTATCTGGGTTTTTATTTATAACACCTTTTCCCAAACTTACCGTGTTAAAGAGAGAATCAGACGCCATCTTGAATGTTCCAATACATCGGTAAACACTGTATGTTTTTCGAGCTGAATAAACATGTTACATTGAATAAAAACACGAAAAATATATCCAGTTTTGTAGAGAAGTAACTTATCTTGCCTTTGATAACATTTTTTTGTTATATATTTGTTTTTTGACAACGTTTTCGAATCTATGTGTACAGTAATACAAACCCAATATTTTACATTGAATAAAAACACGAAAAATATATCCGGTTTGGTAGAAAAGTAACTTATCTTGCCTTTGATAACATTTATTCGTTATATATTTGTTTTTGTTTTTTTTGTTATATATTTGTTTTTTGACAACTTTTTCGAATCTATGTGTACAGTAATACAAACCCCACCGATCACTCTAATTTGTTTGGGGGGGGGAATGTGATGTTGGGGCGCGCGCGCGCCCCAACATCACATCCGCCCCACCCCCCAATGCACAAAGTAAAATCTTCGGAAAATGTTAAGTGGTGTTCTAATTGGTAAATGTCGGTGCGTTACTTACGGAAAATTTGAAAATTCGATGTTCCAGGTAAAAAAAACAAAAACAGATAAATTAACCCCCCCCCCTACTCCAACTTGGTGTGCTTTCCTTTTCTTATTTTATTTCTTTTTCAGCTAATTTTAAATTTTCCACCCAAAAAGCGCTATAATGTATTTTTGAAAATTAGAAAATTCTATGTCCTGGAAAAAAAAATCCCCTCCCCTCAACGTAGTTTGCTTGGTGAAGCCGTCGTTTATGCTACAGCGTGCATGCGCGTAGCATAAACGGAAGCTGCAACATGGTGAAAAGAAGTTCGTGGATTCAGGGGTAAATACCATGCAAACGGTAAATTTGCCCCAAGTTAGACTATCAGATTCGTTGTCAGCGATCTCAATTACCTATACAAAAACAAATTAGAGTGGTCGGTGTTCTGTAGTAGCGTATCTGGATATTTACCTTTTTTTCTTGCTTAAAAAAAATAGTATTAATACAGTAAGTTAGGTAAACTGACTTTTTCGTTTAAAAATGGAATTATTTCCCTTTCGTTATTAACTTTTTTTTTAATTTTTTTTTTTTTAATAAATATTTTGTGTTTTATATACATAAAGTACAATTGTTGAATGTTACTGTTTTGATTATATTCGTTTGGGGGGGCACAATTAAAAAATTAAGAAAGATTAAAATGAAGCGAAATTTAAGTTTCCGTTCCATTTTTACAACAACCGTAAAACAGTGCATACTCAGCAAGTTTTATCGTAATTTATAAGCATATTGAAACACTAAATCAACATTTTATTTATTTTTGCATAATTAATAATGGAAGTATTTTTCTGTTTATTTTCTTAACATCTGTTAAAAAAAATAAATAATTTGTACATTCTCTTGAAAAAAAGAATCAAACTTTTCTCTACTTTCACATGTGTTCCATTTTAACAAACTGAGCCACAGCAACGTGTGGCCGGGTACAGCTAGTATATATATATATATATATATATATATATATATATATATATATATATATATATATATATATATATATATATAAGAGGAGGGGAGAAAGAGGAAATAATAAAAGAAAGAACAGGTGGTTATTAGATAGATAGATAGATAGATAGATAGATATTAAAAAAACTTCATATAGATACAGGAATAAAACAAAAAATGAGGGACTTAAAAATGAGTATAGAGGGTGAATGGGTTTATGTTATTCTTTTATGAAACAAGTAAAAAAATTCATATGGCCTCGGGCAACTATTAAATAGTCAATATTGCTTTATAGAGTGCATTAACATGATATTTAACTTATATTTTATGTAGATTTACTTTGTTCCCCGTATTAAACCGAAAGAGTAAATAAGAGAGTGTAATCATTTTAAATATTTGGAGATGCGTGGATGAGATTATACATTTTTATTACGAATTAGTTATCCACTATATATATATATATATATATATATATATATATATATATATATATATATATATCATCACATCATATATATATATATATGTATGTATGTATGTATGTATGTATGTATAAGAAATAAAAATTACAATAAGTTTACCAAGGTAATCAAAATGGTAAACTTAAAATATATTATAAATATTAAAGAGTTAACATTTACAAGTGAAGTAATCTCAACCAGGTGTAAAAGCTCAATAAAACCGAAAAGGAAATAGAGCTTATAATATGAACAAATGATTAATAAAACATGTTAAAAAACATATTGAAAAAGAGTTAAAAACATATTTAATTTTAAAAAATGAAGCGCAAGATAAGTTGATAGTCTTTAATCCGCGGAGTTTCGAAGAAATACTCTCCTTCTCATCAGAGGGCAGGAATTAGCAAAATGCGGGATCGGATTTTTCATGTAAAAGTATTTAATGAAACCACAATTAAGTCATAGATCTTACTTGGTTAAAAAAAAGGGTGAGGTAAGGGGAATAGGAGGTAAAAGAAAAAATGATAAAAAGATTTCACATGAATGGATAGTCCGGTGAAGGGTAAAAAATCCAAGAATGTTAAAATCCCAATACGGTTGAATTAAAAACTTCCAATCCAACAGGTAAGTTCTAAATGTTCCAAAATGATCCAAAAGGCAGAATTCCTTGGAAAAAATCACAAATGGAATGAGTTCAAAATCATTTAAAAAAAAAAAGTTCAAATGTGCATGGAAAAAGCATTGGGGAGAATATTTAAAACACGTCTGCCAAGGTCGGTAGAATCAAGTAAATTAAGGTTTAAAAAAAAACGGAAAAACGGTGAAAGTTTAAATTTGAAAAGCAAGGTCAAAAGGACCCAGACAAAAAGCGCGAAAGTTAGCGTTAATAATTAGGCCAACTTAAATACGCACGTGAAAGTCCCAGAATGAAATTAAGAAACACGAGTCAGAGAAACAGGTAAATGGCTAAGTTTATGAAATGGAGCGTCTATTATATTAAGAAGAGTAAATAAAAAAGTGAATAAGTAAATAAAAAAATGAAATAAAATAAAACAATAAAAAATAAAAAATAAAAAATGAAAATAAATAAATAAAAAATTGAAAATTAAAAAGTTTAAAAAAATTGTTTAAATCCTATATATACATATATATACACATACATAGATATATATATATACATACACATACATACATACATATACATACAGACAGACACACAAATGCAAACATACATATACAAACATACACGCATATACATATATATATATATACATGCATACATATACAATAACACACACATATATACACATATATATACAAACACACACACACGTATGCATACATATATACACATATCCAAAAACATATACAGCATAAACAAATACATACATACATACATACATACATACAATTTAAGGGGAGGGAATGACCGGTATCTTCAAACTTCGGAATAAGGTAAATAAATGTGTATGTAAATGCATATAGTAAAATATAAGTAAACAAATACATAGAATAAAAATGAGTAGGCTGATGTATATATTTAATTAATAGGTATACTTATACCATAAAACGGAGACAGCAGATGGGAAACCGGCCAAAGAAATAAAGAAAAACAAATTAAACTAAAAATATAAAAAGCTTAGAAGGTAAGATAAAAAAAATAAAATAAAATAAAATTTATGGGAAAAGATATATACATGAAGGGTTAACTTAATAGCTATGTAATTTAAAATTTACCATATTTATACTTGGACATCTGTTTGCAATAGGAGATCAGTTCGTTTTTAGAGTTTATTATATTACTACTTTGAGGAGAGGTGATAATAGTTATAGCTTCAGATGTACAGAGGTAACAAGACTTAGATCCTGGAGTATAAGACTTAACTTTTTTCGGATGGTCCATTTAATTGAAAAGTGGGTATTGGCAGAATTAAGCTTTTTAACCAGTGTAGTTAGAGAAATTCCCTGGTTATTATTTGAATTTTGGTTATTGAAAGAAGTGTGGTTTGAAATTCTTTTCTTTCTTAAAGTTGAAGTAGCACCAATATATGTATATGTTTTATTAATAGCTCGGGGTCGAGAATTAATATTAATTTGTTGATTTATACTGGGAAGAGAATTTAAATTTTTTTCATTTCGATGAACAGAGGGTAGGACAATGATTGTAGCAAGATTGTGTTGGAGGGGATAATTAGTGTTGTCAGTGTTAGGATGGCTGCTATGAAAAATATTATTATTATTATTATTATTATTATTATTATTATTATTATTATTATTATTATTATTATAGCTGGTTGTATGATTGAAAATAGAGGGGCTGGTTGATTCGTTTGTTGGATTAATAATTATATCAGAGGGAGGGTCGTGTGTCTGTATGTATGTATATGTATGTATGTGTATGTGTATATATATGTATGTGCGTATATATGTATATATAAGTTTTTTTGTTTTTTTTTTACTTTTTAATTTTTAATTTTCAATTTTTAATTTATTTATTTTCATTTTTATTTATATATTTTTTATTGTTTTATTTTATTTTATTTTTTATTTACTTATTCAATTTGTTTTACTCTTCTTAATATAATAGACGCTCCATTTCATTTACCTGTTTCTCTGACTCGTGTTTCTTAATTTCATTCTGGGACTTTCACGTGCGTATTTAAGTTGACCTAATTATAAACGCTAACTTTCGCGCTTTTTGTCTGGGTCCTTTTTTAAAAATTAAATATGTTTTTAACTCTTTTTCAAGATGTTTTTTAACATGTTTTATTAATCATTTGTTCATATATATATATATATATATATATATATATATATATATATATATATATACATATATATGCACACACACACAATCATTTGATTTTGAATAGAAACATTAATATATATCCGAAAAATTATTGAGAAAAAGTTGTGAACACGAATGGAGAATGCATCATTGATTAAATGTTTTTTCTTAATTTTACAAAATTTTAAATTTATAAAACGGCAAGTTAGTTGCCAACACGTATATATATATATATATGTATGTATGTATATATATATATATATATATATGTGTGTGTGTGTGTGTGTGTGTGTGTGTGTGTGTCTGTATCTGTGGGTCTGTGTGTGTCTGGATGTGTGACTGTGTGTGTGTCTGTGTGTGTCTGTCTCTGTCTGTGTGTGTGTCTGTGTGTGTGTCTGTCTCTGTCTGTGTGTGTGTCTGTCTGTGTGTGTGTGTCTGTGTGTGTTTCTGTCTGTGTGTGTGACTGTGTGTGTCTCTGTGTGTCTGTCTCTGTGTGTGTGTTTGTGTGTGTCTATGTGTGTCTGTGTGTGTCTGTGTGTGTGTCTGTATGTGTCTGTGTTGGTGTGTCTGTGTGTGTCTGTGTGTGTGTCTGTCTCTGTGTGTGTGGCTGTGTTTATCTGTGTGTGTGTCTGTCTGTGTGTGTGTCTGTGTGTGTGTGTGTGTGTGTCTCTCTGCAACATATCTCCCCGACAGTAGCCCCCTACATCAAAGTGGCACTTTGTCTTGTTTGGGGTGAAAATGCAATAAAAAAATATATGTTATTTTTTCCTCCGTACTTATTTATTTCCATTATATGTGTCACTCCTTTTTTTTTTTTTTTTTGAAAGCGATATAGATGCTCCCCAAATTTAAAACAGATTAAACACCAGATGACCTTATTCTGGAAGAATATCTAAGAGTTTATTATACTGCGTTTCTGAATTTTTAAGATAAGGATTCATTAATCGTATTATTTGTTATTATTAATAAATAGTTATACAACCAGAAATAAAATAAGTTTAAGAATCCCAAAATTCGTACTTGAAGTGTTCGCAAGAACCCGTGGCGCAGTGGTTAGAGTACTTGGCAAAATCAATTGTGAAAGTGATATTCTCATAAAGGTTGAAGGTTCGATTCTCAATTCCAGAGTTTGACAGAAACATTCCCGAGTTCGAGAAGATACACTTGAAGAAGGTATCATCGACAAAAACGTTGTGAAAAGGAAGATGAGAACAGTAGTCCGAAGAATCGAGTTTATTGCACTGTTTTTATTGAATCATATTGTCTGGTTGTTTGATTTACTGAATATCGAAGGAAGCGTGTGTATGCCTGACAAATATATTAAGGGGAAAGTTGACCGTTGAGGGTAATATATTGAGGGTAATCGTTGCTAATAACTAGGGATATGACAACAGCATATTATTTTCCTTGTTTTGATTCTAAGATATATATCTATTAATATCTTTTATGTTTTTATGTAGAGTGATGTGGTTCTTGGTTGATTAATTGTGTCTAAGTGTGTCGGATATATACTCGAGAGTCAAAACAATGAAAAGAATATGCTTTTGTCATAGCCCTACTAATAACATTTATATATTTTTAGATTTTAGTTTTATTTATTTTTATTTTTTATTGATTTATCAGCATTACATTTAATCATTTAAGTCAGTATTAAACTTCTGATGAGGCAGGTAACATCGATGAAACATCGATTAATCCACGTAGAGGGTTCCGGCGTTTATATAATTTCACACACACACACACACACACACACACACACACACATATATATATATATATATATATATATATATATATATATATATATAACTACTTCATTTACTCACATAAAATGAATATACGAAAGTATAGATTTATGCGTTAACTTTAAGTATTTACTTCAAAAGTGCTCAATACGTAGGTAGAGCTAATTAGTAATTTATAAAATATATATGGCGATTAAGCTACACTGAATATTCGGCGTTTCATCCACTCTAGGATTCGTCAGGATTATGCGCACATTCTGTGGTTGTTTCTCGTTTTTATATGGTCCTCTTCTGTTGAGGATTTTAGTTAGCCAATCAGCTTTCTAGTATCCACCGCGCCCCTTCCTATCAGCCAATGGGCATGCATTTTATTGAACAAAGGACCTGTTTTAGAAATAGGTTAGTGGTTTAAGGCAGAGTTCTCCTCTTTTTTATATATATAAATATACATATGTGTACATACATACATGCACACATATATACATATATATATATATATATACATATATGTGTGATCGTTTATGTATATTCATGTTTATTTAATATATTTATTTGTTTATTTTCTATTGTTTTTGTTAGTTTTAAAGCTATTATGTATCGCTATCCTAGAGTAAGTTTTATTTTGTGAACACAGTTGTTTGCTATTTCTCTTCTACAGTTTAATAGATTTTGGGGTTCTTTAAAGTACAGGATAGCAAATTTTTCATGAAGGCATAATTTACATGGGTCGTCTAAATGTCTACACGTGGTAGCTTGTCTCATTATTTTCCATTCGACTACCGGCGAATGTCTGCTTTCTTTGAGTTCCCAGTATTTATTCGCTAGTGTTGTTTTTATACAGTGTTTTTTATTGTTGAATGTACTTTTGTGGTCATAGTATCGGGTTTTGAAACCTAAGGAAGTCATGCCTACGTAATATTTCTTGTTATTCGGGTTTTCTTTCGCAAATATTGTTGCTTGATAAACTACGCTTTTTTGTTAGACATTTATTTTGAATTGGGCAAAGTGTGCGGTGTCTACAGTTGCATTTATCTTGTTCTTATTAGTATTTTTATTTATGGTATGGTGGTTCTTGTTTAGTATTTACCCTAATCGGAACTAGCATTTATCCGCACTGTAATTACCAAATTAGAATTTACAATGTATATATATATATATATATATATATATATATATATATATATATATATTCAGAATATGAGAAAATATATAATTATTTCCACAGCCAGACAACGTCGAAGCTCACAAACCATGAAAGCCAACAAACCATGAAAGCCAACAAATACATATAAAATTAGTTTTTTTGTAAAACGATATCAAGCAGGGTGCTAAATTATAAGGAAAATCCGAAAATAAGAGCGAATTAGAAACAAGATATAAATAATACGCTCTTATTTTTTTATTTTTCCTTATATATATATATATATATATATATATATACATATATATATATATATATATATATATATATATATATATATTAGAAGGCTATAGCAATGTGGGTTACCGGTGTGAAAATGAACAAGAATAGACTAAATATCGTGTTTATTTTTTATATTTCACAGTCGCATATAACAGCACATATGCGACTTTGAAAAATGAAAAATAAAAAATGAAAAATAAAATGAAAAAAAAAGATAAAAAGATAAAATGAAAATTAAATAAAATATAAAAATAAAATGAAAAATAAAATGTAAAATAAAATAAAAAATAAAATGAAAAATGAAATGAAAAAAAATGAAATATGAAATAAAAAAATAAAATGAAAAATAGACTGAAAAATAAAATAAAAAATATTAATAATATGAAAAATAAAATGAAAAATAAAATAAAAAAACATAAAATGAAAAAATAAATATTTCACTATTCTACAAATTTTCACCTGTTTGTCTGTTTTGTTCATTTTATCAACACTATCTTCTCACACCGGTAAGCCACATTGATATCGCCTCATAATACACTTATATTTTATTCACCAGCAATGCTTCAAGGAAACTACCTATATATATATATATATATATATATATATATATATATATATATATATAATATACCGCCTGTAAACATTCCAAAGCTAAATAGATATTTTTTTATTAATAATATTTATTAAAAATCAAATATGAATGTTAAATAAATTCATTTTTAGCTTTGGAATATTTACTAGCGATATTCATTACACACACACAGACACAGACATACATATATATATATATATATATATATATATATATATATATATATATATGATTGCAACGTCTTGTCGGATGAGTGCCACTCCCTCAGACACTTAAAGTCTATGGGCCTAAATGCCTGGGGGAGTATCTATACAAAGATGATGTTACAGAGTTTTAGCTTTGTACGACAGCTAAGTCTCTCTCTTTCTCGGTTCAAAATGTTGAAATCCAGCAACAACCAAGAGCAAGATAGCCAGCAACAGACCAGCTTAATGCGGGTACTGGTCTCCCACTTTATGGTTTTTAAATCAGAGATTTGCTTCTCCTAGAAAGGTTGCCTTCACCATGGCTTACGGGAGCCCTCTCTACCGCAACAAATATATATATACACACAAATATACGCAGTGCTAGTTGGCCGTTAACCCTGTAAAAGGTTTCATTCGCCCTTTGGAAGGTCTTGTTTTTAATCCTTCAGGGAGACTAGCAACCCTCCTCACCAAACAAGTCTGGTGGGGGAACCAGTTTGTCGCCGGCGGTCACCCGACTATTAGGCAGGTACTACTGAGTTACATGGTACCAGTAGCATATGACATGACCTGACACACATATATATATATATATATATATATATATATATATATATACTAGAAAAAGTACCCGTCGTTGACTGGGTTCAAAAACAGCCGTCAGAAAATGGACTCTGATTTATGAAAGTGTGATAGGTTATTGAAAGGAAGGGTTGCAAAGAGATAGCTTCGAATTTGGGGGTATCAAAACCAAAGCAAAATATGATGAAAGTAAAAATAAAATAGATAAACCCCATAATTTATTATACCATAACACTTATCACAGTATTCTTCGGATCTATATTAAAAAACCTTGTTAAACTTTGTGACATATTTTCATTCTATGGAGGTCAGGCGCAAACGAACTCCCCATAATTTTATTATACCATACTTCTTCAAACTGAAACATAATTATCAAAGTATACTTACGCAGATAGATATGAAAAGTCTTTATTAAGGTTTGTGTTTATTTCCATTCTATGGTGGCCAGGCGCAAACGCAGACCACACAATTTATTATACCATCCCTATTTAAGTTACAACATACTTATCAAAGTATTATTATGTACATCTATATAAAAAAAACACTTGTAAACATTTTTTTTTTTTTAATTTTAAATTTTTTATTTCCAGACTTTGTGGACCAGGCGCATACGCAGACCCCACAATTTTAATGAATCCTCATTATGCCAGATCAAACAAACCCATTCCTGTGTCTCAATACATCTTCTATCATTATATGTAATCAGTTTTCTATGATAGTCAACCATATAAGAGCCTATTCGTGACCAGACACACACACAGACGTTCAGCTTTATATATATATATATATATATATATATATATATATATATATATATATATATATATATATATATATATATGCTCTGAATGTGTAGATTCGGTTTTGTGATTGAATTAATTATTAATTGTGGCAATTTGGATAAAAGATTTTATATATAGACATTATATGTATATATAATTTTATAATTGAAAGTTTATATATATATATATATATATATCAATATATATATATATATATATATATATATATATATATACAGTGCCACGCAAATTATTTGATACATTACATTTTTCTTCAAAACTTTAATCAGGGTTCAAGATTTTACCTAAAATTTTGTCAGTATATTCCTATTACTATTCTAAATTATATTTGGAGTAGTAATTACAAAATCAAAGTTTAGAAAGTTTATATTTTAGGAAAAATATGAATTAACAAACGTAACAAAGTATTGGATACACTTTAAAAAAATTATTTTTCTGAAATAAATTTAAATGCCATTTGCTTAGTGTGTTGCTATAATGCAAACGAGTTATCACTGACCAATCAGAGAGCTTTATATTAAAATATTTTTAGAAAATTCTTCCAGATTAGGCTTCCTCTTTCAAAGTCAACCAGTTCATTTATAAAAATGCCTAAAACTAAAGAGTTGTCAATAGACATTCATCAAAAATCACTGATAAGCACAAAGAAGGAAAAAGGGTGCCGAATAATATCAATGGAACTTAATATACCACTTGTTACAGTTGGAAACATTATTAGAAAGTTTAAAAACCCTGGTGAAGCTGTTGAAAATCTTCCAAGATGTGGTCGGTCAAGGAAATTAAACGGAAAAAAAATCAAGGTGGGCAAGCAGAAAGGTACACAAAAAACTTACCTTACTCGTAGTGAAATTCAAACCGATCTCAGAAAAGCTGAGATTAATGTGAACAAGGATAAAATCAATAGAGTTCTAAATTGTGCAGGTTTTGTATCAAGGTCCCCAAGAAAAGTTCCATTATTGAAGCTTAAACATGTCAGATCACGTTTGAATTTTGTTAAAACATATGGGGAACAACCCCAAGAATTTTTGAACAAGGTAATCTGGTCAGACGAAACGAAAATCGAAATCTTTGGAAGAAACACACCAACACATGTATGGCGTAAAAATGGCACCGCCTATAACAAAAACAATACCATTCCTACGGTAAATTTTGGCCGTTGTTCGATTATAGTATGGTGGTATTTTTTATTTAAAGGTACTGGTGAACTAGAAATCATCATTAACAGAATTAATGGAGGTAGGTACAAGGAGATTTTGGAGAAAAACCTCCAGAAATCTGCTGATTTATTGGGACATAATAGCAATTTCATGTTTCAGCAGGACAATCATCCCAACCATACTGCCAAACTAACCTAAGAATGGCTTAGAAATAACGGAATTGACGTTCATATTTGGCCCAGTCAGTCTCCAGACCTCAACCCAATTGAAAATATGTGGAAAAGGATCAATGTTCACAAGAGGAACCCACAAAATATTCAACAACTTAAACAGTTCTGCAAAGAAGAATGGCGCAAAATACCTGCATATCTTTGCAAAAACCATGTGTGCAACTATAGAAAACAATTGGAAGCTGTTGAACGCAATAAAGGCTACGAAACCAAATATTAAATCAATCTATCCAATACTTTTGCGTTAGTTGATTTACATTTTTCCTTTAATATAAACTTTCTAAACTTTAATTTTGTAATTACTACCCCAAATATTAGTTAGAATAGTAATAGGAATTTTAGGTAAAATCTTGAACCCTAATTAAAGTTATGAAGAAAAATGTAATGTATCCAATACTTTTGCGTGGCATAGTATATTCGTATTTTATTGAGATTGTCGGACTGACTTCCTCATCTTGGTTGTTATAGTCACAACGTTTCGGCCGTTTTGCCCTCCGACCTTCATCAGGTGTTTTGTATCGAACTGTTAGGAGTCTCGATCCAACCCTTTATTATTATTACGGGGGTACCGTGTTCAGACTCCAGCTAGGTACCCCCGTAATAATAATAAATGGTTGGGTTCGAGACTCCTAACAAACGGTTCCCCAGATTGATACAAAACACTTGATGAAGGCCGGAGGGCAAAACGTCTGAAACGTTGTGACTATAACAACCAAGACGTAGAAGTCAGTTCGATATCTCAATAAATGAAAACACTTCATCTAAAAAATACAGACAATTACTATCCAATCGGTACGGACCCGACATTAGAATTGAATGGCGACGCCTGGAAAAGCGTCATGTGAAACTGGCAAGACTCGCTAACCATCTAACCTTCCTGTACAGATGTAGAGACTTAAAACTCATACCAGCAGGGTGGACATTACAAGCAACAGTGGATTCCATGAAGGCACGTAGAGTCGCGTAAAGGGCAGGGCATGCCCTCGTTCGAGAAAGGATCCAACACACCCGCTGGAATAAACAGTTAGGGGCATTACTTATTGCACGCCCCTCGTACGTCGGATATTTACAAACGGAAGCACGTGAAGGTTGCCAACATCTAGGTGAAAGACTTTCTGTGGAACAAATTGGATCCGAACTTTGCCCACCCAGATTGTCAGTTCGGGTCTTTTTGAAAAGAGAGATAAAATGAGTAATTAGGGCGAAAAGGCGATACAGTAAGAGGGGAGTAGAGATGGCGTAGGGAAGAGTAAGAAAGAGAGCGTGAGAGAAAGAGAGGGTGAGAGAAAGAGAGGGTGAGAAAGAGAGGGTGAGAAAGAGAAGGTGAGAGAAAGAGAGTGTGAGAAAGAGAAGGTGAGAGAAAAAGAGCGTGAGAAAGAGAAGGTGAGAGAAAGAGAGGGTGAGAAAGAGAAGGTGAGAGAAAGAGAGGGTGAGAAAGAGAAGGTGAGAGAAAGAGAGAGTGAGAAAGAGAAGGTGAGAGAAAAAGCGAAGGTGAAATAGTGAAATATAAGGTAGATGACGGGATGAAGCAAATTGAAAACTTAAATAGAGTCTACAGCAAAGAGTTTAAGAAGGGAAAGGTTAGAAAATAAAATGACGCGAGGTGACGTGTATGTTATTGGACGAGGGTGGCGTGTTGTGGCTCGAAATTTCGTGCTGCTGAGAGGGGTGGGATCATTTCCCTGGCGTTGTTTCTCGGTGCATTTAATTTGTTCTGCCACTCTGTCGTGTGAGTGGTTGCAACTCCCTTGGACAGTCAGCGGCCGCCATTTTAAACAGGAAGTGGTGATGTAGCGAGCGATGGGGGTATGAGGCGGCAGGGGGAGATCTAAGCGGGTAAGGGCGGGGAAAGGAATAATGAATAAATAAAAGCGCATCGGCCTCTATTATCGCCATCCCGGATCCCTCACCGCCCTCCCCCAAACCGCTTCTCAAACGGCTATCCGAAACCCAGGCTACCCAATACCCGCCCACCAAAACCTGGCGAATACCTTTCAACGTTCTGAACAGACTAAATTGGGAGAGTTCGATATTAGTGCACGGAAATGGGGACGCGATACTTGGGAAATAAGTCAGATCGGCAAAGTGAACGGCCGTGGAGGTGGGTAGGGGACGGATGGAGGAATGGGTTCGGTCATAGTGGAACGATTCAGTGAAGATTGGCTTGGAGACATCAGTACAATTGTCCAAAGAGGAGCAGGAGGGGGTAAATAGCAAAGGTATTAAAATGGTGACAGTACGGGCGGGTCAGGATCGGGGAGAGGGCTAAGATGAAGAGTGGGGTGGTTTTTGCTAGATTAGCAATATTTTGAATATATGTATTTATATTAGTGCATAGATAAATAAATACATATAAAGAACAGTCAAATGTGTAAATATATATAATATACATATGTGTATGTATTCATCTACATACAAACAGTTTCGCTGTATCACAGCTCTTCATTGCAGCTAGACTATCACCCATTCCATGCCAGTAATCGAACTTACAACCATCTAATTGATATCCAGCAGTTCTTATACTCAGGCAATGGGATCGGCGCTCGTAAATCATATTTTTAATGTCTTTATATAAACATTGATCGGTACTGTTCTGATGATATACTTAAGCTTTAGGTTTTCCGTATATCTTCTAACGTCTCTCCCCGTCTGCTATACCCGTCAGTATTTATGGCTTACACGAGCCAATCATGCTCTTGTGAAAAAGAAAACGGATGTTTTTATATTCATTATATTTATTTTCTTTGCATACCTTGCTTGAAAGTTTCATTGTTTCGTCGACTGTTACTTCACATGTAAGTTTATTCTGTCACGGTTATCTCCTCTTAAATGCAGCCATCTAAAGAGGCGCCGCGCTCTCTCTCTCTCTCTCTCTCTCTCTCTCTCTCTCTCTCTCTCTCTCTCTCTCTCTCTCTCTCTCTCTCTCTCTCACACACACACACACACAAAAGCACGCGCGATCGAGCGCGTACGAAAATAACCTGTCTCTGATGTTTTCATAAATTATTCTTCTCTTTGTAATTAACCTTTGTTTAAATAAATCAATAAATAAACATCGGCATACGAGTGGTTTTGTATTACCAATCAAGCAAAACTCTGGTTCCACAAAACTCCGATAATCTTGTATGATTCCTTTAAAAAAATGAGAGAAGAGGTAATACATAAGGAGGGTTGTGTTTGAGTGGGAAAGTTTAAGTGGCGCCTAAAGGTTAGAGATGACCTCAGACTAAAGTTGCGAAACCACATGACTTCCAAACAGAGGTTTTCTGTCTCTTAACTAGCGAAACTTCAAGCAGAAAAAACATATGCGAGGTACTGTCCTACATTTTGAAGGGGTGGAATGCATATGATAGAAACTAGGTGTAGTGAGAAACACTATCCATTTATCTACCTATCCGTATCTCTCTCTCTCTCTCTCTCTCTCTCTCTCTCTCTCTCTCTCTCTCTCTCTCTCACACACACACACACAGGGGCGAAGGCAACTCGCCACTCTTATGTGTTCTGCGGCTGTTTCTATATTTCTTATAAACCTTCATGAAAAATTGAACATCAGCTTTCGAGTAATTGTATCCATAGACAAACAAGAGTATAGGTTCCTATTTCGGTTAGTTTTAATAATAGAACAAACGTGCGTTCAAACAAAATAATGAAAATTAATCAAATCTGGTGTGTATTACCGTAGTAGTAGTAGTAGTAGTAGTAGTAGTAGTAGTAGTAGTAGTATGACATAAGACGAATATATAAACGTTCAGTAAAAAAATATCTAACAAAAATGGTGCCACTCAGAGTAATCGTTTCTGCCTTGAACAATTACAAAACCGCTTTTCCAATCTAATGAGAGCTTTACATACATATATATATATGTGTGTGTGTGTGTGTGTGTGTGTGTGTGTGTGTGTGTGTGTGTGTATATATATATACATATATATATATATATATATATATAAATATATATATACTAGCATTTCGGCCCGGCGTTGCCGGGTGTTTGGAGGGGTATGCTGAGCAAAAAAAAATAATAAATAAATAAATAAATAAAAAAATGGAATTTTTTTTTAAATTTGACCCCTATTATGACCCCTTAATATTTATTGTTTTTGGCTCAAATCAAGTTATTAAGTTTGATCTATGTCCAAGGAACCTATATCTAAAATGTCAAGTGTTTAGACCAAAAATTGTCGGAGGCGTTTGGTAGAGTTCTCAAAGGTCAAATCGTTGAACTTTCACCCCTTAACAGCGAAATTTCTGGCTGAAACCCGATCACCTCGATTTTCCCAAATCTCAGTACCCTGTATATCAAATTTCGAGTCTGTAGACTAAAAATTGGCAGAGTTATTGCGTAGGGAAATGTACAGAGACACACAGATACACAGACACACACACAGACACTTTCACTTTTATATATACTAGCATGGGCACCCGGCGTTGCCCGGATGTTTTGATGTGTATGTTGAGGAAAAAGAAAAAAGGTGGTAGTAGGAAGGCAGGCTTTAACCCGTACCGCAAAGGAGAAAAAGAACAGGGTAAAACCTAACGTTTATGCTGTCACGACCACCGCCAAACCGGAAGCGACATTTTTTAAAATTAAGGCTAGACAATCTAAAGGAGAGAATAACTTTCAAAAATATCGGCGAAAAAGTGACACCCCCCCCTGTAGAAAAGTGCCTAATTGAAGGTAAAGATATTAATGGTTTTAGCCAATTTTTCGATAT